>NW_026606073.1:0-460000 GCF_029834395.1 Sorex fumeus | reverse complement strand
GAAACTCCAGTTGGGGATCTGTGCTGGCTTGGCCAGACACTCGCTGCTGGCAGCCAGCACGGGAAGGGCCGGGCTAGCACCCCCCCCCACGTTCTGGGGATCCTCCCCCCACATCCTGCCTCCCCCAACCTGGCAGGTAGATCTGCATCCCCTGATCAGGCTGGCGCTAAGCCTGGCACCAACTCTGGAAATGATGACGGGGTGATGTGGGAGCAAAGTGGGGGTCCGGGTGCTAAGTCCGCCTTTATTTATTCATTTATTTACCCATGACATATTCGATATGGCCAAAAATAGTAACAATAACGGGCCTCATTCCCCTGACCCTGAAAGAGCCTCTGATACGGAAGCTTTGGGAAAGACGAGTAAGGAAAGGCTGCTAAAATCTCAGGGCTGAGACGAATGGAAATGTTACTGGAGCCCACTCGAGTAAATCGATGAACAAAGGGATGACAGTGATATGGTGATACAGTGATTTTTATTGAGCCACCGTGAGACACAGTTACAAACTTTCATGATTAAGTTTCAGTCACACGATGATCCAGCAAGGCTGCCTTTCCTAGGGGAACGCTGATCTCTCTAAACTGGGCCGGATGACAAAACCAGTTGCATTTGCCCCGTCACTGGCCTGGAAACATGCACTTCACTGATTTCAATAAGACTTGAGAGTATTTCCTCTCAGCAAAGTAGGCGGAGCTAGAAGGTAGGCATTTGGAAAATCTGGGTAGCCTGTGGTGTCTGTCCCTGGCACCCTGTGTGGTCCACCTGCCTCAGTGACCAGCACGTGGTCTCGGCCATCGGCTTCTCTCCTGGAACTGCCCATGTCCTGTTGCTGAATGTGACTCCGAGCTCTTTCCCTCAACTTGTGATTTTGTGCCATTGTGGTGCCTGTTTCCGGCCAGGTGAGCTCTTGTGCCAGCCCCGGCCCAGCTACTTGTACTGTGGTTCCAGTGCTGGGCTGGGCACTGGGCACACTCACAGAGAGCTAGGCCCAGCAGGGGTGCGTGTGCCGAGCTATGGGAGCCTCCCTGGATGGTAGAAAGGACTAATCTCATGTCACTTCCTCCTGCAGCCTGCCCACTGCCTCTTCCCCACACCATCCCAGAACAGCGGAGCGTTTGTGAGGTGGTTATGGAAGAGCCCCTTGAACAATCCTGTGCTCATGAAGTAAGTTGGATGGGAACTTAACAACCTATCATTGAAGGAAACAATGGTGGTATCAGTGAATTCTCCCAAATGTTCCAAACATAAAGTAGAAATTTTGGGCAGTACCTCTCAGAAGTTGTAGAACACTGTTCCACTGATATTCAGAGACTGTCATTATTACCCTGGTTCCAAGGCTTGGCAAGATATTCCAAGGGACATTATACATGAATGTGCTTCATGAACAAAATCGCCATCAAAACACGAATGAAGAGCATTCAGCAATACGGAAAAAGGGCTTGAGATGAGATGCTGTGCTTTTCTGGGAATCCAAGACTAGTTCAGTATTTGAAAAGTCATCTCCCTAGAGGCAGTAGCCGATTCGAACCAAATTCAACATCTGTTCACGAGGCCAGGAATTGGTTGAAAGACATCAGTGGATTCGCAAGAAAACATCCTCAGATGAGTTAGAACACCTCAAAATCACCTGTAGCTTAGCAGAGCCAACGTGAGAGGCGGCTCACATTCCCAAGATTGGGGACAAGGCAGTTCTGTGCTTCTCCCAGTGCCCATCCAAGCCAGGGAAACCGACCAGCTGAAGAGAAACCAAAGGTGTGCCTGTTGCGAAGGACATGACTGCCAATATGGGAAATACCATGGAATCTGCAAGAAACCTCTTGGAAACCATAAAGGAATTTGCTGCGTTCTTCAAGTCCTCATAACACATCAGTTATGTGAGTAAAGAACCACTTGAAAATAGACACAGTGACTGTATTTTATGTAGCATTAGAATCTGAGCTACGGACATATCAACTAGCAAACTCTCCTCAGCATCTGTGTACTTGGAAGTCCCCGACGTGAACGATGATCTAATTAGGGAGCCGTGCCTGTTCATGGACGAGAAGACTGAGCATGGCCGACACGTTAGTTCCACCCAGTTGAGTCTATAGATCGACTGGGCCCAACCCCCAACCGGGGCATGCAGACAACCTTATCAAAGATGTTTATAAAGTTAGTAAAATTGGCGTGGGAAGGAAAAGGCTGAGAGGCCTCAGTTTTAAAAAGCAAGAGCAAAATAAGGAGTATCACCAATTTTTTTCTTTTTGGGTCACACCCAGCAATGCACAGGGATTATTCCTGGCTCTGCACTCAGGAATTACTCCTGGCGGCGCTCAGGGGACCATATGGGATGCAGGGGATCGAACTCAGGTCGGCCGCGTGCAAGGCAAACGCCCTACCTGCTGTGCTATTGCTCCAGCCCCGTATTGCCAATTTTTATAACTGACAACAAAGTAACTCTGGCAAAAGGATTGAATTATTGATCAACAGCTTAGAACAGAGTCTATAAATCAGAATTGCAGGTCCAAAATCAGAGTTCAGTGCTCAGTGATCACACCTGGGATGGCTCAGGGAACAACATATGGTACCAACAGGGCTGGCTGCATGCAAGGCAAGTGCCGTAAACACTGCATTATGGTCTGGCCCCAGAATAGCACTTTTCTTAAACTGACAGCAGCAAATACATACAGAGAATAAATAGACACATTTTATGTCTCTGATTTGCTGATCGTATAGGAAAATCTCTAAGCACTGGAAAAATGCATGGTGTTTGGTTGTTTTCTTTGTCTTTGAGGGAACATTCCATGAGGTAGTGTAACTCTAATAGCAAAACCAGCCAAAGTCAACCGAGAGAAGAAAACTACACACAAACGTTCTTCCACAGATGCAGAAACTCCTCTTGATCTCAGGAGATAGCCAACGAGGAGGCAGAACTGGTTTAGCCTTAGAAAGTGAATCAATCCAAGTCACTGCACTAAACACCAGGTAGGAGAGAGCACCCAGGGGTTATGCTCCCCACATTCGTCTCTGAATTCAAAAGCCTGGCATGTGTGAAAAGTAAATGGCCAGGCTGAACCTAAAATGCATGTGCTTTCAAAACGCTCCACGAAGAAAAGAAACGGACAAGCCACCAATTAGTAGTTGCAGCACATAGATCTAATGAATCGATCCAAAGCGCATTTCAGAACTCCTGAGACTCAATGTGCAAAAATACCGCAGCTCCTTAAATACTAGTTGCGCTGAAAATTGTTCAGATAGCCGGGGAAAAAAACTGGCTGTTCTTTATAAAGTTAAATATGCATGCAGGTAATTGCTGAAGGGAACACACCAAATGTGGTACAAGATTGTTCATGGTAACTTGATCCAGAATATCCCCAAATTGTCTAGGAAACAGATGTTCACGAATAGGAGGATGTCGAGGCCAGCTGGGGTACTCAGATGACAGTTTCTACTCAAGCAAAGCAAGGCGTGGACTATCTGAATCTATTTCAGCCTGGAGGACCCCTCCCACCCACAAACAAACATACAGGGGTGTGAAGGGAGCTGGACAGGAAGGCACACACTCTGGGGCCTGCTCCTGTGAAACCCTAGAATCTGCACTGCTGAGGTGTAGAGGGAGAAAGAAGAGCAATAGAAGGAAGAGAAGGTGGGGGGAGGGGAGGTGGTGCGTGGGGAAAGGGGATGAGAAGAAACGCTCCAGGAAAAAAGCTAGAGGGAGTATTCATCAGAACCAGACTTTGGTTGAAACTGTTTGGGGCTTGTGTATCTCATGAAGTAAATCGAACCTCCGCAGGAAAAAAGATCTTCTAATCAAAGAGGGGAGAAAGGTGGTTCTGGCCCGGAGAAGATGCTCTGGGCTCAGTCACAGAGTCGGGAGATCCTGAGCAGAGAGTTGATGGACTGCTGGATGCAGCATCAAAGGGAGAGCAGACTTGGCTGTGCCAGCCTGGCGCTCCTCGGTGGGCTCACCAAGTGCCCCGATGGGAGGTATGCGGGGCTGTTTGTGTGAGAGAGACACGGATGCACTCAGAACTCTGCTCTGAAGCAGCTCTGATCTCCCTACCATGGGCAAATAGTTTTAATTTCCCTTCAGCAGGTAAAGGTAAAGGTAAAGGCCCTCCTGTTGATCGTTGATTTGCTCGAGCGGGCCCAGTAACGTCTCCATTGGAGACTTTGTTGTTACTGTGTCTGGCATATCGAATATGTCACGGGGAGCTTGTCAGGCTTTGCCATGCAGGCGAGATACTCTCAGTATACTGTCCAAGAGGGGCAGAGGAATTGAACCTGGGTGTCCACGTGCAAGGCAAACACCCTACCCACTGGGCTATCGCTCCAGTCCTATCCAGGTGTAAAGGTAAAGGTAAAGGTAAAGGCCCTCCGTTGATCATCGATTTGCTCGAGCGGGCCCAGTAACGTCTCCATTGGAGACTTTGTTGTTACTGTGTCTGGCATATCGAATACTCTCGGTAGCTTGCCGGGCTCTCCGAGAGGGGCGGAGGAATCGAACTCGGGTCGGCCATGTTGGCTGTGTGCAAGGCGAACGCCCTACCCGCTGTGCTATCGCTCCTTTTTCCTGTTTTCATTTTATTATTTTTTTGGGGGGAGTGCACACCTAGCTTTAGGGATCACCTTTGGCAGGGCTTAGGGACCCCATGGGCTGGAGTAATAGCACAGCAGTAGGGCGTTTGCCTTACAAGCGGCCAACATGGCCGACCCGAGTTCGACTCCTCCGCCCCTCTCGGAGAGCCCGGCAAGCTACTGAGAGTATCTCGCCCTCATGGCAGAGCCTGGCAAGCTACCCGTGGTGTACTCGATATGCCAAACACAGTAACAACAAGTCTCACAATGGAGACGTTACTGGGCCCGCTCGAGCAAATTGATGAACAACGGGAGGACAGTGACCGTGACTCCAAGGGACCCCATGTGGTGCCAGCAATTAAGCCTGGTCGGCCATGTGCAGGCCAAGTGCCTCACCACTGCACTATCTCTCCGGCCCCGCTGTTTTCATTGACAGGGCCACTCCCAGCACTGCTCAGGATTTACTCCTGGCTGCGTGCGTAGGAATCATTCCTGGCTCGGAGAATCCTATGAGGTGTGGGGTTTGAGCTAGAATTGGCTGCGTACAAGGCAAGTGCCTTTCCCGCTACGCCATTCTCTCCGGCCCTTGAGTTTTTCCTGTTATGAAATCCCTGCTAAGCCTCCAGAAGGAATGAGTCATCCAGCACAAGAGATTTAGGACTGCCTTGGTTTCCCTCTTCTCCAAGGAAATATTCTTAAGAAAATGCTGTCTGATGGCGGCGGCAGCCTGCCCCCTTCTCTCTCTGCCTCACTCCTCCATCCAGATGTACATACGCCGGCATACGCCCACTCTCTGGGCTCCCAAGGGTGCTGAAATGCAGGCTGAGGCCATGGCTGTTGCATGCAGAGCATGGTTAGGGACGTGGGTCCCCGACCCCTGCATGCATGTCCAAGCACCCCTCTGGGGCTTCCCTTTGGCTCTGTCATGGCAACCTTAGGGATTTAATTCCCACCCTGCATGCCTCGCTGTCCCCTTCCCTAGACCCTCCTTCCCTTCCCATCATAGCCCTGGCTCCCTCCAGGGGCCTAACTTCACAGGTGAGTCTCCCTGCTCCAGCCAAGTCATGTCATGGATAGGGACAGACTGTGTGTGAGAGAGAACTGTGGAAAGGTTCGGAGCCAGGGTGCTGTCTGCCCACTGCTCGGGGACCTTCCCTTTAGCGTGTACTGGAAGGTGTGCCCAGCAGACAGAGGTGCCGGCCATCCCTGGGTCTGTGGCCACGTGCCTCAGTTTCTGAATCGGACCCCTGAGAGGAGACAGGCAGCACGTTCTCACCCATGGTAGCTAGAAGCAGCCCGTCCTGCCTTGGGATGAGTGAGGAGCTGTCCACGGCCTTGGTGCTGATCTGCCTGGAGCTCGTCCGGGCGGGAGCCAGCAAGCTCAGCCCCGGGGAAACCTCCAGGCAGTGAAGGTGCCAGAACAGGAACAGGAAAGGTCTTGGACTCGGGAGAATCACTCTTCCTGGTTGTTTCTGTCCAGGGCATCCAAGTTCCAGTGCTCTCACCGGCTCCAAGACAGGCAATGAACAGATGCGGATGTCCTTCCATTTCTGTGCAAGACTAGAGCAGCCATTGCTCGGGGGGCCCATCCTGGAGCTGGTTTGATGCCGGTTGCAAAAGAAGAAGCTGCCACAGCCACAGACATTTTGATCGATTTTTGAGGCCAAGTGCAAACTTCACAGCTGGCTGGGCACACGGTGGGTTGGGTGCAGAGGAATGGCCGTGGAGTGGCGCCAGGCCACCGCTTTCTCTTTGGCCTGCTGTGGGGTCCACTGCGGGTGTTGGGGAGCTCTGTGCCAGTGAGGGTGGTCTCAGTGCCCTCAGCTCAGAGAGAGCACAAAGGCGGTGCCATTGGCATGTCCAAAGGCAGAGAACGTCAGCCTGGAGTTCTTGTCTGTGCCCTCCACATGCCTCCAAGAACTACCAGGCTTATGAGTCTTAGGGACTGGCAGGAATTTGAGAGCAGAAACCCACCAGGGATGCTAAGGAAGAAGGCAGACGGAGTGCACTCCAGGTGGATCGGTCACATGGGAGGGTCTGGCTGCACGCAGGTTGCTTCTGCTCCCTGCTTCTCTGCAGAGCACCTCACTTCCTCCACCCACCCCCGCCCCCAGAAACTCCAAGGTACCTCCTCTGCACAGGAATTAAGTGGCTTTAGACATCCCCAGGGACAACTCTCTGGCTGAAGGCCTCTGGCCTGGGACCTCTCTTGAGGGTGGTGGGTGTCATTCTGGTTTCTTTCCATCTTTTTAGAAAGACCCACAGGAAGAACATTTCAGCCCACAGCCTCTCGTGAGGATCAGTATGCAGGTGTGGTTCCACTCACATCCATGTGGGTTTCAGTTCATTCCACCACTCCGGTGGCTTCCTCTGTCCCTCCCCATCTCTGCACCCCATCCGGAGTGACCCCGAGCCGACCAGGGGCCTCTCCTGGCCAAGAGGGAGACCTGAGAGTGGCCAGGGGTGCAGTGGGGCTTCCCAGTGGCCCTGACATGTGCCCACTCCACGGAGACCCCAAGGAACCCCCGGAAGGGAAGAGGCTTCCCCTAGTTGGCAGCCTCCTGGGGCCCCCAGGAGCACAGAAGAACAAGTGTCAACAGTGGGCACCTCCATCCGCTGCACACGCAGACACACAACAGCCCCAGGTGGCCCCCGCAATTACCTCCTACCTCGGCCTCCCTTCCCCAGTGGGCAGGCCCTGAGCCCCTTTGTAGGGGACAGGGGGGTCCAGGTCCCTCAGGATCATCGTCCAACACCCCTTCTCTGTTCAAGGAGCCCCGATTTGCAGCCTTTGCTGATTTCTGTGGTGCAAACACCACAGAGTTGGTTGATACCAGCTGCCACAGGCTGTGACCGAGAAGGAGCAGAGGGTGGGTAGTGAGTGAGTCTGAGCCAGCCCCACCCTTGGGTGCTTTTGTCACTACACAGGCAGTGCAGACCCAGGGTGCTGCCAGAGTAACCCAGAATCTCCAAGAGCCTTCGAAGTGTGAGGGGTGGCATGTGAGCACGGGGGGTGGGTACGCCCAGCCTGCCCGGGGCCATTTCCCCAGTGATGGGGACTTGGGGAGGGATGGGATCCTACAAGATGACCTCTGCCAGGGGCAGACCTGAGGGGTCCTGGGGGACAGGGACCTTGACTGAGCCCCCATGGGTGGCACCAAGAGTCCGGGTGGGCTTGTCTGCTCAGCACAGGGGCCAAGGGGGGGCTGCTTTGGCACCAGAGGGCGGCAGCCGCTGTAGAGGGGGCCCGTTAGCTCCCATGGGGTCTTGGTTATAGTTAGAAGGGCCCTGGTTCCTGTGTGGGTTCCAGGGGAAGCTGAGATCCCTGGGGTCCAGAGCCCTGGGGTCTCCAGCGGGCCAGGCCAGCTCCTGTGCCCCCTTTTCGGAAGAGGCTGGCACAGTCACACTCGACCTCTGTAGGCAGGCTGGAGGAGACTGCCTCGGGCTGCAGGGGAGGGAGGGGCTGCCGTGGGGGTGTCCCAGGAAGGTCACAGCCCAGTGGGGACAGACTGGGGAGACAGGGTCTGGGCTCATGCAGGATGATGAAATGGGGGCTCCTCCCCTCCCTCCTGGGGAAACAGAGTCTAGTAGTTGAGCTCAGGCCAGCGAGGAGGATTACTACCTGGAGGAAGCTCAGCCTGGGGGGGGATCCCCAGCTCCATGTCACAGTCTGGCCAGCCTGGTGCTGGGACTAGGACCGCTGGCACTGAGGCGGGAAGGTGACCAGCCTCCCTCCCTCCCTTCCTCAGACTTTCTTAACTCAGCCTGGTTTAGAGAGAGGCTCAGAGGGAGGGAGGATGGGGGCGGGGTGGGGGTGGGAAGCCTTAAGGAGCCAATCACCCTGCATTAGAGCCTTCAGGGCTGAGGAGAGGGAGGGGGAGAGAGAGAGAGAAAGAAGGAGGGAGGGAGGGAGGGAGGGAGGGAGGGAGGGAGGGAGGGAAAGAGAAAGAGAGAGGGAGAGATGGGAGAGGGAGAGGGAGAGAGAGGGAGGAGAGAGAAAGAGAGAGAGGGAAAGAGAGAAAGAGAGAGGGAGAGAGAGAAAGAGAAAGGGGGAGGAAGGGAGAGAAAGAGGGAGAGAAAAGAGAGAGAAAGAAAGAGGGAGGGAGAGACAGGAGAGAAAGAGGGAGAGAGAGAGGGGGAAAGAGAAAGAGAGAGAGGGAGGGAGAAAGGGAGAGAGGGAGAGAAGGAGAGAAGGAGAAAAAGAGAGGGAGAGAGAGGGAGAGGTAGGGAGAGAGAGGGATAGAGGGAGAGGGAGGGAGAGAGAGGGATAGAGGGGGAGGGAGGGAGAGAGAGGGAAAGAGAGGGGAGGGAGAGAGAGAGGGAGGGAGAGAGAGGGAGAAAAGGAGAGAGGGGGAGAGAGAGGAGGAGAAAGAGGGAGAGAGGGAGAAAAGGAGAGAGGGAGAGAGCGCGCGCAGGGTTTTCTGCGAGCGGGGAGGAGGAGCAGAAGAAGAGAGGGGAGGAGAGACTGGGGGTGGGAGAGACAGAAGGAGAGCGCAGTGGGGGGAGCGCAGGCCGGAGCGAGGAGCGGAGCGCGCAGAGAAGTGCGGGCGAGGAGCGGCGGGCGGGCGGGCGCGGGGCCGGGCGGGCGCGCGGGCGGGCGCGCGGGAGGAGGAGGATGGGGTGAGCGCGGGCAGGCGCGGGCAGGGCCGGGCAGCGGCGGCCGGCGGGGCGGGCGGCGGCTCCTGGCAGCCCGGGGGGCGAGCCAGCCGGGACCCCGCGGCGGGAGGCGGCCGGCGGCGGCGGCGGCTCCCTCCGGGGAGGGTCGGGGGGCGCGTCGGGGGCCCATGGGGGCGGGGCGCGCGGGGGCCGGGCCCTGAGCGCCGCGCGCGCACCATGAACTCGTGGGACGCGGGGCTGGCGGCGCTGCTGGCGGGCACCATGGGCGTCTCGCTGCTGGCCAACGCGCTGGTGCTGCTCTGCCTGCTGCACAGCGCCGACATCCGCCGCCAGGCGCCCGCGCTCTTCACCCTGAACCTCACGTGCGGCAACCTGCTGAGCACGGTGGTCAACATGCCCCTGACGCTGGCCGGCGTGGTGGCGCAGCGCCAGCCCGCCGGCGACCGCCTGTGCCGCCTGGCCGCCTTCCTCGACACCTTCCTGGCCACCAACTCCATGCTCAGCATGGCCGCGCTCAGCCTGGACCGCTGGGTGGCCGTGGTCTTCCCGCTCAGCTACCGCGCCAAGATGCGCCCCCGCGACGCGGCGCTCGTGGTGGCCTACACGTGGCTGCACGCGCTGGCCTTCCCCGCCGCCGCGCTCGCCCTGTCCTGGCTGGGCTTCCACCAGCTCTACGCCTCCTGCACGCTCTGCAGCCGCCGCGCCGACGAGCGCCTGCGCTTCGCCGTCTTCACGGGCGCCTTCCACGCGCTCAGCTTCCTGCTGTCCTTCGTGGTGCTCTGCTGCACCTACCTCAAGGTGCTCCAGGTGGCCCGCTTCCACTGCAAGCGCATCGACGTCATCACCATGCAGACGCTGGTGCTGCTGGTGGACATCCACCCCAGGTGAGGGCGGGGGGCGGGGGGCTGGGAGGGACGCGGTCGGTCTCCAGGAGGGTCGCACCCGTGTCCCGACGGCAGGTGGGCGCGTTTGGGGTGCCCCCCACTGCAGAGGCCAGGGCCACAGATCCGGGAGCTGCTTCTCCCTCCTCTGCGTGTGTGGGGGGGGGGGGGAGGAGGTGTGTGGGGCCTGCCAAAGGGGTCCCCCCGGCGTCCCCCTCTGTCTGCCCACCCGAAGCTGCTGTCCTTCCGGCTCTTCCCTGTCTCTGCCTCTTGATCCAAAGAGACTCCCCTGGGAACAGCTTCCTGGTTGAGGATTTGGGAGGGAGGGGTCTTCATGTCCCACCTGCTGAGCTCTGACCCCCTCTGTGGAGCCCTGAGACCCCGCTGGGGAAATTTTCACCCCATGGAGTGCTGGGATAGAGGCTGCCCACCCCCCTCTGTCCCCGCTGCTGCTGTTTCTCAGGTCATGGCTGGGGGAGGGTATCCCGGTGTAAACTAAACCCTCCCCCCCCCCCGCACTTGAAGTAATAGTGCCTTCGTGGCTGGGGAGTGGGGGGCATCTGGGTGTCCAGTGCCTCTCGGGAGACTGGGGAGAGACGGGGGAGTCTTAGCCGGGGTGTCCTGAGCCGGGAACAGGCTCACGGGGCTGTCTCCGGCCTTGGCTACTGCAGCTCCCCTGGACCAGAGGAAAGGTCCCCATCTCAGTTGGTGAACCCTCCGCTCCCCTCGGGGGGGGGGGGGACCTGGGTCCCTGCAGCCGATGTCCACAGCTACAGGACCCTTCTCCAGCCCACCAGGGTGGGTCTCCCCGGGGCCAGGGTCTCACCGTAGCTCGCCAACCCCCCTGGCCCACGGCTGGCCTGGTGGCCAAGACTGATGGACATGAGAACATTCCTGTCCTGTGGGATGCAGCCTCCAAGCAGCCCGACACCCCCCTACACACAGGCTTCTTGGCCCCCCACAGATCAGAAAGCAGAGGAGCCAGGCGAGCTGCCTCTAAGCCCCCAAGCCCCAGGGTCTCCCTGATCTGCGGCTGAGGTCTGGGGGCACAGAAGGGGACAGTCCTGAGTCCACGGAAGCCCCTGGGCTTCTGGCTGGGCAGTGGGAGGCAGGCGGGACCTTTGCTCCCTGGGCGTTGTGCTGACAGCTGCCATGCCAACAGCTCACGGACTCGATTCAGAGGAGCCTGTTTGGGGTTCCCAGGGGATCCGGGGTCTAGTCGCTAAACTCCAGGGGCTGCTGGATCTCCCCAAAGCATCGCCCATGCATCGAGCAGTAGGCTGGACTCCTGCCCTCGGCCACAGTCCAAGACCCCGAGACTCTCCACTCTAAATGAAACCTGGAGGGCTGAGACTCGCCCTCAGGTGATCCCCTTCCCTGTGGAACCCAGTTTCCAGGTCCGTGGAGCAGCTTAGAATCCTCAGTTGTCACTCTCCACCTGGGTGTCCAGCCCCCCGGTTTGTCGTGCTCAGGGTCACCAATCCCCACTCCAGGACAGAGATGGTCTGATTCTGTTCCTAGGGCACCGGATCTGGGGTTCTCCTGGGACCTGCCTCGGGGCACCCTGCCATTCGCCTCTGGGGCTTGCGTCCAAGTAGGGTGCCCGAGGCGGCCCCCAGGGCTCCTGCCCAGGTCTGCCACCGAGCTTGATGGGCTGGAGAGCAGGGCTGGGCAGGGAGCAGGAACACCCACGTGGTGATGAGACAGAGGGTCTCTCCCAACTGGCAGATAAAGTAGGTCGCCCCCTCCTGCCCACGGCTGCCCGCCTCAGGAGCGTGCCAGGCTCACGTGCGGATTCTCGGGCTCCTGGGACTTCTGTGCCCCCAACATACCTCTCTGCGGCTACACTCAGACGCCCCCTCGGGCTTTGAGCCCAACACAGGGAGATCGGACCCCCAGGAGAACGGGCCTGGGAACAGGGTTGCAGGATCAGAAATTACCCGGGTCACCAAGCTTGGGCTGTAGCCCCCCTAACTGGGGGGGTTGTGAATACGCCCCATCCTTCATCTGTGGGTGCCAGGGTCTCTCCAGGTCCAGAGCCTGGGCCAGGGACCTGTTTGCCCAGCCCTGAGCAAAGTGGGGAATGCCCGCACCAGAGTCCTCACCCCAAACCCAGCCTTTCTCCACCTGCCAGTTCACCCCACTTGCCTCTGTCTTCCTCGAAAGGCCAGAAAATTTAAAAATCTCTTGATGCGAAGCTCAGAACTGAGGACAGACATTGGGGTGCTCTGGGGTGTGGGGTGCAGCCTGCCTGGATTCCTGTGTCCGTGGGCTTTGGGCTTTCCCAGCCCCATCCGTGCCCAGCATCTGTTCCTACAAGGGCCCAGGGCTGGGAGGCACCCGGGTACTTCTCGGAGTCAGGGGACCTGGAGGAGACGGGGTCCGAGCCCCGTCCCAAACCTGGCGCGTACCCCTGGGTGTGGCTTGAACCCTCCCGCCCCATGTGTCCTGGACAGCCACTCCCTCGGCCCTGCTGTCCACCCGCCCCACTGGTAAAGCCGTGGGGAGCCCTGAGGCAGCTGTGGACAGTGATCGGGGAGCAAGTGGTCAGGATACGGATGGAAGGAGCACCCTAGCACCCCCCACACCCAGGGGCTGGCCTGACTGCTGCAGGCTGGGGACCCTGGCCCGCTAAGGAATCAGGGCACACTGGGCGGGGAGACTGGACCATTCTCTTCCATATCAGGGTTTGGGGGAGCAGCTTGTGTTCTCCACGATGCCGGCAGCACAGGAGGAAAATAATGAGGGGCGGCCTCCTGCACCCCTCCTTCTAGGGAGGCTGCTTCCTGGCACCCAAGCCTCAGTTTCCCCCTGTGTGGGCTGAGGGGCTGGAGGAACGAATTTCATTCTCGCGGGCCCACAGGTCACTCCCGTGAAGAGTGTGGCCCCAACTGTCCCTGCCTGTGCTGGGTCCAGGCTGTTCCCAATTGAGGCAGGATAAGTTTCTTTGTCTCTCCTCTGAACTTGCACAATTTGACTTTTCTGCCTCCTCAGAGCCTCCTGTCTTTGGAGGTGGGTCCTGGATGGGGCAGGGGCTCGGGGTGGGGCTGGAACATGCCTGGTGTCCAAGCAGAGGCTGAGGGAGTGAGCGGTGACTGGGTGCCCACTCTGGATCTCTGTTTGTGCTCCCTGAGTACAGAGCCAGGATGCTATGGGGTGGGCTTTCCCAGTGGGGGGCACCTCAGGGCCCAGCAGGGATTCCTAGTACCTCAGCAGGGACCCAGTCCAGCCTCAGGGAGCGGTGTGGCAGCCCTCAGAGCCGGTGACTCACTGTTGCCTCTGACATACTTGGCAGCCCTCATTACAGCTGCAGGGAGCTCGCCTTGGATGCTGTGAACCAGAGTAGGGGTGGTCAGGCCATTGGCTTGAGGCCACAAGGCTCGGATGGGTACCACAGGTACGAGCGTCCAGGCTGGTGCCTCACCCCAGGGATTCTACAGCCTCTGAGTTCAGCACTGGACATTGTCGGGGTCACAGACTGGGGGAGGAGGTGAGCCCAGGGCCACCAGCTTCTTGGCTGGACCTCGGTGAGTGCTCGGATGCAGCTGGGGCTCCCTCTCAGGTGGACCTAGCGGGCACCCGCCCCTCCTCTCAGTGCCCAGTGATCCCTGGTTGGTCAGGACCCCAAACACATGACCCAGGTCTCCACAAGCCTCACAGCCAAGGAGTGGAATTTGGGGAGGGGGGCTAAGTCACTCTCAGGACCCGTCCTGCTGCCAGCCCCCATGCTGTGCTCCCCCGGGGAGGCGGTGGAGCTCCTAGGGTGCCTGACTTCAGTTTCAAACCGAGACAGTGCCCAGTGCATGAGGACAAGCCAGTCACCCCACTGCCCTGGCCCGGGGCTGCTGGAAGGACGCGCTGCTGGGTCAGAGTTCGCCAGCAGCTGAGGAGTGACCCCCCACCCCACCCCAGCAGCTCAGCTCGGTCCTCAGGTGCACAGGTGGGGGGGGGGACGCTGAGCTGCCCTGCAGGGAGTGTGACCACGTGGCATGCCAGCCTCCAGGGGAGCAGAGCCTGGGTGCCTCTCCTGCGGGCACCCAGGCTCACCAGCTGCCCACCTAAGGCTGGTGGTCCTCAAATGCTGGACTTGCCCTTTTCAAAGGGGGAGGTGCCCCACCTTCCCTTAGGCTGAATCCTGTACTCGGAGCCACTGGGTGTCACAGTGTCCTGGGACACGTGGCCATGTTCCCCTCCCCAACTGACCCGGGAGCCCAGCCTGACCCCTGCTCCGGGGTCCTCTGGAAAGCAGGAGACCTACGGTCTGAGCAGGCAGGTGCCGGGAGGAGCTCCCATCCGTTTCTCTAGCCACTCAGCCCGTCCTGGGTAGATTCAGGTAGATCCCAGACGTCCCGACTCATGTGATTAGCAATCGGACCCAATGAGTACAGGTCATGCTGTCAGCCACAGATCGCGTGTGTGAGCTGCTCTGAAGCCCATGTGTGTTGAGTCGAACTCCAAACTCCTGGGAAGCCCAGGAGGAAACGCCGCTGGGATTCCAGCCTCGCCCAGTCGAGGGGAGCTGCCCCCTGGTGCATGCAAAGTTCCCAGGGAGTCCTGAAGTCGCGTCCATGGGAGACAGAGAGGCGGCCCCTGCCCTCCCATGGTCCCGTTTGTGCCCAACCACCTCTGCCCTTGGCTTCCTGGGCTGCTCTGTACACAGTGCTCTGTTAGGAATTGAGGCTTCTCTCACTTGAGAGCAGCAGGGATGCTGACCTGTGAGGGACATGCTGACTGCTGCTTCCGACTCGGCCCTCAAAGCTGTGTCCCCTGACCCCCTCAGAGCCTGGCCCGCCACTAGCTTCCCAGCGTGCAGGGCCGGGGTCGGCAGGAACCCTGTTGCTCACAGGGTGATGTCGGAATGTGGTAGCTGGAGGGACAGTAGAGTGGGCAGGGCACTGGCCTCGCATGCAGCTGACCCACCCGGTTCTATTCCCGGCGCCACAGATGGTCCCCTGAGCCCCACCAGGAGTGAGCCCTGAGCATGGCCAGGTGTGGCCCCCAAACTAGACAAAAGATTGTGGTGCCCCGGCTCGGCAGAGGTGGGGGTTGGGAGGAGAGGGGTGAGGCGTGGAGGGTCCTCTGGACACGCAATGCCCAGCTGCCCTGTGAATCACCAGGAACAAGAATGTGGATTGAAATCCTGCTTCCATCCACCCGCTGAGCCAGTTCTGTGATTCACGGAGCTCCTGGGCCTTATAAAATAGGGCAGGGAGATCCCAGCCGGCAGGGAAAATGCTTGTTTGCTTGTTTGTTTGGAGGCCACTCAGAGATGCTCAGGGCTTCCTCCTGGCTCTGTGCTCAGAGATCACTCCTGGTGGGCTCAGAGGGGCCCGAGGCATGCGGGGGAACAAAGCCGTGTGCATGGCAAACGCCTCACCCACTGCTCGATTTTTCTACCCCTGTTTGGTTTTGATTTTTAAAGGAATGAATGGAGTTAGACTGAGCAGCACTTCAGAGCTACTCCCAGCTCTGTGCTGGGGGCAGAGGGAGCATGAGCGGTGCCTGGGATCAAACTCAGGGCCTCCTGCATGATCTCAGCCCCTTACGCTCTCTGAGAGTCAGTATCAGGCCCAAGTTTATGTGCGTCTACAAAGGCAGTTCCTTCACCCGCTCTGTGCCTTAAAGAGCAGCATCATCTACACGGGCAGTTCCTTCACCTGCTCTGTGCTTTAAAGATCAGCATCATCTATACAGGCAGTTTCCTTACCTGCTCTGTGCCTTAAAGAGCAGCATCATCTACACGGGCAGTTCCTTCACCCGCTGTGTGCCTTAAAGAGCAGCATCATCTACATAGGCAGTTCCTTCACCCACTTTGTGCATTAAAGAGCAGCATCATCTACACAGGCAGTTCCTTCACCCATTCTGTGCCTTCAAGAGCAGCATCATCTATATAGGCAGTTCCCTCACCTGCTCTGTGCATTAAAGAGCAGCATCATCTACATAGGCAGTTCCTTCACATGCTCTGTGCCTTAAGGGGCAGCATCATCCGCTCGACTCTGGGTGTCCGACTCTTCGTTCCATGCAGTGGCTCTTAGTGGGGGTTCATCCCTACCCATGTGTTCCAGGAGGGGGCCTGGAGGTTTAGTGCTATCACCCAGGGGCCCAGGGGTGCCCTGCCCCCTCCAGCTGGGCCCTGGCCCCCGCTGACCATCTCCCTCTCTCCCAGCGTGCGGGAACGCTGTCTGGAGGAGCAGCGGAGGAGGAGGCAGCGCGCCACCAAGAAGATCAGCACCTTCATCGGCACCTTCCTGCTGTGCTTCGCGCCCTACGTCATCACCAGGTGAGCCCGCCGGGCCAGTGCGCAGGGCTGGAGCAGGGCAGGCCTGCGGCCCAGGGGCGTCCCTGCGGTTCCCTCCAGCACCCACTGCATCAGTCCGGGCCACTTGGCCCCTGTTGTCCCCACCCAGCCCTATGGGAGATGCAGTACCCACCTCGGGACGCATCCAAGCTCTTCCGGTGCAGAGCTGGGAACTGCAGTGCCTGGCGCCAGGGTGGAGGGGAGCCCCTGCCCGGGACTGGGTGGAGGGAGGGCCACCACTGCCCAGGGGCTGGGTGGAGGGAGGGTTACCCGGGAACTGGGTGGAGGGACGCCCATGCCTGGGGCCTCAGGGTGGGGCACACTGCTTCCTCAGCTCGTCCCCAGCAACTGTGTGATTTAGGAGGGAGTAAGGAGAAAGGGGGACTTTGGAGTACCAAGGAGGTAATTCAAAGGGCTGGCACAGTGGGCACCCCAGGTTCGGACCCAGCATACTCCAAAATATGGGGTTTCGGTGTTCTGTTTGGGGGTGCATGTGTGTTGAGTCGTGTAAGTGAAGGCAAGAATGAAAGAGAAAGAGAGAATATAGTTGATGGGGTAGGTAGGTGGGGTGCATGTGAGAGAATTCATGTACATAGATCGTATATGGTGCGTGTGAGTGGGTGTGTACGGTGCATGATACATGTACATGTCTATGTGTGGGTCTGTGACACTATGTGTGGTATGCATTTGGACGAAAGTGTCTGTGGTCTGTGTATGTGTATGTGTAGATGTATTGTGTATGGTGTTATGAGCAAGTGTGCATATTTGAGTGTGTGCATGGTATATTTGTGAGTGTATAGTGTGTATACACTGCACACAGACACAGGCATGCATGCATGCATGCATACACCACACACTCACTCAGACACATAGGTACCACACACATACACACCACCCACATTGACCTCCCTCTGTGTGCATAGAACAGATACCCGCACATGTATATACCACGCATGTGTGTTTGTAAGTGTGGGGTGTGTATGTCCATGCATGCAGATGGTGTGTGTGGGTGTGGGTATGTATGTCTGGGTGCCTGTGTGGTTGCAGATCTATGTGCGTCTGTGTGTCTGTCTGTGTGGTGGTTTGTGTTTGGTACGCTTGCGTGTTTATGTAGATATGTGCCTGTGTGAGTATGCGTACGCATCGTATGTGTATGCATGCGTGGTGTATACATTGGGTATCTGTTCTATGCACATAGAGGAATGTCAATGTGGGTGGTGTGTGTGTGTGTGGTACCTATGTGTCTGAGTGAGTGTGTGCTATATGCATGCCTGTGTCTGTGTGCAGGCATGTATGGTGTGTATATGTGTGTGTCTGTGTGAGTGTGCAATCATGTGCATTCATGGTATGTGTAGGTGGTGTGTAGGTATGTGGTACACGTGAGTGGGTCTGTGAGCCTGAACGAGTGTGCGAGTCCCTGGCATGGATGGCACCTGGCTGTCCCTGATGCCATGTCTGCGCGGCTGCCAGGTTCCATGGCACCTGGTTCTGGCCACAGCACCACCCACACTCTGCACGCCAGGCCTGGTCCCTTCAGCCCCGTGTGCCCTGCAGGGCAGCTGGGGCATCCACACAGCCCTGCCCTGGCATGCCGCTACCTCGGGGAGCTGAGCACTGTGGGGATGTGAGCCCCAGGGCTGCCCCCCCACCCCGTGCCAGGTGGATCTGGCCTGGGCAGAGCAGGGCTGCCCTTCTTCCTTCTAGAATTTTCCGCTAGATATCTCGGCACTTGGGACATCGGTTGGGCATTCTTTATGGGGGTCTGTCCTGTGCCTACTCAGAGCTGTGCCGTCAGCCTGGCTCTGTGCAGGGGCACTCCGACCCAGCCCAACTTCACGGGGACCTGCTTGTTATCTGCTCACTGACGTGTTGCTGTCCCCTCGGCTCTGGGCACGGGGGCCGGGGGCCCTGCAGGACATCCCCCTCTCCCGGCGGCTCCACATGGCTAGGCTGGCCCGGTCAGGGTGAGATGTGCCGAGGAGGAGCCCCGGGGTGGGGGCTACATGGACTGTGCGACCTGAGGGTGGCGAGAACTTGAGCCCCCCAAGGAGAATAGTAATGCGCTCCGACTCGGAACTATTGGATTTTTCTCCGGCTTAATCTCATTTCCCAGCAACACGGTCCCTTTTTTTTCCCCTCCCTGATAGCTCCTCTCGCTCTAATGGAGCCCAGAAAATAACGTTTCCGTCAAATTGATGCGAGACTCACCTCTCATCTCTCATCGTGTCCACTCCAAATGGATTTGGTGCATTTGGAGTTTTCAAAAACACTCAGAGAACACTTGCTCCTCTTACACGGGGACGAGTGACAGCTCACTCCAGAGAAAAACTGCATCCAGGAAACCTCTTAACTAAGCATCCGGGTTCTGGTGGGCCCCAGCCCAGCAGCCCCTCCAGGCGCCCGGCAGCCCTGTCTTATTGGGGAAGAGCCATCGGAATCGGATCTCAGGGCAGAGCAAACACGTGCTCCTCTCCTGCTGCCTACGTGTCTCTTAAAGATTTCTTTAGGATTGGGGCTGGAGTGATAGCACAGCAGGGAGGGTGTTTGCCTTGCACACGGCCAACCCGGGTTCGATCCCCGGCATCCCATAGGGTCCCCAGAGCACTGCCAGGAGTGATTCCTGAGTACAGAACCAGGAGTGACCCCTGTGCATCGCCAGGTGTAACCTAAAAAGAAAAGAAAAAAAAAGATTCCTTTGGGATTTTTAGACCACATCTGGTGTTGCTTAGTCTCTGTTCCCTGCAGAGACTTGGGAAACCTCTGGGGATTGGACTCTGGCTGGCGGCATGCAAGAAGACAAGCGCCTTCCCGCTGTTGTCTGGCTCGGGGCCCCGTGGCTCACATTCTCCAGCGTCTTCTCTCTGTAGCCCGGAAGGCTGAGAGGAGGCCTGCCCTGCCCTGTGGGTCTCCCAGTGGATCTCCCACTCCAGACTCAGTGGCCCTGGAGTGGCCCGTCCCCTGGTGGAGTCACAGTTCATGTGATAGACAGAGAAGGAACTCGGACTCTGAGGCAGGAGGAACTCATGCAGAGCCCAGGTCTTAAGGCGGGACTGGGGTTGGAGTGATAGCACAGTGGGTAGGGCGTTTGCCTTGCACGCGGCCGACCCGGGTTCAATTCCCAGCATCCCATAGGGTCCCCCGAGCACCGCCAGGAGTAATTCCTGAGTGCAGAGCCAGGAGGAACCCCTGAGCATCGCTGGGTGTGACCCAAAAAGAAAAAAATAAAGACGAGACTGGCCTTATAGACAGTGGACAATCCGCCAGAAAGAACCCAGGATTCGAGTATAGAGCCCTGAGACCCCAGGCATGGGTTTCTTCGGGGCTCTTGACCTGGCTGGATAGAGCGGCCATCGGTGCAAAATACAGCAACAGGACATGATATGGACTAAAATGATTATGTCTATGATTAACAATTTTATCTTCGTTTCCTAGTGAAACAGAGTTGAAGGGCGTTTCACCTGTTTGTTTTCGCGGCAGGGGAACTTGTTTCATTTATTTTGGGGTTTGTGGGTTTTTTTTCGAGGCCATCCCCCGAGTGCTCAGGGCTTACTCCTGGCTCTACAATCAGGGATCTCCCCTAATGGGGCTCGGGGAACCCTATGTGGTGCTGGGAATCGAACCCAGGTTGACAAAGTGCCCTCCTCGCTGTGCTATCTCTTTCCCCGTGGCTGGGAAATGTGTCTCTAACCCGAGGTCATTCTCTTTCCGTTGGATGGTGCCAATCTGTCTCCAGGACAGTTTTGGGGGAGAGTGTTCACGCCCTGACCCCATGTTCCCTTCTTCCCTTGGCCTGCAGCTACTCACATCCCCTTCACTGTCCGGGAACCCGGGGACCCAGCTCCTGCCCTGCTCAGAGTGTATGCCCCTCGAACCCCGGCCCAGTCTGAGTCCTGTTTAAGGGTGTCATCAGGAAGAGTCCAAGGTCAAGTCCAGGTGGAGTTGGGGGGACCTGGTGGGGCCTCCGGAACAGGAAACGGCAGCCAGGTAGTTGGTACAGGGAACCGCTCCTGATCGGTCTTCCCCGCTATTGTCTTGGGGCCACCCTGTGAGAGTACCAGAGCATTCTGGGGTGTTTAGGGAAACAGAGGACCCCCGTACACACCTCAAGGAGAACTCATTGGATCCCCCTGGCTCCCCGTGTGTGCGGGTCATGACCAGGATCATGGGCAGCTCCATTTTGAGGTCACTGCCAGGACATGAGAACCCCCAGGCTCAGGGCACGGGACCTGCTAGGGCTGTTTGCTGGGACATTCGTGTGCACTGCCTTGATTTGCGGGGCACATTGGTGAGAATTTACCAAAACCCCATACACACCAGGCATCCAGCACCGCTTACTGTGGGGTCTCTCAGCCTGGAGTTTGGGGCCACTGGTGCTCCCGGGGTGGTTCTGCTGTCCCCTGCATCATCCAAGGGGAGATGTGGCCACCCCCCTTCAGAAGACAGACTGCTCTGAAAGGCAGGAAGTGATCCCCACTGGAGAAAGCAGGGCTGCAGACTGGGGGGCCAGGGGTTAGGGAGGGTCCCTGAGAGCACACACACACACACACACACACACACACAATGAAACTGAGGACTGGGTTGGAGGGACAGATGAGTCATTTCCCTGAGCAGTGCATCGCGTGGGTGGTGAAGCTGCCGCCAGCCTCAGTGAGCTCTCGACCAGGTCTCCAAGCTTTTGAAAAGAGCTGATGAGTCTTCCAGGCCCCTCCCCCAGCCCCTGTTTCTGCGCCAGAACACAGAGCTCCCATCCTGAACCTGCTCCCAGGATGCTCTCCCCCACCAGAAGGGACCACCGAGAGTCACCAGGGACTGTGCTGGGATGGCCAGGCACAGTCTCCAGGGAAACAGCAGCAGTGGGTGGATGGATGGATGGATGGATGGATGGACGGACGGATGGATGGGATGGATGGGTGGATGGACAGGCAGATGAATGGATGGATGGATGGATGGATGGGTGGATGGATATATGGATGGATGGATGGATGGATGGATGCATACATGGATGATGGATGAGTGGATACATACATGGATGGATGGGTGGATGGATGGATGGGTGGATGGATGGATGGGTGGATGGATGGATGGACAGATGGATAGGATGGATGGATGGATGGGTGGATGGACAGGCGGATGGATGGATGGATGGATGGATGGATGGGTGGATGGATGGATGAGTGGGTACATACATGGATGGATATATACCTGGATGGATGTGTGGATGGATGGGTACATGATGAACAGAGATTGGGGAGAGAAGCTGACTCATGCTTGACCATAGAGACAGAAGTACCACAATCTGCCCACTACAAGTTGAAACCCAGGAAAGCCTCCAGTATCAATCTAGTCAAGTGCAGAAGTCGAGATGAGCTGACCCTGCCCAAGAGAGACAGGGAGAGGGTAAATTCCCCCTTCCTCAGACACTGGTTCTATCAATAGGCTGGAGAGTGCCTCCCCCCAAAACAAGAAAGGAGTGTCCGCTGTAGCAGGCCCATGGATTCAAATGCAAACCTCATCTGGAAAGTCTTGCAGACACTCCAGGTTATTCTGACCACCCCGAGGTCAGCCGAGTGGGCAGGAAGTTAACCATCAGACTTGGGTTAGCGAGTCGGCAGGCCTGCAGGACAGGGCCGGCGTGGGCCCGAGGAGACCATGGCTTGTTTTGGAGTCTCCTGGAAGAGGGGTCCAGCAGTGTAGACCTGTGTCCATCCCAGCTTATGCGGGTTGATGAGCTCAGGAGGCCCCGCGTGGGGCATATGTGAGCTCCTGCGAGCTGAGAGTCAGGCTCTTAGATGACTTTAGAATTCATTCTGAGACCCCACAGAGATGAGTGGGCAAATGGAGTGAGCACTGACAAATGGGGAAACTGAGGCTTGGGGAGCTGTGCCAGGTCGCCTGCTGGCAGCTGTGAAGGGACCCAGACAGGGGTCAGGGTGGCCGTCAGGCAGCTTTTGGGCCTCTCCCGCCACCCCGTCTCGTCCTCATCCCCTTTAAAACAGTGGGAAAGCCACCTAGGCAGCCCCACTGGGGCCGTGTTGGGGGTAGGACTGGAGAGGAAACTCATTTGCTTTGGATCCTGAGAGTAAACAGGCTTAGGCCCCCGCTCCCTCACTCCGCTCTGCACGGCCTTCTGAGCCTCACCGACATCCTCCTCTGCAAGAGGGGGAAACTAAGGCAGAGCCAAGTTCTGGACCCAACCTGGGAGTCCCAGCGGGGCCCTCCCTTTGCAGGTGGGGCCCCTCCTGCATTTCCTCCTGGTGAGTGTGGGGTGGTCCCTAGTCCACACAGAAGTGTTCATGATTCCAGGGATGACTGAGGAGCACCCTGGGGTGTCACTGACACCCCTCGCTGAGACGTCAGCACAGACACCCATACCGGCAGCGTCTGCCCACCACCCCCGCACCCTTCCTTCCCTTCCCCAGGGGCGTGTGGGTGAGCTGCTGGGAACACGGGTCCCGGGGGGAAGGGCACCCAGGATGGGGGCTCTGGTGGGGAAGACCCAGGTGGAGGGGCCGGGGAGGGGTGTTTCTGTGACCCCCGTCTCTGCCCCTCACCCAGAGACTTCCTCAGAGCATCAAGCACGTCGCTGGGCTTCCAAAGTCCCAGTCCGAGAGTTGGTCCCCTAGACAGTCAATTCTTCTCGGTGCGAGACCTCTTCTGAGCTCCATGTGGATTTCTGAGTGTCCTTTCTTGGGCCACATGGGACCCTTGGAGTGTCCATTGACACCCACACATTCATCCTGCACTCCTGGGGGGAGAGGGGGGCACACGCTCAGGGTGGCCCCTAGCACAGCTCTTGTGCTGGGACCGCCTGGGCCTGATTGGTGGCATCAAAGGTCTAACGGGTGCTGGCAAGCCCTTGGCACTGGTCTAGACCTGAGATTCAAAGCCACAAGGTACACCCTGCACCCCACGCCATGGCATGGACCCAACAGAGTGCCCAGACGCGGGTGGGGAGAGGCGGGAGGCACCGAGCCCCTTCCCCAGGGTGCCGGGCTGGGAGCACTTGGTCCAGAGCTGGAGGTGGAGCTCTTGGTTGACAGGATCAAGTGGGGCCCTGCATGTAGCTTCAGCTGTGGCAGCCAGAGCCTGCCCTGGGCCTGCCACTGACAGGGAAACCGTTTCTGGAAACCACAGCCTTTCTTCCTTTGTGTGTGTGTGTGTGTGTGTGGGTGCAAAGCCAGAGGCACTCAGGGGCCACTCATGGTAGTGCAGGGGGCTCCCTGCAGCAGGAGAGGAAGGCCCCCTGCATGCAGAGTGGGTGTCTCCCTCTGCCTCCTCCCCGCCTGGCCACCTCCACCCTGGCTAGGGCTCTATCCCTTCCGTCCACCGTCACACTGACCCCTGGGTCCCATCCAGGCCACCCCTGACAGCCCAGGCCCACCTCGGGCCTCTTTTCTGCATGCTCGAGTAGGATTTGATGATTTGCAACAGACTCTCACTCCGAAGCACTAATGAAATCATTTTGGAATTAAAACTTGCATGTGTAGCTGCCGCTGTACGCCTATTATCTCTCGCGGGGCGCTTGCAGATAATTATGGTTGTCCCCGACTCTCTGGGCGGGGCGTGGAGGTGCAGAGGATCTGACAGCAGCATTGGGTGGGGGAGAGGGAGACGGCAGAGGTTTGCCAAGCACGTGGCCTGCAGGATGATTAAATGTTCTCTCGCAGGACCCCTCTCCGTGCTGCTGTTCTGGAGGATGTGAAAGTGTCAGTTATTACGTTCAGGTCTTCAGATAGTTTTCCCCAAGTCTTTGGGAAGACTGTGTGTGTGTGTGTGTGAGAGAGAGAGAGAGAGAGAGAGAGAGAGAGAGAGACAGAGAGACAGAGAGAGACAGAGAGACAGAGACAGACAGAGACAGAGACAGAGAGAAAGGGAGAGAGGGAGAGAGGGTGGGGGACTAAGACAGGAAGAGAGAGAGGAAGAGAAGAAGAGAGAGAAGAGAGAAAGAGAGGAGAGAGGGAAGAAGGGAGAGAGAAGAGGAGAGGAGAGGGATAGAGGGAAGAGAGAGAATGGGTGAGAGAGAGGGAAAGAGAGAGGGAGAGAGAGAAAGAGGAGAGAGAGGAGGGAGAGAGGGAGAGAAACAAGGGACAGAGGGAAGTGGGAGAAGGCGGGTTGGGACGTGATGGAGAGCCCGGGTCTGAGGGAAGGGCGTGTGCCCAGTCCTCTGGCCCTGAATGGCAGAGCGGGGTGAGGTCCCTGCCGCTGGGCTCCCAGAAGGCTGGGGGAGGGGCAGGCAAGGGAGACACAGTCTCTATGCCTGGGCCCCGGGTTCGGAGTCTGGTTCTCCCGCGTGCAGAGCACGAGGCCTCAGCCTGCCCGAGAACAAGCGGGCTCTTGAGAGTTTGCAGAGCGTCATGGGGCGCCGACCACGGGTCCCTGGGGTGCAGGTCCCCCTCGCTCCCTCAGGGACTCACGTGACCCAGCCAAGGGCGGGGAGAGTGCTTCCAGGCCGCCTGCTCAGATGGCCTCTGCCAGGAGCACGGTGAGGGGGTCCGTGGAGAAGTCCTGGGGGCAGGGCCCTGGGAAGGGGGTCCCAGGCTCCCCTGGGTTTCACCAGTCAGAAAGACGCGCCTGTGAGCTGGCATCAGGTTCGCTGAGAGCCCCCCGCCTGCTGTCTGTCTCCAGTTCTCCAAGCACTCCCCGTGTTTTGGAACTCCTGAAATGCTGTGGTCCCTGCCCCCTGCCCCCGCTCCTCCCTCCCACCTGCTCCCTGTGTCTGTGTGTGCACAGGCAACTGTGTGTGAGCATATGTGAGCGTGAGCATGTGTGTATGTGTTTATTTGATTGAGCATGTGAGTACGTGGTCGTGTGTCTTTGTGTCTCTTTGTGTGTGAGTGTAACTGTGTTTATGTGAGCAACCGTGTGTATATGTGAGTTTGTGTACGTATGTGTTCATATGTGTGCATGTGAGCAAGTGTCTCTGTGTGACTGTGTTTTGTGTGGTGTGCGAATGTGAGTGACTGCGTATGCATATGTGAGATTGTGGATGTGTGGATGTGTGGATGTGTGTATGAGTGTTTGTGTCTCTGTGTGTATGTATGACTGTGTATATGTATACTTTTTGTATGTGAGTGACTTTCTGTATATGTGAGTTTGTGTATGTGTCCATATGTGTATGTGTGTGTGAGAGAGAGCAAATGTCTCTGTGTATGTGTGACTGTGTTTATTTGTGGGTGCATGAGCTTATGGGGGTGAGGATGAGCATATATGGGTGTGTCCATGTGCGTTCATGCGTATGTGTGGGAGTGCATGGGAGTGTGTATTTGTGTGTCTGGGTGTGTGAGCGTATACTTTTCCCCTTAGAAGAACACCGTCATATTGGATCAGGGACCACATACCCCATCCTGATCCCATCTGAATGTATATCTGCAGTGACCCACTTTCCCAGTTAGATCACATCTGAGTTGCTGGGAGTTAGAACTTCAGCAGATGTCTTGGGGGTGGTGGGGGCAGACACAGTGTAACCCCCAACCGGGGCTCTGGCAGAAGTGAGCAGAACCCCACCTCACTAGCATGAGGCCCCAGTCACCCCTAAACCCTGGGCTGTGAGATTCGACTGGGGGCAGGAGAAGGGGGTCCGACCTCATCCAGCAGCAATATCTCACCCACCCCATCCAGCAGTGGGGAACGGATGCAGAGGGCAGAGTCTCAGGACTGCCGTGGCACCAAGGGACAGGGCAGGTCTCTTGCCCAGCTCTGGGCTCAGGGGCACCGTGACAGTTGGGGACCCCTTGTCTGAAAGGAACAGGGACTGTGGGCAGGAACGGGCAGTGCCCTCACTGTGGGGACAGAACAGGGGGGTGCTGGGGAGAGGCAGGAAAGAGTCAGCCATCACATCTGAGCATGGGCTGTAGTTTGGCCCGGTCCCCAGGGTATCCCGGGCACTGACTTGGCCGCTACTGACCCAGTACCTCTACCCCAGAGCTGACGAAGGCCAACATGCCGTCATCTGTCGTATGGACAGGGACGCAAGGTGCATACCCTGGCTAGCACAGGGAACCTCCAGGGGTGGGAGTTTCCAGGGACCCCCAGGGCTGGTCTCAGCCTGTCATGCTGAGACCCTGGGAAGGTGCTGCTGTCTGTGGAGCAGGGTTTGCTGCATGGGACTCCCGCTCACTCAGATTCTCGTAACCTCTCTCCTTGTCTGTGGAATGGGGCCAGTGCCACCCATTCTCTGGGACAATATCAAGATTTTTCAGGATTGTTCCTATCGGGTATTTGACCCAAAGGAGACACTGGGCTGGAAGTGGCCCCTGAGCCAGGCCCGGTCCAGCCTTTACACCAAGTCTCCGAGATTCCAGCCCCGGTAGGCTTTGCCTCTTCATTATCTGAGTGGTGATGTTGCAAAAACATTTTATTCTTGGAATTCTACCGAAGCTGAAAATGGTAATTTTGATCTTGCTGGATGGTTTGATGAGGCCTGCCTCCTGGAATGTGTCCCCTTGGGAGTGGGAGACGCCCCCTGAACCTCGGAAGGAACCAGAGATGGAGGCATTTGGGGAAAGCCTGTGGCCGGCTTGCTTTGGCAGCTTCCCTCACAGCTTCTCCCTGGTGCTAATTAGGTGTCAGCTCTAAATTCAGGGTTTCTGTCTCCACAAATCCACCACTTCTCACTCACAGACTCCCAGGCAATCAAAGCACCCGTGGCCCTTGCCCCATCTCAACTCCCAAGGGTGCGAGCAGAAATGAGACCACATGCTTTGGGAGAGGCGAGGACCAGGGCCACCACAGAGAGAAGCCGGGGAGGACCCGGTGCATCCCCAAGGATGCTGGAAGACCAGAGGCCCCTGCAGCCCAGGGCCCATCCAACTGGCCTGGACAGAGCTCAGCCTCCCCAGAGGAAGCACCGGAAATATATGGGCGCTGGCCAAGGTGCTGAAGCCCAGCCCCGGGCGCCTCCCAGCCCAGAGCACCCACAGCCCCTCCTGCAGGGACACCCAGGTTCTAGCCATGGGCAGCATAGGTACCCCCACCCCCCAGCTCCCTGTGTGACACTGGGAACCCCTGCCCCCCCATGGGTCTCCCTCACTCGTTGGACAAGAGGTGGGAGGCTGCTTTCTGATCTGCAAGCTCTCTCTCCCTTCTCTCTCTGGGACTGGGGGTCACATCCAGAGATGGCTCAGACCCAGGAACACTTGAGAGAGGAGAGAGAACAAGCTGATCTGGGGGAGGGGTTTCACAAGCAGAAGAGCACATGGCGGCCTGCGGTTCTGCTTTAACTCCTTGAAGGCACCAGGAGAGTTTGAGCAGTTTCCCCCTCTTCTCCCTTGACACATGAACTGTGTCTTCCCTGGCGTCTACCACCAAATAAAGGTGACTTTAGGGCACCCTGGAAGCTGATCTGGTCCCAGGGGCTCCCAAAGTCCCAGCCCCAGAGTTGGTCCCCTAGTCAGTAGATTCTTCTAGGTGCGAGACCTCTTCTGAGCTTCACAGAATGTTTGCAGATTGGGGGGCTGGAGAGACACTGAGGCAGGTAATCTGCATGCAAGCAATCTCAGTTCAATCCCCAGCACCCCCAGATGGTCCCCAGGGAACCACCAGGAGTGGTCCCTGAGCACAGAGCCAAGAGGAAGCCAACTGGGTATGAGCCCAAACCAAACAGAATGAAGATTTTTTCTTTCTTCTTTTTAGGTCACACCTGGTAATTGCTCAGGGGTTACTCCTGGCTCTGCACTCGGGGATCACACCTGGGGGTGCTCGGGGGACCATATGGGATGCCTGGGATCGAACCCAGGTCAGCCGCGTGCAAGGCAAACACGTTCCCTGCTGTACTATTGCTCTAGTCCCAGACTGCAGATTTGCAGGTGGTCATCAACCCTCCCTCCCGCCCCTCCCCCAGGTGACAGGGCTAGGACTGGACCCACCTGGGTGCAGAGACCAGAAGGACAGTCTTGTCCAGCCCCCAGATTTCGTTCAGACTCACAGCGGGAAGCTCCTTCCCCGACTGGCAGGACAGTGGCAGGGCTGGAACAATTAGGCAGGACAAGTGGCTCTGGTGGGGGTTTCCACTGCAGACCTGGGGCAGGTCCCTCCTATCTGGGGTCCACTGGCCGCAGCGCCCCTGTGGGTATCGTCTCTCTGGTGCATTCAGGGACGCACCCTGCCCTTCCCCACCTGTTAAACTGAGGCTGTCCCCTTCCCCAGGAGTCCATGCTTGGCCCTGCAGGGCTCTTAGTGTCAAACCTGGAAGGAACCAAGCCTCTGACTGCCTGGGGCAATGCCTGGGGCGATGGTTGTCATGGTGACAAGTGGGACCCCAGGGAGATGCCAGCTTGCCCGGGTCGGGGTGCAGTGCCCCCAGTAACTCGGTGCCCGCCTCCCCGTGTGTCTGCAGGTTGGTGGAGCTCTCCTCGGCTGTGCCCATCGGCCCCCACTGGGGGGTCCTGTCCAAGTGCTTGGCCTACAGCAAAGCCGCCTCGGACCCCTTTGTCTACTCCCTGCTGCGCCATCAGTACCGCAAGAGCTGCCGGGAAATCCTGGACCGGCTCCTGGACCGGTTCCTGCACCGGCGAACGCTGCGCTCCTCGGGCTTCAGGGCGGCTGACACTCACAACCACAACATCCTGCCAGCCCCCGAGTGAGTGTCCACACACCGCCCCAGGCGCCCCTGTTCCTGCTTCCCTGGACTGTGCCTCGGGGCTCCCCAAGGCCGCTTGGAGCTCCTGGACTGGCCAGAGACCCAGAGACAGTCCGTCCTGGTGAGGATGCGCAGGGCCGGTGGCGGGGACTGCGGGCCCGGGCTAACATGGCCCCTGACACTGGCCTCACTGGACACGCGGCTGCGGGCAGTCGGCGGCTCCCTAGGACACTGCCCCTCTGCAAGGGAGGCCATCTGGCCTCGGGGCTTCCGTCCGCCTGACCCCTTGCCCCCGCTGGTAGTGTGTTCACTACAACAGACTTTCTCCAGCTGGCCCAGAGCCCCTGGTGCCCCGCTGGCCCTGGGGTCCTGAGTCCAGACCCCCGGGGTGCTGCCCAGTGGCTACCCACCTGTTGTCTTAGAAACGGTTTTGTTGGATTCAGTTCTGCTCTCTGTCTCCCCCTCCCCAGACCCCAAAGCTAATGTTCTTGTGTGCAGACAATCTTCGCATGAAAACAGTGACATCAGCGGGTGACCACGTCAGCGTGCGCTGGGGTGTGACCCCCGAGTCACCGCCGTCCCCTTCCCACACCACAGATGCCGGCGTCCAGGGGCGGGCAGGAGGGAGGAGCTGGCAGGGACAGGCATGTCAGGAAGTGACCCCTGGGCCTTAGGCATCTTGTCCAGCATGCCCGGGAGGCAGGTGGACAGGGTGACCTGCAGGGTTCTCACCTGGACGTGGGGGCCCAGTTTCTGCCCTCCCAGGGCCTCCATCTCGGGGTGGCCGTGAGTCAGTGTGAGTCACAAAGCGTGGAGACTTCCAAAGGCAGCGAGTCTCCGTGCACCATGCTGGGTCCCCGTGAGAACCCCTACTCTCATCCCCCACTCCCGTCCATCGTAGTTCCTTCTCGATGGACCCAAGCCCAAGTTGAGAGCTGTGGCCAGTCCCCTGCCATTGTGCTCCTGCCAGTGAGCATGCGAAGGTTAAGAGCAGGGAGCCTGGGCACCCAGGCCGAGCCCCCTGAGACATGCAGAGGACAGAATCAGAGGCGTCTCCTGCACTTGCAGCTGTAACTCTGCAGACCGCCCCCCACCCAGTGGGGACACCAAGGAACCTCTGGGTTTTCTCTGCTGAGGCTTTGTGTCAGAAGGCGCTCTCTCCCCAGCCCTCGCTCCTCACTTCCCAGCACAGCCCAGCCTACCCAGCCTCCGTTCAGGGTTTCCATGGAAACCAGAGCAGAGAGATGGAGCGGCCTGGACACCTGCCCGGGTTGGCCCTACCTGCCCCTCAGAGCCCAAGGGCACGTCCTCTTCCCAGTTCCATGGTGGCCCGAGCAGAAACCGGCCTCTCCGGTGGCGTGAGCTGATTGCTGAGTGTACCCGGGTCGGCCACTCATCTTAGCGACACCCAACATTCCTCTCTGCAGCCCTTCCCTGGGGCTCACAACCCTTCTTGTCCACCCACTCCCCCAGTCCCGGTAAGCTCGGGGGTGAGGGAAGATGGACAAGGTCAAACCCAGCACAGGGCAACCTTCTCTCTGGAAGTTTGTCAGTGCTGGTCAGAGGGGCCTGCTGACCCTCCAAGGTCAAGGAGCAGAAGTTCCAGGCTGTCCTCTGGGTATGTCGGGAGAGCTGGTGGGAAATGGCTCCTGGCAGAAAGAGACGCTTCCTAGTGGAACTTCCAGAAGCAACCAGGTGTTTCCCCCTTACCTGGAGCAAAAAGAAATGAAAATAAAATGTCTCCAGCAGGTGCCAGGCTTCCTGGGGCAGAGGGGCTCTGTGGCCACCAAATCTCTAGGGTGGCAGAGACCCCGGCGGGCTCCGCTGACGTGATAGCAGGGATGTCTGCTGGCTGGGTGCAGGCAGCATCCTGGCAAGGGAGAGAGAAACCCACCCCAGTCAGTACAGCAGCTGCCCCCCGAGCCCCCTGGCTCCCTTAGTCCTGCCGAATCATCTACCTCAGGGGTCCTGGAGCTCTGGAACCTGGTTCTCTCAGACCGGTCAGTCAGGAATGGTCGGATGAGCCCTGGGCGGTGCTGAAGGGCCGAGGCTGGCTTGTCGGTGGGTCTGGGAGGGAGGGGCCCGTGGGGCAGGCCCAGCTGTGGCGCTGCCGGACCGAGCACGGAGCGAACGTGGAAAAGGAGTTCCGAGAGGAAGCGTCCCCATCCCTGACCCATGCACCCCCTCTCTCGTGCGCTCTCGCAGTCTGTGGGTGCTGCCTGGCCTTGGGACCCCCATCCTTCCACGGGGGTCTCGCTGCTGAAGAAGCCCGGCCCCGTGAGGAGGAGTCTGTTCACTGGAACGAGGGGTCAGGCCCTGGGGCTGCCCGAGCAGTGGTCAGTGACCCCCAGAGATGCTTTGTGGGGTGTAGGGGGGAGGAGGGACGCCGGAAGGGGCCTCTGGGACCCCTGTGACTCCCCCAGGACTTGAGTCCGTGGCTGTGCCCCTGAGCAATAAACCTCCCTCGTCCTGTGGCGAACGTGGTTCCTTCTCCAGCTGCCGTTCTTCCCCTCTGCGTCCCGACAGCCTGGGAGAAATGGGCGCAGGGAGCAGACCCCCTCGCAGAAGCACAGGGGTGGCGGGTAGGGGGGCTGGTGGGAGTCCTGCAGACTGATAGTTTATTTTCGAGTGTTGGCGGGAGGGGCATCCCAGGGATCAAACTCGGGGTTCACACATGCAAAGCTGTGCTGTGTGGTCACACCCCCTCACCTGTGTTAGCCGTGTGGGCGGGGTTTCTAGTGAAGATGTTGTAGCAGGTGCCTGGAGTCCTGGTCTCAGCCCCTCTGTCCTCCGGGCCATGAGCCCCATGAGGAAAAGAGGGTTCGGGACATCCTTGGGGTGCCCCCGCCTTTCTGGAGGGTCACGAACAGCTTCCCAGTCTCCCTTCCCGCGCTGCCTCGCCAAGTCGGGCCACGAGGCGGGGCTCTGTCTCTGCAGACCCATCCCTGCCCTCCTGCACCCCCGGGAGCTGGACCATCCGGGCAGTGCCTCCTCCCCTCCACACAGAGCTTGCTTTCATTGGTCTCATCGCTCTGCTTCCTTCTCCAAAGGGCGTGAGGGGGGCCCTGCGCCCTGCACCTCACTCCAGGGCTGAGTCACTTTGTTCTCAGAGGGGCAGGGAGAGTGGGGGGCAGGGGGTAGGGGTTGCTGAGAGCAACAGAACAGCCTCTGCAAGCCAGTGTTCCCTTGGCGGGGCTGGAGGGTGCCTGGGCTAGGGACAGGTGTGGCATCCGGGCTTTGGTGGGGATCTGGAGAAGCCCGGGGACCCTGGCCTGGGTCCCACTTCCAGCTGTGGCTGGCTGCCTGGCTGCGGCACTGACTAGCGGCTTCAAGCGTGGGGCAACACCAAGCCAGACACCCCAACAGCCTTTTTCCTGCAGGGGACCCCCCACCTCCAGCTGACGCCTGCTCTCCCTACTCTGGGCAGCTGGAGGCACATGGTTCCTGCCCTGGTGGGCTGAGCCCCTGGTCCTGAGCCCTGGGTGCCGGCAGCAGCTGAAGCTCCCCCAGGATGGAGCCCGCCCTGGTCTCTGCCCTTTGCCCTGTTTCTGGGGGAGGCTTAGCAGCCACCTCTGTGCCTAACCCTCTCCCTCCCACAGGCCGGCAGCCACAAGGTTCTCGGCCTCGGAGCCTCCCTGCGGGGTCCGCACCCTCAGGCAGGAGGATGAGGCTGGAGACCCTGGGGAGGCTGAGCTAGATGGGGGTGAGGGGGTTCCAGGGTTGGGCAGGCAACATGTTTATAAGCTCCCCACTTTCCCGGCTAAGCCTTCCTTTGCTCTGAAGCCCAAGTGTCCCGTTGGCCCCAAGGAAGCCCCCCCCCTCGACCCCTCCCTTGGCTCTGCTGTGTGGGGGTCAGGGGACGGAGGGGCCAGGACCCTGGGAGCCTGGGAGCTCACACGCCCCTCCCCTCACATTCCCCCCACGGGCCTGGCCTCAGGGCACTCGCGTGAGCAGGAAGGGGTGGCCTGACCCAGACTTCCGGGGCCAGGCCTGCAGTCCCTCCCGGGCAGCTGTGGACTCCAGCCCTGATGCGCTCACCCCCCAGACTCTGCTCCTTTCAGTGTGCCTGGCCTTGTGCGCACAGGCACCAAGGAAGATCAGGAGTTGCATGCTGTGTGTGTGTGTGTGTATGTGTGTATTGCGGGGGGGGGGGGGGAGTCCCCGCCCGAGTGTGCCCATGAGGTGGGCTGCGGGGAAGGAGAGTCCTGAAGGACTTCATGGTGGTGGTGACATGGGTCCAGGGTTTGCTGTAGAGACGAGCCTATGACAAGACATTGGGATCAGGCCTGGGTAGAGACAGCATGTGCCAGGGACCATCTCGGGGGAACGTGGAGGAAACTTCTGTGCCGTGACAGGAAGAGCAGGTGTGTGTCTGTGGCCAGAGGGAGGTAGATAGAGCCTTGGAGCTGGAGACCCAGAATTAGATCTCTCAGCAGGAGAAACCAGGCCAGGGGAATGCACTTATCCGTCTATTGAAAACAAAGGAGAAGGCGGGAGAGACAGGGAAGAGAACAAGGGAAGGAGGGAGGAGGGAGGGAAGGAGGGGAAGAAGGGGCTGTAACCATAGTTCAGCAGATAAGGTGCTTGTCGGCACACGGCCAACCCAGGTCTGACCCCCAGCACCAAAGGTCCCCAAGAGCACAACTGGGTGTGGCCTCTAAAAAAAAAACAAATGGAAGCAGGGAAGAAGGGGGGAGGGATAGGGAGGAGGGAAGGAAGAAAGGGAAGGAGGGAGGGAGAAAAGAAGGAAGGAAGGAAAGAGGGAGGGAGGGAAGGAAAGAAGGAAGAAAGGGAGGGAGGAGGGAGGGATAGGGAGGGAGGGAAGGAAGGAAGGAAGGAAGGAAGGAAGGAAGGAAGGAAGGGAGGGAGGGAGGGAGGGAGGGAGGGAGGGAAAGAAGGAAGGAAGGAAGGAAGGAAGGAAGGAAGGAGGAAGGAAGGAGGGAGGGAGGGAGGGAGGGAAGGAAGGAAGGAAGGAAGGAAGGAAGGAAGGAAAGAAGAAGGAAGGAGGGAGGGAGGGAGGGAGGGAAGGAAGGAAGGGAGGGAGGGAGGGAGGGAGGGAGGGAGGGAAAGAAGGAAGGAAGGAAGGAAGGAAGGAAGGAAGGAAGGAAGGAAGGAAGGAAGGAAGGAGGAAGGAAGGAAGGAGGGAGGGAAGGAAGGAGGGAGGGAAGGAAGGAAGTCGGTCCTGAATGCCCTTTGGGTCTCGGGTCAGGCCTGTGTGTGCCTCGGGACAGTGACGGTGTCTGTGCCGTGTCCTTTCTCCCACGGCCCATGACTCAGCACCGGACTCTCTGGCACAAGGGAGTCACTGGACACATGGGACAGAATGGGAAGTTGGTGCTTCAGTGGGTTCAAAGGGCCGAAGACCCGCGTTGGCGCTGGCAGGCTCAGATTCTCTCCATCAGGGCCCCAAACTCAGTGATGCCCCCAGCCCCAATGAGTGTGCTCAGGGGACTCAGATGCCATCACAGAGACTGGCTGGCCTGGGTGTTTCCACTTCCTGTCAGCAGGTCAGAGCGTTCTCTCCCACCTGGTTCATAACCACTCCCCACCCCACCCCCCTCTGTCTCCTGTTGTCTTAAATTCAGGATGCCGAACACCACCTCTTGGCTTGAGTTCCTTACTAGTAACCAAACTCTGTGGCCTAAAAATCGTAAAAACCCTTCCGAGGCCAAGTTCCAGTGCAAACTGAGATCATTCCGAACCTCAGCAACCCTCGTCTACGGCCAGGGTCTGGGTAGAGTGCTGCTGGACTTTTTGGGAGAATTGGGGCGGGGGGGGGTGTCCAGGGACATGTCCTGGAAGGAAGCCTGGTCACGAAGTGTTGGTGTCCTGTGAAAAATCAAAAAGGTGCCTTGTCTCAACCTCCTCACCACCCGGGCGCTTCCTAAGTCTGGACGAGAGGGTCTTTATTTTTTCGGGCTCCATGGAAAAGGGAATTCAGCCCCTTGTCACCAGATGTGCGTATCTACCCTGGCAGCCCGTGCCCGTGTCTCCCATGAGCGTGTCCATTGCCCACACTGACCCTCCCCAGCAGCCCACGGGAGCAGAATCATTTCTCGTAGGCAACCAGACCCGACAGTTGCTCCCTCAGGATGCCTGGAAGTCCGAGTCACATGGTCGCCCAGCCTGGATTTTTCCATTCCTCTGCTTCTCAGAGGTGCCGTTATTTCTCGGTTCCCAGGTGCAGTGGGGCATGAGAACATCCTCTAGTCACAGGCAGGGGAAGGTCCAGAAAATGGACCAGGAGGTAGCAGGAGAGACCCACATTCGTGAAACCTGCACAGGGTCAGTCTTCCGGGAGGAATTCACTTTATATTTGGAAACTTCAAAATACCAGGATAAATCAGGACTAAGAAAACGAAAAGGTATTTTATTCCCAGGAACAACATGCTGTGTGAATAATGGGCCCCGGGCAATGTTCTGTCCCTAATGTCAGGCCCAGAAGAAAACGGGGGACATCTGTGTTTATGTCGGAGCAAATGTGCCCATAAATCAGCACCCGTGACTCTGTGTGCCCATAAATGCGCCCGCCCATAAACAGGGTGCCCTGACTCGGTGCCCTGGACTCGATGTCTGTGGGTGACTGTGCTCCAGCTGTTACACACCAAGCAGAAAGCAAATGACACAGATTTCGCATCCTCTCGTGTTTGTTAATATTGTAGCTTTAACTCTATTTCCTCCTAATTCATGAAGCAGAAGTATGGCTCTGCGTGCAAAAAGAACAAACATTACCAGACGCCCTCCCGATGTGGCACTATTACCTTTACTGTAGTAAGACACTTGCCCATTGCTGTTTTCTGTTTACCGTGGGACTCGGAAATTTGGAACCCAAAGCCAGCCTCGCCGGTTCTGTTTACAGTGGCTTATGTTTTGTGAAGACATATCAAATGTTGTAATATATTTTTATGATAGACCCAATGGTTAATACAGGAAAAAATAAACTATATATTGTGATTCTGTCCAATAAAGCGTCCTGTTATAAGATCTCACACCTGGGTGACCCAGTATGAAGGCATTTTTCTTATTTACATGTTATTGTCAGAGCTCTGACAGCCAAAGACCTCCAGAACCAGCCACAACCATGCTGAGACCACTCTCTACATGCCTGAAGGTACTGGCAGAGGAACAAAGGTATGCGGGTCCCGGGGCTGAGATCTCCAAGCCTGCTGGGATCGGGACTGAGCATCCTCCACCCAGAGCCTCCAAATTTCAGTAGGCAGGGGTCACTCCCACCATCTGGCCCTCTGGTGCCATGTAATCCCATCAATGGCCAAGACCCAGAGACTATAAAACCCAGCTCCCAGAAGTGCGCGACCACATTTGCAGCCGCGCGACATCTTATTGTTTCATTCTTACTTTGGACAACCTGGCAGGCTACCGAATGTAACCTGCCACATGGCAGAGTCTTGCAAACTCCCCGTGGCATACCCAATATAACCAAATACCAGTAACAATTATGGGTCTCATCCCCCTAACCCTGAAAGAGCCTTGAATGTGGCACTTTTTAGAATCTCAGGGCTAGAACGAAGGAGACTTACTGGTGCCTGATTGAGGCAATTGATGAACAACAGGATGATTGAGATTGTGATAGTGATTGTCAGAAGTGCTGGCTTTGGGGCTGGAGCGATAGCACAGAGAGTAGGGCATTTGCCTTGCACGCAGCCAACATGGCCGACACAGGTTCAATTCCCAGCATCCCATATGGTCCCCCGAGCACTGCCAGGAGTGATTCCTGAGTGCATAAGCCAGGAGTAACCCCTGAGCATGGCCAGGTGTGACCCAAAAAGAAAAAAAAAGAAGTGCTGGCTTTCTATTACTTCCCCCTGGGACAAAAGTTTCTCTCCTACTCTCTCATTTTTTATCCCCTTCTTTCCCTCTCCTCCTGACCCCTTTATTGGGACACTCACAGCTGTAGGGGGGGGTCACTGTTCACCCGCCAGGGTTTCTCTTTCCTTGTTTAACCCATGACTCCCCATGCTGGGGACTACACGGCACCTGACTGCCTTGACCTGGGGACTCAGGCACTGTGTGCCAGTACCCCACTGAATGGGTACCTGTCCCCTACATCCAGGGACAGAACCGAGGAACTTCAGAAGGGAAGGAGCTTCCTGAGTGTTGGGGGCTCGTGGTGTGCCAGATGCTGTTCCAGGGCTGCCTAGACTGAATGTGTGTGTGTCCCCCCCAAAAAATTATTTTTCAAGGGGCCTCCCAAGAGATTCTTGGGAGACACTAGGGCCACACTAGCAGTACCTGAACAACATCGGGTGATGCTCAGTGGAACCAAGATCTGGCCAAGACAAGGCCTGCACCCTGACCCCTAGACTATCTCCCCAGGCCTGCCCCAGACACCTCAGGATTCTTCTGTTGAAAGCTGATCTGCAATGTGATGGCACTAGGAGCTGGTTCAGATGGAAAATAGGTCAAAGGATGGAGTCCTGGAGAATTCCACGCATCCCCAAGGAAGGAAGAATGAAGTCATGCATGTTGCTGCAACTTGAACGGAGCTAGGAGAGTCCTGTTAAGTAAAGTAAGTTGGAAGAAAGACAAATGCCAAATGTTCTTATTTATCTGGGGTATAAGGAGCAAAGTGAAAGGAATTGGGAGGTACCAAAGTTGGGCAAACCTTGGGTCCTGGGTTACAGAAAGGAAAATTCCAGGGTAGGAGAAAAGGGAGGAGGGTGGAAGAGGAAGTGCCCTGGAGGTAACGGGCAAGGACCAGGAGTCATCTGTGGTGTGGAAATGAGGAATCGGGATGCACCAAAACCATTACAACCAGCCATACCAAAAGCCTGGGACACACCCTACAATTCAATGAAGAAACATGTTCGTTAAGGAGGCAGGTGGGTGGGCAGGAAGGAACCTGGGGACAGAGGGAAGTGGACAGATGGCAAGATTGGTGTAAGGACACTCTTAGCCGGAAACTTTATAACTGACAACTTTATCCAATCTTAAACTCAAAAAAATAAAGCTCTAGTGGGAGGGTCAACATATAAACCAATGGAAAAGCAGAGTCTGGAGACAGACCCTCCCACCCAAATACGAGCAACCAATCACAACGAAGGTGCATTTCCACGAAGGAATGAGGGCTTCCATCAGGGTCCTGGGACAGTGAAGTGTGAAAGGGAATCACAAACCTCTACACCTAGCTCACCACCTCTGCTAAGCTTGACTTCAAATCAATTATAGCCCCAGTGTCAAGACGAAAAATGAAAAATTTCGCAAGGAACGTGGGAGAAAATCTTCTCCACTTGGAGCCGGCAGCGACGACTTTGATAAATGCAAAGAGTGCGACCGTCGAATGAAAAATTGATGAATTGGACCTCATCAAACTTTAACACGGCTGCTCTCAGAGACCATTAAGGAAAGAACGGGCCGGCCGCAGGGTGGAGGGGATAGCTATAAGATATGAGTCTGGCCAAGGAACTGCACCCAGAATAGATCAGAAGATGATGCCACAAGGGGAGAATTCCAACAGCAGCTCCAAAGGGTCCGTGAAGGGCCAGAGGAGCCTGGGGAGGGTTGATGCTGTCCCCACGACAGGAAAGACCAAACCCAAGGGAAGGCACAACCCCTAGAAGGGAGCTGAAGATTGAGGACACCAAGCGCTAGACAGAGGAACCAGTGTCGAGGATATGACATGATCCTGGGGCACAGGAAGCCAGACCTCCCCTTACTATAGCCCAGCAGACCCCACAATCCCCACTTACTTCCGCCCCTCAGTTCCACACTAATCAGTGACCCCATGAGTCCACACTCACCAGTGACCCCATGAGTCTACGTTCACCCGTAACCCAATGATTCCACTCTGACCAGTGACCCCGTGTTTCCAGACTTATCTACAACCCAGCGGTGTCACACTTATACCATGACCCCCACGATTCTCCCTCCACACTTGCCCCTAGAAGAAACAAACGCACATGTGCATGCCCAAAAAGCAGTGTTAGGTGAGTGTCCTGGTATCTTCTCTAGGTAATAGACCCAACTGGCAACAACCCAAGCATCCACTGGCTGAGGAGTGAATCGTTGCTGTCTTGCCCAGAGGGTGTGGGTGACAAGAGACATGAGAAGCAGGAGACAGAGGGGCAGGGAGGAGGGGCAGGGCCCCTCTGGTTTGGGAGTGGCGCCCCTGCAGAGGGACAGAGGGATACGTGGGCAGGGATGGCAACGCCATGTGTGTCTTCCACTGCTGGCCACACAGCTGGTTTGTCAGAGCTCCTCAGGTGCATTCAGACAAGGGGGGCTAATAGGTGACTGATGTTCTGGCACCTCCAAAGGCCACTGCTGGGGCAGCACCAGCTTCCCACCACTATTTCAAACCTCAGGCACATAGAAGCCAAGGATACATTTTACGGGGCTGGAGTAATAGCACAGTGGGTAGGACGCTTGCCTTACACGTGGCCGACCCAGGTTCGATTCCCAGCATCCCATAGGGTCCCCTGAGCACCGCCAGGAGTGATTCCTGAGTGCAGAGCCAGGAGTAACCCCTGTGCAATGCCAGGTGTGACCCAAAGAACAACAAAACAAAACCAAAAAAAAGGGTACATTTTACTGTGCATGGACTAAGCCAAGCGACGTCAGTCTAACAAGTCCAGCTAGCGACCTGAGGTTCCAGCCAGCCCTGGGAAATCTCAGGAAGTAAGGACAGGAAGTGCTGATGGGAAGGTCCCACTTTTACCATACTGCCCAGCACTCCCTGGAGCTGATGTTGTGTCCACGCGCCTCCTCCTGCACCGCCCTCTCTGCATGCAGCACCGATGACCCCCATGGATGCCCGCAGATAGCGTCTTCCAGACAGAGTCTTCCAGACAGAAGCCAAGACAGAATCTCAAAGGCAACCAACTGCATTCCCAAGCGAAGGTTGGCCTATTTTCACTGCACTCGTGCGGCACGTGCGCTTGCTTGGCTTTAAGTGTGCCGAGGGACGAGGCGCACAGTGTGGCTTAGAGCTGCCGTCATGGCAGAGGACGAGCCCAGGTTGTCTTTCAAACACCTGCAAGAGCTCTTCAGCACCACGGCCCCTGGACTTGTACCAGCGACCGAGTCCCAAACTAATGTCCCTGAGGTCTGCCCTCAGCCTGAGGCGGGGAATGTTGCATCTCAGTGGCGTCACGGACTGAATCACACTGGTGCACTGAATCCCGGGTTGAGCTGGTGTGAGTCTGGCCCGGCCTGGCCTCGGCTGCCCCCAGACCCTCAGCTCACCCCCCTCTCCCGTGGGAAGGAAGGATGGGGCTCGGCACTGCTGGGGGAGGCGGGAAACCTGCAGAATTTACTGCTTCAGAAGTTGTTTTCTGAAAGGTGCAAGAGAGGCTCGTCTGGGGTCCCCATCGGGAGGGTCTGCAGGCTCTAAGCAGGAGCCGGAGGGAGGCTGGGGGCAGGGTTAGGAGGGCCAGGACACGCGGGGCCAGTCTCCCACCTGGGAACACCCCTGCTCTCCTGGGGGACAGGCAGGACGGTCGCCTCTGGCCCCTTCCTGTATCCAGCTCCCGCCCGCGCCGCCCCCCCGTCCCCGCCACCCCCCACCCGGCCAGGTCCACGGCAGGCAGGTGCTGAGCCAGCGCTTCTGGAACTGAACCCCCGTGATGAGTCACACCGAATGAGTGGCACTTTCCTGCTGGAGTTCTCAACTCCCTCACGCGTTCCTGCAGACACGAGGGGTTTCTGAGAGCCGCTGGGACGTCCAAGTCAAAATATTCCTTCTGACGCATGCTATTTGCAATTTCCACAACCCCAGTCATTATCCCCTCAGAGGCTCGAGGGTGGTGACGAAGCTCTCCCAGAGGGCTGCCAGGCAGGGGCGGCGACCAGCCTGCTGTCCTCCCCCAGTGGCCAATCCGGGCCACGGTTCTGTTCCGTTAACCGCGAGCGACCCAAAGAGTCCCAGGCTGGGACGCCTGGGCAGTGTGGGGTTCAGGGGGACCTCGAGTCACTCAGAATCCCAGGGGATATCCAATGCCCCAGGACCCCAGGAACCACCCCCCTCCCCTCCGGAGATGCTCCAGTAACCACAGATTGATTTCGACCGTGGGTCCTGCCGCTTCCGGGGCCCCCCTAGCGCACCCCCTCACCCCCTGCCTGACATTTCCCCCTGTTTATCTCATTAAGGAGAAGCTGCACGCTGCAGATTTTGCTCCTGGTTTCATTAGGAGGCTCCTCCTAATTGCAGGGTTTGAAGCGGAGCTCCGGGCTGTGCTCGGATGGAAATTAAACCCAGAGAGAAAGAGAACAAGGCGAGTGCGTGGGAGTCGGGTAATTGCATGCCTGTGTCTCTGGCGGGGCTCGGCAGGCCGCGCGGCAGATGGGGTGTACGAGGAAGGGAGGATGGAAATGGATCTCAGCTCAGAGCAAGGACGGAAACCAAAGCCGCCCGGAGGACAATTCTGGACCAGCCGCCCCCAGCGACATCCTCTGCAGCGTGGCTCTATCTGGCCGTTTCTCCGCTGGCCAGGGCTGATGGCTGTGCTCACGGGCCCGACTTGGTGGGGTTCTGACACAGGCTCCGAGCGAATGGGGTGGGGAGAACAGGGGTCTGGGTCTGCTTCAGACATAGCCGGGGTACCGCAGTCTGCAGACCCTGCATCCCTCTGGCCAAGTCCTGACCGTTTAGAACCTGGGGTCCTGCTCAGCCCGTCCCCCCGCACAGGCGAGAGGCTGTGTCATGGGCTCTGGAATCAGGTGTCCTGGCGGGGGTTCCATCCTTGCACCCTGTGACCGTCCCCTCTCCCGCCAGGCCCTGGTACCCAGATGCCCCTCGTTCTCGGTGCTGGTGCCTTCCCCACTAAACCTCCCACTTCCAAGGAATCGGTAATGTTCTCTGGAACTCTGGGCCTCCTGGCGTCTCGCTTTTCAGGACAGCATTTCTGGTGGAGAGCGGGTGGCCCCAAGAAGAGCCCAGGGTGCTCGGGCTGTGTGCCTTGGACGCCAGCCCCCCGGGGTCATCAGGCTTTTCAGACATTGTCGCACTCTGACCCGTGCAACAGAAAGTGGGGTGGGGGTGGGGCAGGGTGTTCAGGGCGTCTGCGCTTGAAGCACCCAGACTGGTGAGTTAACGTTAATGGACCGTTCAAATAGCTCCTTTGTTCCAGCCCAGACAAGAGCTCACACGCATCTCTGACACCTACAAAGAGGAACTCTCTAGAACTTGACTGGGAGACTCGAGTAGACTGGGGGCCCAGGTCTGCAGCGGGGCAGGGGTTCTGTGAAGCAGATGCTGGCTCTCTCACACCAGCCGTGTGAGCTCCGATGCCCTCCCGACCCGGAGCAGGGGCAGAGATGGGCAACTGCAGAGATGATGCGGGGAGACATGGCACATGCAGGCTTCTCTGTTCTGTGACGCACAGCTTCTGCCGGTGACTGCAGAACTTCCGCCCTTACCCCAAGGTACTCAGCCAGACCTTGTGCACTGGGTGGCCTGTGCACTGGGAGTCCCAGGAGAAGAGACTAATGAGTTTGCCATGTCCAGCTGGAGCCTTGAGCTGTCCCACAGACATTCAGTACTAACCCAGGTCTGCTGAGTAATGGGTCCCTGAAGATGTCCTGGTCCTTGAACCTGTGATGAGGCAGCAGGGATGGCGTTAAGTGCAGCCCTGGCTGAGTGTGGACCAGGATGACACTCCCGACTGGCACCACCCAATGACTTTGAAGGGCCCTTAAAGCGCAGAGGAAGGAAGCAGGAGTGTTGGGGAGGTTTGAAAACCTGCTAACAGCATTGAGAGAGGCCCAGGTGCAGAACCATGGAGGGCAGGGAACCCAGAAAAGCAGCCTAGCAGGGAGACAGCAGACCCAGAAACTCGAAGGGGAGCCCTGGCAGCATCTTCTTTGGGCCCAGTTGAGACTCACTTTGGCTTTTTTTTCCCTGTCTTTTGTGCTTATTTAATTTCCTTTTTTTTCAGATTTATTTTATTATTTGGTTTCTCCATGTAGCAAGAATCTGTCATGTCACTGTCACTGTCACTGTCATCCCATTGTTCATTGATTTGCTCGATCGGGCCCAGTAACATTGTGAGACTTGTTACTGTGCTTGGCATATCGAATACGTCACGGGGAGCTTGCCAGGCTCTGCCATGCGGGCGAGATACTCTCAGTAGCTTGCCGGGATCTCCGAGAGGGGTGGAAGAATCGAACTCGGGTTGGCCATGTTGGCTGCGTGCAAGGCAAATGCTCTACCCGCTATGCTATCGCTCCAGCCCATTTTTAATATATTTTTTAATAAATCACTGTGAGATACAGTTATTAACTTTTGTGATTACGTCTCGGTCATACCATGATCATTGTATCACTTTGGCTTTTGATGGTGTAATAAACCTGAATGTCAAGGTGTCAGAGCAGGGAATGGGTCACGGCAGCCAGAGAGGTCTACAGCCTCGGCACAGTCTCCACAGCCTGGCCTCCTCGTTCAGCAGTCTCACGGGGGCCCTAAGGGGGTTGATGTGGACTGTGGGGGTTCTGAGACAGTTACTGTGGCTGGGGCGGGGTTGAACACTTCAGGAAGGGCGTAGAACTGCAGCGAAAGGAGTCCCCCGTCTGTGCAGAGGTCATCCTGTCATCGTGGACAGTTTCCTAACTGGCAAACACCCCCCAGAGTAAGCCGCAAGCCCTGACTCTCCCCCCTGCAGGAGACGGGAAGGCTGATGGCACCATCACAGTGATGAACGCACGGAACTTTCCACGCGGCGGCTGGATAGCTCCCCAGTCAGCAGGTCAGAGGGCCGAAGCGACAGCACAGCGGGGAGGGCACGTGCCCTGCATGCGGCCAACCCCAGTTCGATCCCAGGCATCTGCCAGGAGTGATTCCTGAGTGCAGAGCCAGGAGTAACCCTTAAGCACTGCCGGGTGTGGTGTGCCCCCCAACCCAAAGCAAAATAAAACCAAAAAACCCCCAAGTCAGCAGGCAGGTAAAGTATCCAGAGAGCTGGTCAGGCCCCAGGAGGTAAGATGGCAACGATGGTTTGGTTTGTGGCCACACGGCACCGGAGAGGTCAACTGACTGTCCATCCATCCACAGGGCTGACTTCACAAGCTGCTGTTTATTAAATGACTCGAGAGGTTTTTAAGGAAGCAGGTGGCGTTTACAGATCGGTGAAGAATCAGCTCCCAACTTTATTTTTAGGTTAAAAAAAAAAGCAAGGTGCAGAATAGCATATGTAGTACTTTTGTCTGAAAAAGCTGTGAAACTCTGTAAATAGACTTCCCCGGAGAGCGCAGGCAGGAGCTAGGTAGACTCGGAGGAGGCTGCTCGGGGCTGGGGGCTGCAGGTGTCCTTGACTTGCCCTTCGCCTTCTCTCGGAGCTCCGTGCTCCCCTCCTGCATCATAAATCAAAGGAAAGGTGGCCGAGAGGGAAGGAGCAGAGGGCCCTGAGCAGCTGGTGTGCAGCTGCTGTGAGAGGCAACGAGGTGTTTCCGCGGGCAGGACACACTACTGACTGAGTTAAAAACCAGCAAGAACGTGCCTGCCATGCCAGGGCACTGTGTCAGAGCTGACTGAGTCTTGAGGAACTGCAGGGTTTGGAGGAGTCAGTGCAAAATGTTGCACTTGTGTGGGGGTCCTTAAAACCTCCCTGATGTCTGAGCCCTTTCTAGGCCTTCTGAGCTCCAATGAGGAAAGTGGGTCCCCTCTGGAACACAGAGAAGTTTCACCATCTCAAGGCTTCTAGAAACTTCCTGGTGGGCTGAGGACAGACGTCAGGCCCTCTCAAGGCTCACTGTTCCCCACCTTTCCCGGACCTGCTGCTGTCCCTCTTATTAACCTGCACGCCAAGTTAAGACTGTGCGGCCACCACCCACCTCTGACACACTGAGGGTGTCCCGCGCCCAACCCACCCTGGTGACTCTCCCCTAGGATTAAACACCCGATTCAGACGCTATGTGCCAGGTGCTGATTATCCCGTTACAGAAATCATGTGCCTGGAATGACCCTCGAACCTCCCAGTCATCCAATTTCACTCACCTGAGTAATGTGAGGGCCTCTTGAGAGCTTCAGGAAATGAGGTGTGAGAGGGAAATGACTGACCGTTAGTAGGGGCATGAGAGGGGTGAGCTGAGCGTGAAAGTCTGCCCATGGAGAGCAAGACTGTGGAGAGATTGGTGGTGGTGGTGTGTGTGTGTGTGTGTGTGTGTGTGTGTGTGTGTGTGTGTTTGGGGGGGATGGGGGGTCTGTGGCACTTTGGGGCCTCGGCGGGGATCAGGGAGGTCGTGCTTCTGGGGCGGATGAAAGCCAGGACTGAGGGTCACAGAGGCTTGGGCAGGCACGAGAGGAGTGTCCTAAGCCTGGGAGGGAGAGGTTTCCAGAAAGAGAGGAGGCCTGGCAGAAAGGACCACGAGGTGAAGTAATGTTCTGGGATGGAGAGAGGGGACTGTGGGGCATATGACAGGTACAGGGGGACAGTGGATGGAGCCAAAGTCAAGACAGGAGGTGGGGGGAGGACCATGACAAAGTGAGGGGAAAGAGGAGGAGGGAGAAGCGGGAGAGGGAGAGAAGGAGGAGAGGGAGAGAGAGGGAGGGGAAGGAGGGAGGCGAAGAAGGAGGAGAGTGAAAGGATGATAAAGAAATAAGTTAGAGATATTTGTCCCTATTTTTCCCAGCTCCTTCCCCCAAAGCTCAGTGTGTGTGTGTGTGTGTGCGTGTGTGTGTGTGTGTGCGTGTGTGTGTGTGTGTGTGTGTGTGTGTGGGCGCGCACATGAGCACACGCAGGGTTTAAGTCACTTTGCTTTCAGATTCTTAAACTGAAAAGCAGCACTGTCCTCCTGTTGTTCATCAATTTGCTCGAGCGGGCCCAGTAACGTCTCCATTGTGAGACTTGTTGTTACTGTGTTTGGCATATTGAATACTGTCACGGGGAGCTTGCCAGGCTTTGCCATGCGGGTGAAACACTCTTGGTAGCTTGCCAGGCTCTCTGAGAGGGGCGGAGGAATCGAACCTGAGTCATCCGGGCCGGCCGCGTGCAAGGTAAATGCCCTACCCGCTGTGCTATCGCTCCAGCCCAAACTGAAAAGTAAAAAACAAAAACAATTTGAATGCGTCCTATATCGGTGGGGTTCTCCAGGAAGACAGAAGCATTAAGAGATTTATTCGGGATATTAGCTCTCATGACTCTGGGGCTGCAAATGCAGGGCTGGCGGGCAGGGGCCAGGAGACTGGGGACAGAATTTCTTCCCTGGGAAACTAACTTGTGCTCTGAAACCCTTTATGAGCGGGGTCCCCTCTGCCGTCCAGCCTGTGTCAGAGAAATCCACTCCCCGACATGCCTTAATGACCACAAGTACGGGCCCTTCACCAGAGCCCCCTGACGAGGCTAGAGTTAGGGTTTGGTTGATAGCTGGCCAAAATCACGCCCCCCAAAGCCTGCAAACTTGTGGGCTCGGGGTCTTCTGCCACAGCTAGACCCAGGCAGGCTGATTTCATATCCTCCTAAGATAAGTCTGGAGGTGGGAAGAGTGGGCTGGGGGTGGCAGGACCTCAGGAGTGCACACACAATGCAGGTCTCAGCTCCCAAGGTTCTCCCTGGGCTGGGGGACACAGGACAGACACCTACTCACCACCCCAAGTGGCCTCTCCCCATGGGAGGTGCTTCCCGCTGTGTGCAGGGAGGGGGAGTGAGGGGCCCAGCCCACCCAGGGCACACTGGACTCAAGTCCTTCCCCTGCAGCCTGCCCGCCTCCTGCACGGGGTGTCCTAAGGAGCGTGGGACGCCCAGACACCCTCATGACACCTCTGAAGGCAGCCTCCATCCTAACCTGACTGGGCCGGAAACGCATCATAGCGCAGACGGGAAATACATCAGACTGGAATTATGTCAGACCTCAATCACCCTAGTCACTGTCCTACCGCTCCAGCCCATATTCAGTTCTGAACTCCACGTATAAGTGGACTTATGTCGTGACTCTGATTCTTGTACCTATTGTCATGTGTGCAAGTCCATTCCTACTTCTGCAAATGGCAGAATATCCTTCCACATAGCTAAATAATTCCATTGTGCATTTATGAATGTATTCTTATATAAAATTCCATTGTGCATTTATGAATGTATTCTTATATAGGCTGGAGTGATAGCACAGCGGGTAGGGCGTCTTCCTTGCACGCAGCCAACATGGCTGACCCGCGTTCGATTCCTCCGCCCCTCTCGGAGAGCCCGGCAAGCTACCGAGAGTATTCGATATGCCAGACACAGTTACAACAAAGTCTCCAATGGAGACATTACTGGGCCCGCTCGAGCAAATCGATGATCAACGGGAGGGCCTTTACTTACTCGAGCTCGAGCTTATATATACATATTATACATATATACACACACATATATATTTTACGCCTTTGATGGGCATAAGTTGTTTGCACATCTTGGCTATCACGAATAAAGCTGCAATAAACTTGGTAGTTCTTCAAAATACCCCCTTTCTGTTCGTGTTGGGTCCATGCCCACTAGTGGAATTCCTGGATCATGTAAGAGATTTGCTTTTCATTTTTTTTGAGGATCACACATCTGATTTCCCAGATACGTTATAATTGCATTTCATCCTAATGAGTTCTCATCCTAAATCTGTGTACATTGAAGCACATGCTTTTAAGAGCTGGTGGCTGAGGAAAGGTGCAAACCTCTTCCCTAGCTCAGTGTTCTTCAAGCCACAAGGATGAGTCACACAGCTCTGGGGCATAAAATCGACCTAGTGGGATGGAATTGCTATTCGGGGTGGGGTGGGGGTGGGGAGCTGGGGTCAAGACAAGCAGAGTTCAAGGACTACTTCTGGCTCTGGAGTGACCCTGCAGTGCCAAGGGATCCCCATGGGGTGCTGGGGATCAATCCACATCAGCTACATGCAAGGCAAGCGTCTTAACACTATCTCACCAACCACCAACTGCCATTTCTCTCAAAGCAAAACAAACAGAAGAGGAAATATCAGGAAATACCATATGTAGCAAGGTCACGGCAGACTTTGCTAGTTGTGCGAGGTGTGTGTACAGTCACAGCATTAAATGTCTCTCTAAGTACGTGCGTGGCCCAAATGTTTAAGATCACAGCTCTGGAAAGCAGGTCTCTCAAGGACAGATCTCCTGACCATGGTGAGCCCACCATTATGTACCTCCCTACTGATGCTTGGACGATGTCTGGAGTTCCCAAGCACTCAGCCAATATTTATATAAAGGGGACAGGTTGACATCCGAAGGATAAGAATCCTATTCTCTCCAGTTTTTATCCCAAACGGCTCTTGATCCTATTCAAGCCCTGTGCTGGGCATGTGCGCAGTACTTTAAGTTAGTTGTGAAGTTCCTGTTCACCTTTTGGTCCAGCAGGATGTGCAATTGGGTTATGTTCTGACCTCAGGGGGTGGGTGGGGAGTGCGCCTGAGATGGTTGGTACATATTCCTGGGTACAAGCTACTTCCAGAGCCAGAATGGCACTTGGACAGAGGCTCTGAGCCAGAGCCTGAGGGCTCCCAGTGGGGGAACCGGGATGCAGAACGGCGGGCGGGTACAAGAACTGGGACAGCTCAGCCGGACACTGGTGCTCGGTGGTACCGGCAATGCTCTATGAGGTCGAGAACAGATAGAGGAGAGATGGGGTCTCTGGTCTCAGAACTCCATCTCCCACCTATCCACAGCAGTAAGGGTGCATGAAATTCATTTGTGGGACACAAAAAATGCATAGTATGCTACCCAAGGACAGTCGAAACAAGGGCCAGGAGGATTGATCCATGTTTGGAAGCTTGTCACAAGTGTGGAGGGGGGCAGTTAGGACAGAGAAGGGACCACTATGACAATGATACTTGGAAATGATCACTCTGGACGAGAACTGTGTGCTGAAAGGAGAAAAAGGGATATATATATATATGATAACCATTCAGTTACCTATACTGCAAACCATAATGCCCATAGGAGAGAGAGAAGGAAAGAAAGAGAGAGTGAGAGAGAGAGAGAGAGTGTAGAAGTGTTTGCTATAGAGGCAGGCTCAGGGAGAGGGTCACGATCACGATCACGATCACGGCCATCCTGTTATTCGTCGATTGCCTCCAGCAGGCCCCAGTAATGTCTCCTTCGTCCTAGCCCCTGAGATTTTTTTTTAAGTGCCATATTAAAGGCTCTTTCAGAGATAGGAGAATGACACCCATCATAGTTACTGGTATTTGGCATATTGGGTATGCCACGGGGAGTTTGCCAGACTCTGTCGTGTGGGCAGGTTACATTCGGTAGCCTGCCAGTTTGTCCAAAGTAGAAATGAGATAATAAGATGTCGCTTCCGGGAGCTGGGTTTTATAGTCTCTTGGTCTTGGCTGTTGATGAGATTACACGGCGCCAGGGGGCCAATTGGTGGGTGTGACCCCCGCCTACTGGAATTTGGAGGATCTGGGTGGAGGATGCTCAGCCCCAATCCGAGCAGGCTTGGAGATCTCAGTCCCAGGACCCGCATGCCTTTGTTCCTCTGCTGGTACCTTCATGCGTGTGGAGAGTGGTCTCAGCATGGTCTCAGCATTGGTTCTGAAGGTCTTCGGCTGCCGGAGCCCTGGTCAGGGCGGGGAGGGAAACTCAACCCACTCCCTCCAAGGGGCCCCGGCGAGGACAGCCAGGCGCGGGGGCAGGAGACTCTGCGCTGTTCTCTTCCGGGAGCTGGGTTTTATAGTTTCAGGGTCTTGGCCATTGATGGGATTACACAGCACCAGGGGACCAGTTGGTGGGTGTGACCCCCGCCTACTGGAATTTGGAGGATCTGGGTGGAGGATGCTCAGTCTCGATCCGAGGAGGGGTTGTGGTAGGGAAACTGGGGACATTGGTGATGGGAGGTGTACAGCGGTGAAGGGAAGGGTGTTGGAACATTGCACGACTGAAACTTAATCATGAACTACTTTGTAACTGTGTTTCTCACAGTGATTCAATAAAAAGATGAGTAAATAAATAAAACTGAAAACCTTTTAAACACTCTTTAATAAAAGAGTCCTTGAGACAGTCCAAATCCCTGGACAGTGCGTCACCTGCCCTAGGAGGGCGGGTGCTTGCCTTGAACACACCTTCTGGTCTGGACTCAGTCCCTGGCATCCCATATGGTCCCCCATCCCCCACCAGAACTGATCCCTGAGAACAGAGCCAGGAGTAGGTCCTGAGCATCGTCAGGTGTGGCCCCCAAACCAAAATAAAATAAAATGACCCTTGGTTCTTCACATCCACTCCGGGGGCAGAGGGCCCAGGAATGTGTTCTGCATGACTGATTACAACGGCTGTCACCATCTTCGCAGGGGAAGGAGCACAAATGTGAACCATGTGGAGTGAGACACACGGCAACCTACTGCCAGCATCAAGAGCTGCCTCTGCCCACTGTGCCAGCACAAAGCCACAGCTCCCAGAGGAGAGCACTGACCTTCTCCTCGAAGTCACCTCAGATCTGGAACATTCCTTCCTGCCTGCATCATCTCTGAAGAGCAGAAGCAGCAGAGGCAGCCTGACCTCTGTCCTTAAATGACCTTAAAAGCTATCGGCTTCCGGCTCCCAAGGTGCTCAGCTCTAACCCTGATAAGTACTGCCCCACGGCTGGGTACCCTGGAAACATCTCCCGCACCATCTGGGCTGGGTGAGGGCTTCTCCCTCGTGTCCAGGAGTTCAGGCTTTCTTGTGTGCATTTGTGGGATGCAGTGTTTTTCTAAGCTGTGTGTGTGATCCTCACTCACACCGACCTAGAATGGCAATTGTCTACCATACTTACGCGTGGGCTGGAGCAATAGCACAGCGGGTAGGGCGTTTGCCTTACACACAGCCAACATGGCCGACCCGAGTTCGATTCCTCTGCCCCTCCCGGAGAGCCCGGCAAGCTAGCGACAGTATCTCGCCTGCACGGCAGAGCCTGGCAAGCTCCCCGTGACGTATTTGATATGCCAAACACAGTAACATCAAGTCTCACGATGGAGATGTTACTGGGCCCGCTCGAGCAAATAGATGAACAACGGGAGGACCGTGACTGTGACCGTGACTTACGCATGCTTATAGAGAATGCAAGCCTAGCATACACATGAGATGGCAAATCTCTGCCAACTTGCATGCATGGGCCCTTCTAGATAATGGTAAGTCTCCTAGACACGTATGCATGTGCGTGCACGTGTGCACATGCGCACACACACACACACACACACACACGCTCACCCCCCAGCTCTGCCAATCTCTGCTCTCCCAGCTGGCCCCCTGGCTGCAGGGGAAGGTGGTCTTTCCGAGCTACCTCGGGCTCCATCCCAGTCTCCATGGAAACCTTGAAAGCAGACAGGACTAGGCCAGGCTGAGTTATTTGTCTCACAAATGACGAGCTACAGCAGCGTCCACTCCCTGCGGCTAGGAGTTAATAAGACAACAACTTTCCAAATGGACAGGCAGAGCACTCCTTTGCCTCTGAGAACCGGAGCCATTTCCCTGCACCAGCCTTTCAAACAGCCGTGCACAGCTGCGGACCCTGAGCGCTGACACCAGATACGGGCTAATGTGTGCAGAGGAGGCATCATCTCGGAGAGCTGAGCGGCTCTTTATAACGCTGATCAAAAGACAAAGGAGTGGGGAGCGCTGAGCTCCTGCCGGGTGCCAGGCACTAGGGGGGAGGCTCTACCTAAAATTACCTCCTGTAACCTGCACCAAGATTCATCTTCCTGCAGTTACAGAAACACCCTCAGAATCCCAAATCGGTTCCTTTCCTCTGCAGTGCTAGTGCCCCAGCTGACGTGGGCATTGTTCTGTCCTGCCCAAGGCAAAGGGCCCACCACCTCCCTCTGGAACGTCTGTGTCCCTCTGAGCTGAGATAGCTCTGCCCCAGAGCCAGTTTTGTGGACAGAGGACCCAGGTCGAGTTGATCTCATCTTTCAGTGACCTGAGATTTGCTCCCACCCTCAACGACTATTGTATGTTTTTGCTTTAAATTTTTATTAGTGAAACACCATGAGGTACAGTTGTAGACTTACAAATTTTTGTGCTTGGGTTTCAGTTATACAGTGATCGAGTACCCATCCCTCCACCAGTGCCCATTTCCCACCACCACGGGTCCCAGTATCCCTCCGACCCCCCCATCCCCCCCCATCCTCTGTGGCAGGGCATTCCCTTTTGTTCTCTCTCTCCTTTTGGGTGCTGTGGTTTGCAAAAGAGGCATCGAGTGGCAATCATGTTTGGTCTATAGTCTACTTTCAGCATGCTTCTCCCATCCTGGGAGGATCCTCCCAACACCCTTTATTTGGTGCTCCCTTCTCTATCTGAGCTCCCTTTTCCCCTAGCATGTACGGCTGGCCTCCAAGCCATGGAGTGAACCTCCTGGTACTTATCTCAGCTATTCTTGGGTGTTAGTCTCCTCTTTTGTTACTTTATGTTCCCCAGATGAATGCAATATTTCCGTTAAGTTTTAAGAGCTCTTTTTATATTCTAAATCTAAGTCATTTATCAGTTAAATCCTCCGCAAAGGATCTTTCTCCCAGGAAGGAACCACAGACCAAGATGTCAAACCTCAAGCACCTCAGACTTGAAGACAGAGGAGACAATAGCCATGCCTTGAGGTAGGCAAGTAAAATCAGAGCTCATGAAGAGCAGATGGCAGGCTTCCGGGTGTCAGAAGAGACTGGGGAATGAACGGCTGAAGCTCTTCTGCCAAGTTGGAGTCAGGGTGTGAGTCTCACAGACACCTCGTGACCGTCCGCTGGCAGTCCTCTTGTGTGTCTGAAGGGTCAGCTCTCGGACCTCGGGGCCTCAAAATCTCATACTCTAATTGACTCTCACCATGTCCCAGGCCTCAGTTTCCCCTTTAGAAAATGGGATCTTGGGGGCTGGAGCGATAGTACAGTGGGGAGGACATTTGCCTTGCACGCGGCTGACCTGAGTTCAATGCCCGGCATCCCATATGGTCCCCCTGAGCACCACCAGGAGTAATTCCTGAGAGTACAGAGCCAGGAGAAACCCCTGAGCATCACTGGGTGTGACCCAAAAAGAAAAAAAAAAGTAGAAAATGGAATCCACGCCCTAGAGAGCTTCCCAGTAACTCAGACTCTGTAAAACCTTCTGAAACACAAAATGCAATAAAGAGAAGAAGAAGAAACACAAGTTGGAATGTATGTGTGTGCGTGTGTGTGGTGGAGGGTGGGGATGGGAGGTGGGAATCTAAATATTTCAGGAATCTCTGCTATCAGCTCAATGTCCCAGCCTCGGAAGGTAGGTGGGGTAGTAACTCAGCTTCTCAGGAAGCAAACGGGGACGGTTACTTTCCTAATTCAGTTTTGGGGCCGCAGCCAGCAACACTCAGGGCTCACTCTTGGTGATATTCAGGGACCATCTGCAGTGCCAAGGATCAAACCTGGGTCGGCCACAGGCCAGGCAAGCACCTTATCTGCTGCACACGCTCCTCTGCCTGCTGAGGACTATTTCAGAAAAGCATTTCTGGCCAACAGCTCCAGAATTGATCTGTCCTTCCATTCCGGAACTCCTGGACTGGGCCATGGGGAAATAGCTCAAATCTCCCATGAGGCTGGGAATAGGCTTTTCTTTTCAGTAAGAGAGGGCAGGAGGAGGCCCACGTAAGATGGTCAGGGGGCTGCGTGGGTAAGATGGGCACGAGGAGGCCCGGGTAAGACAGGGTGGGGTGGGGGGTGTGGGTAAGACAGGCAGGAGGCCTGGGTGAGATGGGTAGGAAGCAGGCAGAGTCCCTCTGTGCATCATTGGCCAGGCTTGGGAATGGACGCTCGGGGGGACCAGGTCCCTCCCACCCTTCCCTGCGTTGCTAATCCCGTGCAACAAAGCTCAGCCTCCTCATCTTTTCATTCCACCGTGGCTGTTTTCGGGGTCACTTTTTAGGGCAGGTTTGCCCTATGGGACCGTAAACCCAGATGGGCCTCAGATCTCGGTGTCCCCAGCCCCCGTGAGAGGTGAAGCATGTAGGAGAGAGGCTGCCTCGGCCACATGACAGCCCAAGCCCTGTTCCAGCATCAGAAGGCCCATGGGAAGGGGGCCCTGTTAGCCCCTGGGACCTCGGGGACCCAGTGCTGAGCCCTCAGTTCCACAACACAGGCTCAAGGCTGGCAGGGAGCAGCCCCGCTCCCGTCCCCAGCACCTAGGGAGTTCCCTAGAGAGAACCAAGATTCATGTACACAGCTAAGGCACAGGCCTGAGGAAAAGGGGGGATGCAGGGGCTGATGGGAGGGAGATATAGAGAGTGCAAAGCCTCCCCCACCCCCCGATGTCACTGTCCTGTCACTGTCCTCCCGTTATTCATCGATTTGCTTGAGCGGGCCCAGTAACGTCTCCATTGGAGACTTTGTTGTTACTGTGTTTGGCATATTGAATACATCACGGGTAGCTTGCCAGGTTTTGCCGTGCGGGTGAGATACTCTCGGTAGCTTGCCGGGCTCTCCAAGAGGGGTGGAGGAATCGAACTCAGGTCAGCCATGTTGGCTGCGTGCAAGGCAAACGCCCTACCCTCTGTGCTATTGCTCTGGCCCCCCAGATGAACCATCACAAAGGGTGAGGAAAAACACACATATAATTGAAGGTTTGCACAGAGGTTACTTACAAGCACTGTCACTCAGACCTGTTTTATGTCACCAGGGATGTCCGTGGATTCATATTTCACAGAAAAGAATGCATAGTGGTTCATAAGGACATCTTACGAGCCAAGCACTTTATAAACATGACGATTTTCGTCTTGTAGCAGCCAAGAAATGTTGGTATTTGCGTCGCCACTTAAAAGAACGAACAGATTTCTGCTCACAGAGCTTAGGGTCTCATACCTAAGAGTGGCACCCCTCCCTCCAAAGAACCCCCACGCCACTGCCCTTTCTGGGAGGTTTTAAAGTGGGGGAGGGATTGGAAGAGTTGCCGTTCTAGTCCCCAGTCTCTTGGGATTCGTTCAGGTGAGGAAACTGTGGTCGGGGGAGGCATGAGTGGCAGAGGAAACTGTGGCAGAGTTCACCGAGTGGGGGGAAGGGAAATAGGAACCTGGGACACAGGCTGGGGTGCCTAGTCTCTGGCCATATTCACTGGTGCCTACCTAACCCAGGGGAGCATACGGCAGACCTGACCCTGGGCTGTGGGCAGAATCACACCCCTGTTCTCACTTGACCAGTTAAATCACAGCCGGGTTACCTATCTGCCAGCATCCTAACTCAAAGCGGTCTGGGAAATTATAGGAAAAGTCTTGGGTCCTTTCATAGAGTGGTTGACAGTCAGGAACTGGCATGGCTGCATTTCCATGTAATGGTTCCACAGGCCTTGGTTCCCGTCCCCCCCTCCCCCATCACCTGTCTAGTTGCCAGACCCGCCCTTCAGTTATTTTCATCGCTTCAGTCTTGGCTGGAGAAAGCGAGATGTGCCCCCCACTTGCCAAACAGGAGCTGTTGGGACATCAGGAGATAGGTGGCCTCTCTGCCTTCAGGAACTGCAGAAGATCCCCTCTAGCCTGGCTTCACACTCGTACCTTGTCTTCCCAGGGTAGCTCTGGGTCTCCAGGGGTCACTCTCCGCAAGAGTCAAGCCTCCCAATACTCGGCTTACAATGCCACGGAAAGGAACCCCCAGAAAGAATTTCAAATGTTTCTCGCCTCCCAGTATTTTTCCATCACCTAATAAATGTCAGGCCCAGAACGCATGTCAGGAAGAAGACTGTAAATCAGCCGCTGGCATTTGTGCTGAGTGGGATGATTGATGGTGGGGAACTTGAGTGTGTAAGCTGATCCCCTTCATTTCCCGGGAGATTGACGCATCCCCAGGAAAACACATCACTCCTGGGCAGGACACAGTCGCTGCCAGGCAGCCTTTTCCTTCCCACGGAAGGCACGTGTCTGCTTCAGAAGGGAATGAGCTACTTCTGTGCAGTCTTACGTGATGCCCGGGATGGAAAGACCCAGGACCGTCTCCCCATCCACAAATCTGCTGCCCTTTGGGGCCACTGGCACCCAGTGCAATCTATTTCCAGTGTACACACCCAATACTGTTGGTGTCCCCAAAGTATAGCAACTGCCGAAACGATCACATCTATTGTGCTTCCCAGTAGATCATGACTTACATCCCGGTCCCATTAATACAAACAGGGGGACAGCAAGGCTTTCACTGGAGACTTTCAAGGAAGAGAGTTCCTTCCAACGACAAGCTTTAGAAGTGCGGGATCAGTAACCTACTTTCATCTTTTGCCAAAAGCTTGTGTGTTCCATCCAAGAACTGTGGCCTGAACAAGATGGGGTGGTCAGGATTAGAACCGGGCCAGCTCTGTGATTCCAAGGCGTGGAGTCTCAAGGTCTTGACTTCAGGCCTCCCTGCTGAGGGGTCAGAGGGTCTGGCTTGGAGACACCAGAAGCCAAGACAGAATGTCAACCCTTTGAAGCATTAATGGGGAGTTAGAGGCACTAAACTTGAGCTCAGCAGCTCGACTGGAGTCTTGTACCTGACTTGGGCTCCTTTCATCCAGTCCAGTGATAAAACAGAACCAGCCACCACCACGCTGAGACCATTCTCCGCACACAAGAAGGTACCGGCAGAGGAACAAAGGCATGAGGGTCCCGGGGCTGAGATCTCCAAGCCTGCTCGGATTGGGGCTGAGCATCCTCCACCCAGATCCTCCATCTTCCAATAGGCAGGGGTCACACCCACCAACTGGACCCCTGGCACCATGTAATCCCATTAACGGCCAAGACTCAGAGACTATAAAACCCAGCTCCCGGAAGCGACATCTTATTATCTCATTCCTACTTTAGACAAACTGGCAGGCTACTGATGTAACCTGCCCACACGGCAGAGTCTGGCAAACTCCCCATGGCGTACCCAATATGCCAAATACCAGTAACAATGATGGGTCTCATTCTCCTAACCCTGAAAGAGCCTTGAATATGGCACTTTTTAAAAAATCTCAGGGCTAGGAGGAAGGAGACGTTACTGGGGCCTGCTCAAGGTAATTGATGAACAACAGGATGGTCGTGATCGTGATTGTGATTTAAAGCCAGACAAGAGCAAAGGGAAGTTGGTGCCACAATACGCTTCCCTTCGCCCAATGCCACCCACTTCCCCAAAGCGCAACTTCTACTGGTTCCATTATTCCTGGGAGAGGCAAGGTATGCTGGGATTCTATCACAGCCCAGTTCTCTCTCATCTGCACATGCAAGGCACGCTGCTTCTCTCATGTCTGGGCACTCCCTTGCCTCATGGCCTCACTGAACAAGGTTCTGGATCCTGATGTTCACAAAACAACCCCTCCCAGCAGGGGTAACACCTGCTCCATGATTTTCTGAGCTTCCTCGCTCTCAGACATGCCCCTGTTCAACCCTGGAGAATCTCTCACCTGGACCAATCTCCTCCCTCCCCTCCTCCTTTCCCCAAGCGCCTCTCCATCCCTGTATACTCTCAAATGAGCTTCCTCGATGAGAGAACAGAAGAGTCAGAGAACGACCACCCACTGTTGGCTCAGTTCCAGGCATCAGGGATGTCGCAGCCCCTATGAAGGCAGACACACAACCCCCACCCCACCCAATGGGCAGAGCACCTGGGCCACCTGCAGTGAAAGCATACCCCCCTTCCTGGACCACCTGCAGTGACAGTATGCCTCCCCTTCCTGAGCACAACCTCTAGAGTCCACCCAGAAGTCTGAGTCTTGCTCATCCTGGCCCCAAAGCAGCAGATGCTGAATCTTCTAGTCCATTCCTGGACTGGCCAGTTTTCCTGCACCCACACAGTGAGCCTTCCCCGGCAGACCAAAAGCACCTGGAAGATGCCATTCCCATGTGGGCATAGCCCACCCCTCTCCCTCTCCTGCACCACACAAAGCATTCACCTTCCAAACAGCCAGGAGTGAGGCCAGGCTTGCTGCATGAGTCTTTCCTTGCCCACAGGGCTTCTGGCCAGTTCCAGCTGGCCAGTTACCCCGGTGAACAGTCTCGATGTTTCTTAGATGCAACTGTGGGGCTTGGCAGCCCGGGCACAGGAGCACAGAGACGGTGGGGACTGACAGCACCCTACCCAGGCGTCCCTAGCACTGTGCTGCTCAGATCTTGCCGGGGCTGCAGCTGCCTTTGGTGATCCCCGGCATGCCCTGGTCAGCCCCTTCCATGCCCAGACCCTCCCCCACAGACTCCTCCACCTCCCTTGCTCTGGGGATGGCCCAACCGCGTGCGCGTGGGAAGCTTATTCCAGGGGATCCGACTTTGCCAAGTTTAGCTGCGCAATTAGCTCCTAAAGCCGGTCCTGCCGTTCCTTGATTTTTTTTAAGAAGCCTGTTTCTCCCCTTTTCCTAAGAACTAAACGACGCCTGCACCCCGTTGATTAGAGCGCGCCTGACTGGCCCTCCGCAGGTGCAGGACTCTCCCTGCGCGCCTCGGAGTGGGGATGGTGCCCGCTGGCCGCTGTGTCCCCTCCTTCCCCCTCCTAGGCTGGAGTTCTCCTAGAGGTCCCCCCAGGACTACGCCCAGTGTCCCCCAGCACCGCAAGGACTGTCCTCGCGGGGGTGGGTCGCAACCCTGCATAAACCCTCTGAGCACCTGGACGAGGAGCACCTCGGAGCCCCCAGTGTCCAGTAACTCTGGGTTCACGGTCCCCGGAAACCTCCCTCACGGCCCCTTCCCCAGCTGCTGTCAGGGCTGGACTGGACACAGCTCTCGCTGGTCCCCCCTGAGGGCCGAACCTCTATGCTACTGCCCCCCATTCTGTCTTGGGGGGTCCCTGCCTTACTGGACCCGCAGGCCGTGTGGGTCCCCTCCTCCTCGCCTGCGCAGGGTGGGGCAGGATTGTCTTCTGCTCCCGAGAGAGCAGACACTTGGCTCCACCCTCCTTTGTCTCCCAGGACCTGCAGGGGTCTGTGCGATTCTGTGCCCACCAGACCCCCAGCCTTCTACCGCACCGGCCAGTGTGTTGTGAGCACTGCGGATCAGTCCCGCAGACCCAGGGAGCGATCAGGGCAGCTGCAGGACAAGGCCTGGGGCTGGGGCAAGCAGAAAACGCAGAACCCCATCCCTCCCCCCACCCCTGTACAGAGACCCCATCAGAGTCCTGTTACAAGGAGGTGATCCATTGGGGCTTCTCTTCGGCCACCCCTCTTGTGTCATAAGCAGAGAGAGAAATAAGGGACAGCATCAGTGACAATCAGCATTTGAGAACTCTGGCCACCTGTCGGGGTTGCTGCAACTCTTCCTAGCCAACACTCTGATTTCCTGGCGCCCACAAGCCGCTGTCTCCTTAGAGGTAAGGAACTGGTGGGTTTCTGGGGCTACTTGGAGATTGCGGGTGTGGGCAGGTCCGAATCCGACTGTTAGATCATCTCTGGACCCCTGACGTTTGTTCTTCAGTTGCTCTCCTCGGCCTGCCACCTGCTCAAAACCTAGCGGCTGCCGGAGAGAACCCGTTTCTTCCAGGATGGTCCCCCCCCCTTTTGTTTTTTTATCAGTGAAACACTATGAGGTACAGTTATAGACTTACAAATTTTTGTGCTTGGGTTTCAGTCACACAATGATCAAGTACCCATCCCTCCACCAGTGCCCATCCTCCCCCACCACGGGTCCTAGCATCCCTCCCCCCCATCCCCCCCCCCCCGTCCCACCCTGCCGCTGTGGCAGGGCATTCCCCTCTGTTCTCTCTCTCTTCTTTTGGGTACTGTGTTTTGCCAGAGAGGCATTGAGTGGCAATCATCATGTTTGGTCTATAGACTACTTTTAGCATATCTCTCCCACCCTGGGAGGGTCTTCACAACACCCTTTATTTGGTGCTCTCTTCTCTATCTGAGCTTCCTTCTCACCTAGCACCTGTGGCTGGCCTTCAGGTCATAGAGCAAAATTCCTGGTACTAATCTGAGCCCTTCCTGGGTGTTAGTCTCCCGTTTTGTTGCTTTATGTTCCCCAGATGAATGCAATCTTTCTGTGTCTATCCCGCTCTTTCTGACTCATTTCACTTAACATGATACTTTCCATGTAGTACCACTTGTATGTAAATTTCATGACTTCATCTTTTCTAACAGCTACATAGTACTCCATTGTGTAAACGTACCAAAGTTTCTTTAACCAGTCATCTGTTCTTGGGCACTCAGGTTTCTTCCAGTTTCTGGCTATTGTAAAGAGTGCTGCAATGAACAAACAAGTGCAGATGTCACTTCGACTATACATTTTTGCCTCTCTGGGATATATTCCCAGGAGTGGTATTGCTGGGTCAAATGGGAGCTCAATTTCTAATTTTTTGAGAATCGTCCATACTGTTTTCCAAAAGGGTTGGACCAGAGACACCCTCACTCCATCCCTTAGCAAGACCAAGATCCAGGACAGCCTCCAGTTTCCTGGCAACGGAAAAAGTATGCTGTGAAGTTCCCAACTGATGGAAGCAGTGGTTTGGGCTGGGTGTGCCCAGGTGCAGTAACCCAGGCTTCCTGCGACGATCCAGCCTGCAGGAAACGTGCCCAGATGTGGAGCATCGTGGGCTTCACGGCGGCCCGGTCTGCATGCAGAACCACATGCTCCTCCTGCTGGATTCCTGGCCCAAGCCGAGAGCCAGGAGGGGCCGAGCGACAGCTTGGAAGGCTTTTGAAATAGCAGGGCGTCTGTGTACATAATGCACCGTTTCAAAACTGGAACGAAGCCATCCTGGAAACAGGATTATTCTTTCCTGCCGCCGTTTCGCATCTTGGCTTGGGTTTTCTAAAGTTCTCCGGCGGACGAAATTAGAAAAAAATATATGCAAGAATGTTCCTGAGTTGAGTATTGCTTACGGACTGGGGATACTAACTCTGGCATCCGAGAGACCTGGATTTCAGCTTGCTATCAGTTAGGATAAAGAACCGTTGTCTGTGCCACCAAACCTGACAACAGATGGTCACTAGCTATGTGAAAAAGTACGCTTCCTCACTTATTATCGGGGAAATGCAAATCAAAGCGACAACGGGTGAGTGAGATTAGCACATATCAAAAAGTGGGGAAAAAATCCAGTGCTGGCAGGGATGTGGTGGAAACGGAAGCCTCGTTCACTGCCAGTGGGGATGCCCTGCTGGTGGGAATGCTGTCTGGTCTGGCCTCTGTGGAAAACAGGATGGAGTCAGCTCAGCAATGAAAGAATTGAGCTTCCAGATCACCCTGAGATTGCATTTGTGGCAGCTACCCCCAAAAACAAACAAACAAAAAACATTAATTCGAAAAGATACCTAGGCACCTGTTTCCATCACTGCTACTCACAACAGCTAAGACCTGCCAGCACCCCAGGTGCCAAGAACAGAGGAGTGGATAAAGCAGCTGTCGTCTGTGCCCATAGTGGAATACGACTCAGCTGAGAAAAGATGAAATCCTGCAGTTCACTTGCCCTGGGACGGAACAGGAGAGCAAAGTGAGAAAAAACAAAAAGCGTTCTCTCTCCTATGTGCAGTGTCAGGAAACTTAGTAAGGGAAGGAGCGTAGTGGCCTCTGATGACAGACCCCAAGAGCCAGCTTATCCTTTACTTTGCCGGGGGCAGGGGTGCTGATGTGAAGAGGGGGCCTGGCGCTCGTAGGAGGGTAATTGTCTCTGGCATCAGGACCAATGCAGCAACACTGTGTGCCTCAAACATTACTGTGACCAGCATCGTAACCCTTGCCTAAAACAAACACCAGCCACTACATCTAATGAATGAGGCTGAAACAAGATAGACCAGAAACAGACGGAAACATCTGAGGACTCAGATCTGCTTTGGGGTCAGCAGGCAGCTCTGCATCCTCCGTGCCTGCTTTCAGGGTCAACCTCAAAGGAGGCTGCAGAAGCACCAGCCTTCACAACTCCATTCCAGCTCGTCTACGGAGAGAGGACAGAGTTCGCTTACATCAGAGCTCATACACCTGGTGCCCTGAGCCCTCCCGGACAAGCATAGGAATGTAGACTTCCCCTTGTTTATATTCCTGACCCATAAACTCACCAGGAGTGAAGGATAGTAGGGATAAGGACCAAGAGGATTACTCCATGGCTTGGAAGCCAGTCTCCCATGCTGGGGGAAAAGACAACTGAGATAGAGAAGAGAGCACCAAATAAAGGGTGTTGGGAGGATCCTCCCAGGATGGGAGAAGCATGCTGGAAGTAGACTATAGACCGAACACGATGGCCACCCATTGCCTCTCTTGCAAGCCACAGGACCCAAAAGGAGAGAGAGAGAGAACAAGGGGGAATGCCCTACCACAGAGGCAGGATGGGACGGGGGGATGGGATGGGGTGTTGGGAGGGATACTGGGATTATTGGTGGTGGAGAATGGGTACTGGTGGAGGGAGGGGTACTTGATCATTGTATGACTGAAACCCAAGCACTAAAGTATGTAAGTCTGTAACTGTACCTCATGGTGATTCACAAATAAAAATTATTTAAAAAATAAATAAAATAAAATAATCAGAAAAAAAAACTCACCAGGAGTGACCCAGGCTTTCTAAACAGAAGAGGAAGTCAGAACAACCCTCAGAAGTAGCTTCAGGGAGGATGACTCCGGTGAATCTGGGAGCACGCAGTGGCGATGTGGAAATGAGAAAGGAGAACCGCAAAGAGGTGATGTCTCTCTCTGTCCCACCGAAAGGGACCCTGACTTCCGGGTCCACTTAGAAATGTCCTGAGCAGGGGCCTGAGGTGGAGGAGTTAGTTCCCACTCTTTGGGGAGGGAGTGCTCCCAGAGCACATTTTCTCACACTCCACTCCATGGCCTAAGCACAGAGGACCCCAAAACCCTGCATACAGAGAGCAGACCACTCCCACTCTGGGAATCTCTTGTCTATTGTCTGTTGATTGGTGATTTTTTTTTTAATTAAATCACCATGAGATACACAGTTACAAAGTTGTTCATGATTGGGTTTTGGTCATACAATGTCCCAACACCTCCCTTCACCAGTGTGTTTCCCACCACCAGTGTCCCCAGTTTCCTTCCACCCTGCACCCCTAGTCAGGGACTTCTCTCTTCTCTGTCTCTCTCTCTTTCTCATTCTCTCTCTCTCTCTCTCATACCTCTGGGAATTATGGTTTGCAATACAGGTGAGTGTGGAAAGGTAGGACTACAGCTGAATCTCACGAAGACAATGTTTATGAGAAACAGCCTTGTTCCTGATGCCCCATTCGCTCTCAATGGAACGACCATCTCCGAATGCAACAGCTATGTGTACCTAGGTCGAGAGGTCAACATGACAAATGACCTGGCACCCGAGCTGCGCAGGAGGAAGAGAGCGGCTTGGAACGCCTTCAAGAACGTCGAAGAAATAGCTAAGAGGACGAAGAACCTCCGGCTCCGGGCACATCTCTTTGATTCCACTGTTCTTCCTGCATTAACATATGCCTCAGAGACCTGGGCCCTACGCAAACAGGATGAGAATGCTATTCAGGTCTCCCAAAGAAGAATCGAAAGAGCTATGCTTGGAATATCACGTTTCACTCAAATGAGAGAACGAATCCGGAGTTCTGACATCCGTCGACGATCAAGGATCAGGGACGCTGTCTCATTTGCCAAGGTGTCGAAAATCAGATGGGCTGGTCACGTAATGAGATTTAAAGACGACCGTTGGACTAGAGCTGTTACTGATTGGATTCCACGGGATGTCAAAAGACCGCGTGGCCGCCCACCTACCAGATGGTCAGACTTCTTTGTCAAGATCATGAACAATCGGTTTGAGGCCCTTCATGTTCCCGGAGCTAACAGATGCCATTGGGCTACACTAGCACGTGACAGGGACAAATGGAGACGTTACTGGCGCCCGCTCGAGCAAATCAACGACTAACGGGAAGTTAAGTGATTAAGTGATTAAGTGAATACAGATACGGTACTAAAAGGTTGTCATGTCTATCCCTTTACCTGCTTTCAGCACTTAATTCTTGTCCAGAATGATCATTCCTAACTATTATTGTCATGGTGGTCCCTTCTCTATCCTAACTTCCCTCCCTTTCCCCAGCCCTCTTTTCTATTGTCCCTGGGTAATCATCTCATTATATGTCTTTTTTTTTGTGTCCCACAAATGAGTGTAATCATCCTATGTCTGTCTCTCTCCTTCTAACCCTTTACTCAGCATGATACTCTCCAAATCCATCCATTTATAAGCAAAATTCATGACTTCATTTTCTTTTGGAGTCTGCATAGTATTCCTCTGCGTAGATGTACACACTTTTTCCAGTCATCTTCTCAAACAAGTTGAGTTATTTCCAGATTCTGGCTATTGTGAGTAGTGCTGCAATGAACATAGAACTTCAGATTGTGTTCTTGCTATGTTTTGGGGGGTCCCTCAGGTATATTCCCAGAAATGGTATGGTTGGGTTGTATGAAATCTCAGTTTCTGGGTTTTTTAGGGATGCCCATATTGTTTTGCACAAAGTCTGGACGAGCTGACCAACAGTGAGAGTCCCTTTTTCTCTGTATCCACACCAGAACCTGTTGTTCTTGTTTTTTTTTTTTCTGATGTGTGTCAGTCTCTGTGGTGTGAGATGATCTCTCATTATTGCTTCGATTTGCATCTCCCTGATCATTAGTGATGTAGATCATTTTTTGTGTGCCTTTTGACCATTTGTATTTATTCTTTGAGAAAATTTCTGTTCATTTCTTCCCATTTTTTGGATGAGATTGGACATTATTTTTCTTGGAAAGTTCTATCAGTGCCTTATATACCTTTGATATTAATCTCTTATCAGATGGGTATTCAGTAAATAATTTTCCCCATTCCGTGGGCTGTCTTTGTAACTTGGGTGCCATTTCTTTTGAGGATCAGAATCTTCTTGATTTAATACAGTCCCATTTGCTTCCACTTCCTTGGTCAGTGGTGTCTCATCATTGAAGATGCCTTTAGATTCAGTGTCATGGAGGATTCTGTCTACGTTTTTCTCCAAGAACCTAATGGATTCAGGTCTGATATTGAGGTGTTTAATCTATTTTCATATGTATCAACAACCCCTCATGGATAGCTAAAGCTATCCTTGGGGAAAAAAAGATGGGAGGCATCACCTGCCCCAATTTCAAACTATACTACAAAGCGCTAGTAATTATAACAGCATGGTAGTGGACTAGAGACAGACCCTCAGTTTAATGAAATAGAGTTGAATATACTGAGACAGACCAGCAAATATATGATCATTTAATCTTTTTTTCTTTTTGCTTTTTGGGTCACACCCGGCGATGCTCAGGGGTTACTCCTGGCTCTGAACACAGGAATTACTCCTGGTGGTGCTTGGGGGACCATATGGGATGCCGGGGATTCAACCTGGATCAGCTAAACACCCAACCTGCTGTACTATTGCTCTGGCCCTGATCATTTAATCTTTGATAAAGAAAAGCAAGTAATATGAATCAGAGCAAGAAAAGTCTTTCCAACACATGCTGGGTAATCTAGACAGCAACATGGGGGAAAAAATGAACTCAGACCTCTTACACCAAGCACAAAAGTCAGGTGGGTTGGTTTTGAGTGGAATGGAAGGGAAGAACTGCATGCCTTCAGGAAAGAGAACAAACTCTCACCTAGGAGCCTGGGAGTTGGGAGCAGCAGAATCAAAGCTACCAGCTCCTTACGAACCCGAAACCTCTGTGTGTGTCTGTGTGATTGCGAACGGACTTCCCTTTCACTCCGCATTTGCTGTGTTTCTGTCTCCAGAGTGTGACTATGTCAAACGGCAAAGTCAGCTGCAAAGGAATGGCCCAGCTCAATTAACCTGGAAAAGAAAAGGATGCCTCTGAATCTTCCCAGGTACACGGTCCAGGCTGACAACTCGGGGCCTTATCAGAATGGGACCCACTGACTCCCCTTTCTGCCGGAAGGCTCCGTAGCCCACAGCCACACCCGACACGCTCCGATGTAGAAACAGCTCAGCTCCACAACTGAAGCTCATCAGACTGCCAAACCATAAAACTGTTCCAGCTCTATAGTTCCTGAACTGTTGCATATTTGGTTTTGCAACACCTCCAAATTTCACAGGACCGTCAGCCAGTGGGAACACAGGAAATCTGATGGGAAATTTGTGTAGAAGACCACAATGAGCAAAAACAGTGACACAAAAGGCTCAAGTAGCACCAACCAGACCAGTAAACTCTCAGATTAAATTCTCATTTAGTAACACCATGGTGAGATACAGCAACGATCATAAATTGACTTTCGTTGATCTAATTTTTGTTCATTCCATTTGCCTTTGTGTTCTAATAAGCAATATGACGTAAGTACATCTGTGCCTGTAAGGCGGAAGGCTGGAGGGGTGGGTGGGAAACTGAGGACATTAGCGGAAGGATACATTGACGGTGGGGTTGGTGTTGGAACATTTTTTTCTATTAGTGAAACACCATGAGGTACAGTTGTAGATTTACAAATTTTTGTGCTTGGGTTTTGATTATAAGTTGGAACATTTAATGCCTGAAACAATTGGATTATGAACAACTTGAGGAAACCATGGTGCTAAAATTAAAAAATTCTAAAAAGATAAATCAAGTGGTAAGACTCTTGCCTTATACTTGGCCAGCCCCAGTTTGATTCCCAGCATATGAGTCCCTGAACACCGCCAGAAGAGGTCCCTCAGCACCAAGCCAAAAGGAAGCCTTGAGCATTGCTAGAAGTGGGCCCCCAAACTTTTGGTGAAAGAATAAAATAATGGACAAACAAATGGGCAGTTTTGCATTTTAGAAAGAAAAGCAAAGTCTCTTAACAGCGCAGAGTTCTGATCACATCCATAGAGATGAAACAAAAGAATTATTTCCTCAACTAATAAGAGAGGGCATTAAAAACAGAATACTTTAAGAATGTTTTCTGCTGCCATAGAGAAGCCCCTTAGGAATTCACAGAATTAAGGCAAATCTTGGAAACTAGCTTGATCATTCTGACTTAATAAGAACAACTGTGAGTCCCATAATTTATTCATGATTTCGTACTATGAATTATATTGTTTTCTGCCACATATGATTTTCCTTAAACTTATTTACTCTCACTGGTCAAATGAGCTCCCATGAGTTAATATTTAGAGTTCTCAAGCATGTACATTTGTGTTCAACTAAATTGAATTCTATCCTGATCAGCCATGTTTGGATAGTTTTGTCCTATGTCAGATTGGATACATGATGGTCATGATCTTTTGCTAATTTAATTCTTGGGTTAATATTCCATTTATCAAATAATGCTAACCATGGGATGCTTTGACCACCGATGAGACCACAGCCTTGCCTTCAAATGCAGAAGTTTGAATTCATATGTTTCTTATTTTTGTGTCTTGGGACGTATTCAGAAACACATTTTTGCACATTTTTGTTCTGCTTTTGGAGATTCTCCAAGGGAGAGATGTGTCAACTCTATTTCCACGTGAACCCAGGAGCTCAATTCTCAACCCTCCATCTCAAGTGTGATCTGTGAAAGAGACACAGCTTGTTTATGCTGATAAAAGCCATCACTGGTCCGAGGGACTGGGGTTATTATGTAAGCAACAGTGAGAGAGAAACAGCGGGCATGCTTCTGCTTCTCCAGGAAATGGTAGTTGGGTGCTTAACATCACAGTTCTCGGCTTCTTTCTGGCTTCTTCCTGCACCTTCAACCTCATAAAGTTTACCCGGGCTCCTGGCGAACTTTGGGTTTCTAATATAACTTAGTGTTTCCTGTGTTGGAAATTAAAACAGATTTCAAGAGCTCTATTTTAAAATGTTCGTGAACACATTTGAAGAAAACCACGAATCTGTGACATGTGAATAACATCTTAGTACTACTGTCGAGTCACAGAAAAAAAAAAAACAGGGAAAAGAAGATTCCCAGAAGATGAAATAAATGGAATGTCACCAGGCCGGATCTGATGAGATGATAACCATCTTTTGCATCCTCGATAACAAAAAGATGAAGGGATCACCTGCCTACCAGCAGTTTCTGCTCTAGCCACCTGACTCATCCTGAGATTCATCAAAGAAGATGCGAAAGGGGCTGGAGCGATAGCACAGCGGGAAGGGTGTTTGACTTGCACACGGCGGACCCAGGTTCGATTCCCAGCATCCCATATGATCCCCCCAAGCCCCACCAGGAGTAATTCCTGAGTGCAGAACCAGGAGTAATCACTGTGCATTGCCAGGTATGACCCTCCCCCCCCCAAAAAAGATGAAAAATATGCAGCTGGCTGGTCTGTCTCTGTAATGTTTCTGCAAGATATGCCCGTTCACCCCTCCACTTACAAAGGCACAAAAGAGGAAACTCGTCGTCCATTACCCACTCTGGGATCCTGCCTGTGGGGAGGCATTCTGTCTGTTTTCTCTCTTTCCTCTCCCTTTAAGTAAAACCGCTCGAGTCTAGCCAAGTTTTGTTTCTTGCTTTTCATCTTCCATCACCGGAGACAACCTGTCTGCTAGCTACAACGCTCTTATTAAATTAGTCTGGCCTCAAGGAAAGTGCTCATTTATTCCAGAACATGAAGGGGCTAATGAAGGACAGACGTAGGCAGGGAACTGGATTTGCCTTGTTTCCAGGACCTTCAGAGAGGCTTCCAGAGTCTTCCCACTTGGCCGGGCTCCATGGTCATTTGCATAGTTAGGGATTAGCGGTTACAGTTATATATTTGCCTAAATTGTTATTTCAGTAGGACCCGCTCCTCTTTCTACGCGGATAGAATCGGAAGATTTGGCTCCGCCGCCGAGCCCTGGCCTGGAATGCTGTCCTGGGGATGATGTTTATTGAATCCGTTCAGTCACCTCTCTTCAAGAGCAGCTCTATTGAGACGTGATCCCTACCACACAGTTCACTCATTCAAAGTGGATAATGAATGGCTTTTTCAGAGTCGTGCAAACCATCATCACAATCGATTCTGGAGCATTTCTGCCACCCTCCCAAACACTCCCCAGCTCCCCAAGTCTTTTCCTTCCCTGCAATCTCCCCACCCCTTGGCCTGAGGCAACCGCAAATCTATTTTCTGCTTCTCTGGCTCTGCCTCTCCCGGGACCTCCTGACAAGCAGAATCAGACAGTGAGTGGTCTTTGTCAGGAAGTGTTGCGCCAAGCCTCCTGTGCTCAGAGCGTGTCTTTTTTTTTTCCTTTTTGGGTCACACGTGATGATGCTCAGGAATTAGTCTTGGCAGTGCCTGGGGGACTGTATGGGATGGCAGGGATCGAACTCGGGCCAGCCGTGGGCAAGCCAGAGCTCTCCCCAGTGTCCTATCAGTCCAGCACCGTCAGAGCGTGTCTGGGTGGATGTGGCTGCGTTTCCCCTTCCCGTGGGTCCTTCCTCTCGCCCAGGGACTCCACCACTCACTGACCCACTCATCTCATGGAGACAGGGGGCTCTTCTGAACAGCATTGACACACTCTGTGCTGTCAATACCACCGAGTTCTTTGGGTTTAGAGCTTAGGCCTAGGAGCAGAATGACTGGATCCTGTGAAGTCACAATGCCAGTTTCTCCAAACTGCCAGACTGTTCCCTAATGCACTTTCGAAGTTCTGTGAGAACAGGCTGCTTTTATATCTGCATCTTTCCGAGGCTGAAAGCTCCAAACATTTCAAATATTTCTACCTCGGATTGAGTCTTCCCAACACGCCCAGAGGCAGGGATCACTCTACCCACTTTAGAGACGATGAGAAACACTTCAGCAGGGTGAGATGGTGTTGGTGTCGTCCAGATGCTCCGAAGCAGCACCCAGCCCCCCGCCCGAGCCCCACTGCTCTCCACCCTGGGGGAGTGACCCGTGGGTGGGCCTCCTTCCTCCACAGGTCTGGGGGGGCGTGGAATTTTCCTGAGGGGGCTAAGGTCTGTTGTTCTTGTTGCCCACGGAATCTCTGGCGGTGTATTTTCTATGCCTCAATCAAAGTCAAATCCAGCACTGATCCCAAAGTCCAGGCATCTCTGTACTTCCCCAGCACTGAAGGAGGACAGGACCCAAAGGACACGTCTTCTTCCGTGCCCCCTTGATTATCGGGAGTCTGACAATGAGGGCCTGGAAAAAAATAATACCCAAGGTGGCAGAGCACGAGAAGTCAGGACAACTGCATCGAACAGGAAGTCAGGGGCAATAGCACGAGACAGGAAGTGAGGAAACTGCATCAGACTGGAAGTGAGGGAGATCCCGTAGGACATAGGATAAAAAGGAAGTAGGGGACAGTAGGGGACAGGAATTCGGGGGAGAGGACAGGAAGTCAGGGAGATAACACCAGACAGGAAGTTGGAGGATAGCATGGGACAGGAAGTAAGGGCAACATTAAACAGGAAGTGGGGACAACTCGGAACAGGAAGCCACACGGGAAGGGGGGGTTGTTGGGTAGAGAGGCTGTTTGGCCTGAGACCGCACACAGGGCCATACTAGGACGGGATGGCATGGCCCGGGTGGCAGCCTGCTGGTGGCCCAGCGTGGCAGGCACGCACCTACCGGGGGCCAGACCTGACTTCCGGTGGGGCATAGGAACTGCTCCTCCCGCCGACCTCGGGGGCAGGCACATCCTTGCAAGGGGGCTTCCCAGCGCCCCCTGTTGGGACTCACGTGGCTCTTGAGGCTTCACCAAGGTGCCACCAGAGGGTGAGATGCTCGGGCCCCAAGGCACCCGGGGCCACATTTCAAGGGCTCGATAGCGACAGAGCTCAGTGACTGAGCCCTGGGCTGGTCCCCTAGAGTGGCCTTGCTGTGCTTTCTTCGTCTTTGAGGCACGTGACCTCCTGAGCAGGGCTAGGACCCTGGGCCACTCCTGGGGCCCTTGGCCAACTGCATGATTCAGTGCTGGGACCCCGAGGTGTGGTGCTTCAGTCCTAGGAGTCGGGGAGGGCATGTGATGCCTGGGAGCCAAGCCCTGCTTGCATGCGATGCATCCCTGGCCCTCACTCCCGGCCCTGCCACACGTGTTCATGAATGAAGTCTTATTGGGGCGCAGCCCTGCCCTCTCACACATGTATTATGTGGGTGTTTTCCTGCTGTGGACAGTTGCAAGGGCTCAGTTATCCACTCTCTGCAGGGTTAGAGGAACAGGGCTCTGGACAGAGGGTCAAAAGGCCCACAGGGGTGTCCCTATAGGTGTCAAGATGGCCACACACACACACACACACACACACACACACACACACACACAGTGGGGTGGGTGCAGAAGGTCCCTCCAGAGGGCAGGTCAGAGCAGGGTTGTGTGTCTCTGTGTGGCTGTGACTCTCCAGGAAACCACACGCTACAGCTCTTTCCACTGGCTTTATTCCCTCCACTCCAGGCCGGTGAGGCAGCAGCAGAAACGAAATGAAAAGTGGGACCCGCAGTTTCCCAGGTGGTCACTGAACCCCAGCTCTAACCCCGTGCCCTGAAAGTGACTGTACACATCCCATGACTCTGAGCCTAGGCTGGGAGCTCAGGCCTGGCCATGCGTGATGGGGCCCTACATGGTCAGCTTGTCTACAGGGGCTCGCGGCAAAGGAAGGCAGAGCTGGAGCCAAGAGGTGGGACATGAGCCTTCTTCTGGCCCTCCTCAGGTTCCCTCTGGACCCTCAAACAAGGACACCCCCAGCTCCCCTACCCAGTGATCCCCTGGCTACTGACCAGAGGGAGCCTGGACAATCTCTCTGATCTAGCCTGCGTGTAGTAAATCCCCTGGCTACTGACCAGCAGGGGGCTGGACAGTCTCTCTGGTCTAGCCTGCATGTAGTGAGTCCCCTGGCTACTGCCCAGCGGGGGGCTGGACGGTCTCTCTGGTCCAGCCTGCATGTGGGTGCCCCATGCCTGGCCAGGAGTCCTGCTCCCTATTCCTGACCTTGGGGTCAGCCTCTGGGGCGTGTCCTCTGGGTCCCCTGGCACTGAGAAGGTTCCCGGCAGTTGGGCGAGCCCCGGAGCAGAGACAGGGTAAGGTGGGGTGGTGCTCTCAGAAGCTGTGGGTGCTGCAATGGCAGACTCGTGCCCTGGCAGAGGGGGCGCCTGCTGGCACACCCACAGGAGGAAGACACGGGGCCCTTCCCGCGAGGACGACCAGCCCCGGGGCACGCGCTCACCCTCCCTAGCCTGGCTCTGACACTGGCCTTTTGCCATCACCCACTGAACTACTCAACTACAAGGGAACAAAGGAAAGAAAACCCTTTCCCAGGGCCGACCTCGCAGGGTAACACTCCCCAGCCTCCCCAAGCTTGAGCAGGGTCCGGGCGAGGGTCCCCCGAGGGCCAGGTCTCAGGGCCTCCGTCTGGCACGCTGCCGCCTCCGCCGGCGTCTCCTCCCCTGTGGCTGGGCCGGTGGGGTCAGCGGCTGCTTCCCGAACCGCTGCATGATCTCCCGGATGCGGGCCAGGTTGGTCTTGCTGAGCGTGAAGTCACAGCGCGTGGCGCCCATGTCGTAGCCCACCAGGCAGTTCTTGGTGGACGAGGTGAAACCTTCGGCCCTGGCCGTGACCACGTACTCTCCGGGGTTCAGGAGGCGCCAGTAGTCCCCGTCGCTGGCTGGGGAAGGAGGGCGGGGGCGGGGGTGGGGTGGGGTGGGGAAAGAGATGGGGCAGGAGTTCAGACGCCCGCCTTTTACGGGGCTGACCCGGTCACTCAGGTCCCCCCTGAGTGCTGCCAGGACCAAGAAAGGTCTGTCCCGAGGCAGACCACTGCGGATCTGGGCCCAGGGGCTCAGTTGTCAGCATGGAGCCTGAACCCCACCACCTACCTGGACCCCATCCCGGGTGAGCCCCGGCATCTGGAAGCCCTGATGTGCCCTCTTTGGGAGCTGACTTAAGTGGGCGGGGTGGGGGCAGCCCCTGAGCCAATGGGGAAATGACCACTGGCTTGCCTGCATGGGGTGATGTGCACCCCAACAAGCACGCCACTTCCTGAGCTGGGGTTCCCAGAGGCAAGTAGAGACGCCCTGGGTGGCCCCCACCCACCTGTGGCGGCCGTCAGTCAGGCAAGACAGAAGTGACAATTTGGAGGGTGGGACCAACCCGGCACCCTCAGGCACCCGGAGGCACTCAGCCAGTGGACCTCGAGGTTCGCCGGGAGGGTCAGAGGGTGGGGAAGCTCGTGGACCTGGGTGCTGGGCACCCCAAGAGCCACTCAGTGATGCTGACACTTCCATCCTCTGAGCAGGCCCAGCCCAGTCCCTTAGTGAGTCGTCAGGAGCACTGTGTGGGAGCACCCTGCTATCTCGGTCCACCATGACTGGGCATGGTGAGGGAGGTGACAGCCGGGAGCAGCCACCTCTGCCGGAGGCCTCTGGAGGGGACCCCTCTCCACGGCGGGTGAATGCCCACCCCCGAAGAGGAACCCAGAGCTTCTGCGGGAGGTGACCAAGGGGGGTCACATCAGCTCACAGCAACGTGTGCCTGAAGGAGCCTCTGGGGAGCACTGTTCCCCCCCAAGCCAGGAGGCTCCCTCCTGCCCACAGCCGGGCCCACCCCCCTTTCTCTAGTCACATGACCAGCCCACTTCCTGTGCCGGGGCTCAGTCGCAGGGACAATGAACGCAAAGTCCCGGGGTGACCCCCACCCCGGTGACCATGACCCAGGCCTGTCCCTGACCCCGGCCCCAGCCCCTCCTCTCAGAGCTCGCACCCCCGCCCCGAGCCCCTGACTGTGGCCTTCCTTCGGCTGTCCTCCACCTTCCACGCAGGCCCATGATCCCTCCCCCGCCCAGACACACCCCGGGGGCCACAGAGATGCCAGAAGTGGACAGCAGGCTCTTCCTGTGCTTCTGCAGACAATCCGGACCCGACTCACTCACTCTGGGGGAAATCCTGAGCAGTTGGGGTGTGGGGGAGGGGAGTGTTACCTTCAGAAAAGTACTAGTTGTGCACCCCAAACTCAGGCCCTGCTGATCGCCACTCTCCAGTGACGCCATATGCCACACTGTCCTGGCCCACTGCTCTCCAACCACTCCAGACTCTGAGCCTTGCTCATTTGACAGCACTGTTCCCTGTGGAATGCTCTTCCCTGCACTTCCAAAGGACATTCTGCACTCGTCCCCTCAGGGCGGGCATCCTTAGTCCACCCCTGGTGTCTGAAGGCCAGATGCGCCTTTCTTCCTGACTCTTCACTACAGTGCTCCTTTATGCTGACTCGGAGACACCCCACAGGGCAGCAGGGGCCTCGCTGAGGTACAAAGCAGAGGTACAGCAGGATATCCTGAGGGACAGGGGTCTTGGTGGGGCACATTGGTGGTGGTGGTGGTGTGGCTGCATGCACCAAAACCACCCGTGCCAACATTACCGAAAACATCTCTCATCCAAATCACAATCATTCGGTTTTTCGAAAGTGGTGAAGGGTTGTTGGCACTTTGGTGGTGGTACACTTTGTTTGTTTGTTTGTCTTTGTTCCTGGCTCTGTGCTCAGGGCTGACTCCTGGCTCTGTGCTCAGGGCTGACTCCTGGCTCTGTGCTCAGGGCTGACTCCTGGCTCTGTGCTCAGGGCTGACTCCTGGCTCTGTGCTCAGGGATCACTCCCGGCTCTGTGCTCAGAGATCACTCCCGGCTCTGCGTTCAAGGCTCACCCCTGGCTCTGTGCTCAGGGATCACTCCAGGCTTTGTGTTCAGGGGTCACCCTTGGCTTGTGCTCAGGGCTCACTCCTGGCTCTGTGCTCAGGAATCACTCCTGGTGGTGCTCAGAGGACGTTACATATGGTACCCAGGACTGAACCCGGGTCTGCTGTGTGCAGAGCAAACACCCCACCCCCTGCACTAACTCTCTGGACGCAAGATATACTAAGTTTGTTTATCAACATTGAAAGTACGGATGTGATTGTAACCACAATACCCGAACTACACAGAGACATGGCAGGACAATGAACAAGATGGCCAGAGCCTGTCCTGCCTGCGGGCCTCTGGGCTCTGAGACACGGCCCTACTCTCTGCTGCACGTGGGCACCCTCACTGCTCAGGGCTCACGCTGGGCACTGTCCAGTCTGTCCTCAGGCTCCTGTTCTGACTGCCACACCTGCCCGCGAGGCACACCTGGGATCAGCCACTTCCGGGAGCTCAGGGGGATGTGTGCTGGGGTACTGTCCCCTGCCCTGGGTCATCAAGGCAGCGGGGACAGCCGGGGGAGGACATCACGGCCAGTGCCGCTCAGCAGATACACGCAGCGGGGCCCATCCAGGCGGCACTAATGTCCACGCTTGGCAGCCAAGTGGCATTTGGACCCGGGGCCGGCGACAGACAGCTGTGCCTGCCTAAGGTGCCTCACACGCTTCCTCGCGTGCATGCAGAATTCTACAGAACACGGCTGTTCGTGTCATGCCAAACCCCTTCTGGGGATTCTGAAATCAAACCTGTCAGCTCACATCAGCCTCAGAGGGAAGCCAGGCGGGAGCGGAGGAAGCACGGGCTTGTGAGACAGCAGAGCCCACCCGGCCCGCGCGCCAGCCACCACCCGGCAACTGTGGCTCCGGAAAGAGTCCGAGCTCCAGCTGGGTTGGCATCTCCTGCCATCCTAACCCTCCCGCTTCCTCCCAAAGAACATGCCGGGGGCTTCTACTAGAGGTTCTACTAGAGGTTCCGTGGCAATGTGGAGCACGAGTCCTCCGCAGGGCCGGACCCCGCAGCCCTCGGGGAGAGTGACCACAAGCCCACAGCTCTCTGCAGCGGTGGACCCCACAGCCCTTGGGGAGAGTGACCCAGACCCACAACGCACATCTCAGAATGAGCAGACCAATGGGGGGTGGGGGGTGACGTTCGGACCCAGATCACACATGGATCCTGCCCCGCGGTGGGACTGAGACTGTGGGAGACGGGGTGACTACCTGGGCACCCGGGGGCTCCCTGACTGCTGTGTCGTGGGCACGTTCCAGAGTAGGTGGGGCCAAGGCTGGGGTACAGCGGCTTCCCCCATGGTGGCCGAGTGACAGTCAGGAGGGATCTTGGGGGTGGGTCTTGGATATGTGGAATAATGCACACCCCCCCCCCCACACACACACACATACACACTCGGAGGAAAGGCCTTTGTGGGCATCACCAAGGCTGTGGGTGAGTGGGTGCCTGCGTGGCATGGAGCGGGAAGGTCCTAAGTCCCCTAACTGCGACCTGACACGAGACTGAGGACCTGCGTGGGGGAGGTGGCAGGAGCAGGGAGGCCGACAGCGTCTCAGGGCAGCCTGAGGCTGGAGCACTCTGACCGGAGTCTTTCATGCCAGCCGAGACAGTGTCTGGCTTTCAGACTTCCGGCACCCTGACCAGGAGAAAATGACAGCAAGGGGCACCTCTGGTGATGCTTGGGGTCAGCAGGCCTCGCCTGGCAGTGCTCCGCAGCCCACGGGGTGCTGGGGACCAGGCTCGGGGTCCGTACGTGTCAGGCATGTGCTCCACCCTTACGTCAGACGCCCGGGTCCCAAACACCTGTGTGGGGTCCCTGTCACAGGCTTTAGCGGCTCTGTGGGAATCTGGAGGAGCCCAGGGAGCTTCTGGAAACTTCCTCCTGGTCTTTCTGCTTGGTTGCTTTGGCTCGGAGCTTACTCCGGGCTCTGTGCTCGGGGATCACTCCTGGCAAGTCTCGGGGTATGTGGGTAGATATGCCAGGCTGGGGATTTACCCTAGGCTGGCCTCATGCAAGGCCAGACCTGAACCTCAGGACCATCTTTCCGCCCCAGGTTCACCCCGTGAAACGGCTCAGGAATGCCGGGTCCTGCCGGGCGTATGTGTGTGTGCCCGGGTACCTGTTTGTACGTCATGATCGATGCCTTCCACAGAGACCACCGCACCGGGGATGCCTTGCCCGAGCGAGTCCCGCACGAGGCCTTTGATGCCACGATGGACCTGTGGGGGACAGGGAGAGAGCGGGTCAGGGTCCCCCAGACTGCCCCCGCCCCTGACACCCAGACCCAGAGCTGGCCTGACTCTGTGTGGATTCGTGTCTAATCTTCTGACCTGTGCACCAGAGAATCTCCTACTAGACTTAGAATATTGCAGAAATTTAAAAACAGGATCAGTACTCCCAAAATACACACACATTTGGTAAAAATGAAATTTAATTTTGGGGGGTGGGATGGTTACCAGGTAGCAGGGAGAGAGGAGTGGGGAATTAGTGTGGGGGTTGGTTTTGTTTTATTGTCCCTGGATCCAACCCAGGGCCGCAGGCGTGCACTGACCACTGGGCAACCTCCTTGGCCCTCCGTGTATATTGGTTAACACTTTCCTGGGCTGTGTCCACTTAACTACTGAAGCGTCCAAGAGGCCTTTGCGGAAGACACTCAGTCTACAGGGTCCTTCCACTGACAGGCCACGGAAAGTGGCCATGACCGCCTGAGCCTCATGCCCGGTTCCCCATCTCTCATATGTTGTGACTTCCCATTGCTGCCCAGGACCCTGTGCTGGACGTCCGGCCCTTGAAAGGCTGGGGTCAAGCTGGAACCATCCCTGCAGAAGGACAAAGTCTTTGCTCTCTTAGGAAACAATCAAATCGCAGAGTCGAGGCCAGACAGGGTGGAGCGTTGGGCAGGGCAGGGGCCACTGTGTCTGATCAGCCTCTGCGTGAAGAGTGGCTAGCAGCACTGCCCGCATGCTCGAGGCTCTTGGGAAAGGAAAGCTCAGGGGTCTACTTGGTCTCCACAACAGCCCCTTCGAGGGGAGAGCGTGGAGACACTTCACTCGTTAGTGTGAGCACCCATGGTGAGGGCACAGCACCTGCAACCACGTAGGAAGAGGGTTCCCAGGAGTTTATTTTATTTTATTTTATTTTATTTTGCGTTTTGGGTCACACTGGTGATGCTCAGGGGTTACTCCTGGCTTTGCACTCAGGAATCACTCCTGGCGGTGCTCAGGGGACCCTATGGGATGCTGGGGATCGAACCCGGGTTGGCCGCGTGCAAGGCAAATGCCCTACCCGCTGTGCTATTTCTCCAGCCCCCGGGTTCCCAAGAGTTTAAACAGTGACCAAATCCAGGATGGGCACAGACAGGGCCACCAGGGTGCCCCAGGGTGGCCAAGAGCCCTGGTTGATGACGCCTGATCTGATCTCCCCCCGGTGCCACCTGGGCACAGATGCTGGTGCTGGCCAGGAAGCAGCGGCCACAGCCCCCGGCTGAATGCTTCTGAGCCACCCAGGTCAGCCATGGTGGAAGGGGCTTCCGGGTCCAGCGGGTGCCCTATAGCGGGTGATGGACACCCCGGGGATCTGATGTATCCCCTCCTCCATGCTGATGTCGAGGGAGTCCGGCAAGTCTGTGCTTAGTGGGCCTGGACAGGGTTCAGGGAGTCCCCCCACCCCAGCCCAGAACAGGCAGGCGCCACTCCGCTTGGGGACGGGAAGGGGAGGGGTTTGAGCACCTGGTGCCCACAGCAGGGCTCCCTCACCCATGGGCAGCACAAGCTCCCTGCTCCCCTGGGAACTGCCCCTAAGACACCCGCTACCTGCAGCCCTGCCCCGTGACTCTCCCGCCAAGGGCTGCTGCACCCACCCACCCCCACCCCTGCCAAAGTCACAAGTTGATGCTCCTACCCCAGTCCCTTGGGCTGGAGCGATAGCACAGCGGTAGGGCATTTGCCTTGCGCGCAGCCAGCCCAGCTGAGCCGGGTTCGATTCCTCCGCCCCTTTCGGAGAGCCCGGCAAGCTACCGAGAGTATCTTGCCCGCACGGCAGAGCCTGGCAAGCTCCCCATGATGTATTCGATGTGCCAAACACAGTAACAACAAGTCTCACAATGGAGACCGTTACTGGGCCCACTCGAGCAAATCGGTGAACAACGGGAGGACAGTGCGACAGTGCGACCCCAGTCCCTTCGGATGTGACCGTTGGTGGGTCTCTGAGGGTCTGTAAGGTGGTGAGGGAGTGAAAGTCACTAGCTGGGCCCTCAGAAGCAGGGACAGACAGCCAGGGTGCGGACACAGAGTGAAGGCCACCAAGGGCCCCTGTGTGCCAGCCACAGCAGTAACCTGGAACTCACCTGCTGACCTGTCCCTCTCCCTCTCCTGGCTCCAACTGCCCCCACAAACGCTTCCCCCCCCAGCAGCCCCAGCTGACTCACCCATCTCCACAGAACAGCCCCTGAGCACCCCCAAAAGTCTCCCTGTCCCTGCCCCGGCGGGTGTGGTCAGCAAAACCACAGGGGGCCCCAGACCGTGGACAGCAGCCGAACACCACGGCATGGGGGGGTCACTTCCGGGGGGAGGGGAGGCATCCAATAGCTGCAGACAGACGAGGTCCCTCCCCCCACGGCTGGTGGGGGCACAGGACAGGGACAGGGTCCGAGGGCCGGTTGGGTTCTCGGCTTCCGGCCGCACACCCACCTGTTCCATGAACACGATCAGGGACTCCCTGTTGTTCTCCCACTCCTCGGGCAGCTCGCTCTCGTGCGGGAACTTGTCACAGCCCACGTAGATGGAGAGCTCGAAGCAGTTGGTGTGGAGGTAGCTGAAGTCGTTGAGACCTGCCAAGGGGTTCGGGGCTGCGGGTGGGTCTGAGTCCAGCCCCTTCCCCGATAGGGGTGAGGGTGTGCTTCCTGCCGGGACTGAGCAACCTGTGAGAACCTCCAGGGCTTCCGGGCAGTGGCCTCAGACACTGGGTCCAGAGACAACGGCAAAGGGGCTGTTGCCAGGGCACCCAATGTTTCCCAGAGAACATTCTAGATTGATAAAGGTAAAGGTAAAGGCCCTCCCGTTGATCGTCGATTTGCTCAAGCGGGCCCAGTAACGTCTCCATTGGAGACTTTGTTGTTACTGTGTCTGGCATATCGAATACTCTCGGTAGCTTGCCGGGCTCTCCGAGAGGGGCGGAGGAATCGAACCCGGGTCGGCCATGTTGGCCGCGTGTAAGGCGAACGCCCTACCCGCTCTGTGGCGCAATGGATAGCGCATTGGACTTCTAGATTGATAATGGATTAACAATTTGCCAATTTGACCTTGGGGACGTGGGTTGCCATAGACTGGTTGGGGTGGTTGGGGGGCCTTAGAAACCTTTAAGGGGGAGTGGGTTTTGTTTCTGTTGAGTAGCTTAGAGGTTCTGAGTTTGCATCCCCTGAAGTTGCAGGTAGACACACAACCATTGACTTTCCCCTCTGCCTTCCTCGACATATAATCACTGCTTACCCTGAATTGACTTGTCAGTTGCCACCCGTCACCGGCCTGCGTCTGCTGGCTCCCGGTCGGTAGCTCCCATCCACATCTACGAACTATCAGTCTTAGGAACGTGTTGGAATCGGTTCTTAACTCCAGGTACCCCATGTTGCTGGACGGTGATGCTGGGGCTGAGTTTTTTGTTTTGCTTTTGGACCATACCTGGAGGTGCTCAGGGGTGACTCCTGGCTTTGCACTCAAGAATTACCCCTGGTGGTGCCTGGGGGACCGGCCATATGGGATGCAGGAGACCAAACTCAGGGGTCCGTGTGCAAGGCGAATGCCCTCCCCGCTATCTCTCCAGCCTTGGTTTTGTGTTTTGGAGGGAGCCACACCCAGCTGTGCTCAGGGGTTCCTGCTGGCTCTGTGCCCAGGGATTACTCGGGCAGCTCAGGGGACCACGTGGGGCACTGGGGGTGGAACCCAGCTGGGGTTGCGTGCCAGGTAAGTACCCTACCCACTGTACTAGCACTCTCCACCCCTCAGCCAGCTTCTTAAAATTTGACTATGGGGAAAGATTGCATTCATCTGGGGAACATAAAGTAACAGAATAGGAGACTAACACCCAAGAATAGCCGAGATAAGTACCAGGAGGTTCACTCTATGGCTCGGAGGCCAGCCGCACATGCTAGGGGAAAAGGCAGCTCAGATCGAGAAGGGAGCACCAAATAAAGGGTGTTGGGAGGATCCTCCCAGGATGGGAGATGCATGCTGAAAGTAGACTGTAGACCGAACATGATTGCCACTCAATGCCTCTTTTGCAAACCACAGCACCCAAAAGGAGAGAGAGGACAAAAGGGAATGCCCTGCCACAGAGGCGGGGTGGGATGGGGGGCTTGTGGGGTGGGAGGGATACTGGGATCCATGGTGGTGGGAAATGGGCACTGGTGGAGGGATGGGTACTCGATCACTGTATAACTGAAACCCAAGCACAAAAATTTGTAAGTCTACAACTGTACCTCATGGTGTTTCACTACTAAAAACCAAAAAGAAAATTTGACTATGGGTCCAACTGGGCAAATCCTGGGCACCCATGATCTCTGGACTGACATCTACCTTGAACCACAAGCAGAGAAGTGGCCATGTGTGGGGGGGGGAGGGGGAGGTGCAGAGCTCAGGCTTTGCATGTGGGGGCCCCAGGTTCAGTCCCTGACACCCTGTGGTCGCTGGAGCACTGCTGCAAGTAGTTCTGAGCTCTGTGTGTGACCCTAAATCCCAAATAAATATATGTAAGCAGGTACATCTTAGAAAGACTATGGCCAGGTCTTAGGCCTGCATTAGAAAAGGCAAGAATGTTGCGTGGGGGTTAAGGGGGAGGGATACTGGGAACATTGGTGGTGGAGAATGGGTTCTGGTGGAGGGATGGGTACTCAGTCATTGTATGACTGAAATGTAATCACGAAAGTTTGTAAGTCTGTAACTATCTAATGGTGATTCATTGAAATATATATATATATGAAAGAAAGAAAGGAAGAAAGAAAAAAGAAAAAGGAAAGAAAGAAAGAAAGAAAGAAAGAAAGAAAGAAGGCAAGAATGCTTTGTGTCCATTAAGAAACTTTCCCCAGAGAAAGTGTTTATATAAAAAAAAATTTTTTTTCTTTTCTGCATCCCTGGTGGAAATAAAAAGCCTCCGCCCCGCAGGCAAGTAAGGAAGGCCTGGCAGGCATTCTGCACCTGCTTCACGACGGCCACGGGAAAAAACACATCTGCGGGTTCTCAGTTCTCTCTGCCCTAGCGTGGAAAAGCTCCTGCAAGGCACGTGTGGGTGGAACCCACGCGGAGTGAGATCACCTTCAAGGTCATCAGCAGAGTGACCGAGGGAGCGAGACACCTTCAGAGAGCAGGTGCCTATGACCAAGGGCGAGAGGAGGGCCAGACCCCCTGGGCCGGCCAGTGCACCCCCTCATCCATCATTCACTGAGGGAGGAAGAGACATCCCATCGCCCTGGGCATTCTGTCCATCCTGCAGATGGGAAGGGCGAGTTCCCGGCAGGCAGGTCGCATGTGCCAGGCCACAGACCATCCTGTGGAGCACTTTGACGCTGGGTTTATTTGTCACAAACATGCTTCAAGTGTGCCACTAAATGGGCATCCCCCCCACCCCGAAAGGTCAGGAGCATAAGCAGGATCTGCTGGGCTGGAGAGAGCTCAGGGCAAACACATGCACGTGTGTGCGGCAGCGGCCAAGTCTGAGCCCCAGGGCCGCATCTGGTCCCCTGAGCACTTGTCAGCATCAACTCTTGAGCATGGAGCCAGGTGTGACCCCCAAAGCAAGGAATGCACCCAGCCGAACACAAGTCCTGAATGACAAGGAGGTCACCCAGCCGGACCCCAACACCCTCATACAGGATGTGGCCTGGGCTCTGCCTCTGTCCCGGCCCGGTTTCCACCACAGCGGCAGCTTCACTGCACACCTTGGGGCGGGGGGGTCTCGCACCTCTGGGAACAGTGCCACCCCAGCTTCCTGCCCACGCCAGCCTGTGTCCTGCTCATGTTAACCAGCCTCAGGCCCACCCCCGGCTGCTTTGGGGCTTGTCACTTCCCCACTGTCGGCATTTGCCTGTCTTGGCCCTTGAAACCCGAACAGCCCTGAGTGGATGCTGAAAGGGACAGACAGACAGGCCACAGCTCTGGGCCTGGCTGCCTGGGGCAGGGTCCTCCTGGACTCCCAGTGACCCCGTTTATAAACGAGGAGTTGGGCCGGGGACTCAGTGCAAAAGGGAAGGGACCGACTCCACCAGCTGTGGACTCTCAGTGGACAACACAACAAAGGCCCAGAGAGCACGTCAGCACAGTGCCAGGAGGATGCCAGAGCATGGTGGGGTGCAGCCCAGCCCCCCTCAAAAGCATAAATGTCCAAGGGCGCCCCTGGCGCCCTTGGTCAGCACACTGCTCTGGTTAGCTGGGTGCTCAGAGCCCAGTGCCCCAGCCTGGGAGGGGGCCGGCCCAGGAGAGGGTAGTCCGGGAGGGGGTGGCCCAGCGGACACTTACTCCCGGCCACCGTGTGCCAGGAGGCCCCGTTGACCGTGCCGTCCTCCTTCTGGAAGTCCTCGGTGTGGCACACGCGCCGTCGGGCGTCGGTCATCAGGCGGTGCGTGGACGCGTAGGCATAGGCCAGCCAGCGGAACACGTGGTCGTCGGGCGTAGGCGTGCGCTCCTGCGGCCGCTGCGCCGACTGGGCCATGTCGTAGGGGTAGGCCACCACCAGCTCGCCGCCCTGCAGGCTCCCGCCCAGCACGAAGGGGACCTTCTCCAGCCAGGCGATGACCGCGCGGGTCTCGGCCGCCACCTGCGCACCCGGGGGACATGGATAAAAGACCCGGAACCGACCCAGCCCTACCCCCGCTGGTCACTCGGACATTGGATACGGCTCAGAGACCTGGAACCGCCCCTTCGCTGACCACTCGGACACTGGACACGGCTCAGAGACCTGGAACCACCCCCCCTCCGCTGACCACTCAGACAGCTGGACATGGCTCAGAGACCTAAAACCGCCCCTCCACTGACCACTCGGACAATTGGACACAGCTCAGAGACCCGGAACCGCCCCTCCTGCTCCCTCTGGTCACTCGACAGCTGAACATGGCTCAGAGACCTAGAACCGCCCCTTTGCTGACTGCTCAGGCAGCTGGACATGGCTCAGAGGCCCTCCGCTGACCACTCAGACACTGAACATGGCTCAGAGACCTGGAACCTCCCCTCTGTTGACCACTCGGATGCTGGACACGGCTCAGAGACCTAGAACCACCCTCTCACCCACTAGCCACTCGGACAGCTGGACATGGCTCAGAGACCCGAAACTGCCCCTCTGCTGACCACTCAGACACTGGACACGGCTCACAAACCTGGAACCGCCCCTCCGCTGACCACTTGGAAAGCTGGACACGGCTCAGAGACCAGGAACCACCCTCCTACCCACTGGCCACTCGAACAGCTGGACACAGCTCAGAGACCTGGAACCGCCCCTCCGCTGACCACTCGGACAATTGGACATGGTTCAGAGACCCGGAACCACCCCCCTCACCCGCTTGGCCACTCGGACAGCTGGCCGCACGGGGACAACTCTGGCCCACTGAGCTGGCCATATGGGACACGAGCTGGCCCTGGGGTGAGACCACCCAAGTGATGCTTCGGACATTGAGCCCTGCCCTGGGGAAGGTGGACACTGTGGGGATTAATGAAGAGAAATGAGGAATCCCAGGGTGGTCCCAGTGGTGGGGAGAGGGACGGATTTGTGCAGTGAGGGGCAGCAGGCAAGGGCCACGCAGCACAGAGAAGGACAGAGGGATAGGCCGGCCATACTGGGTCCCCGCAGTGCCCAAGCCTCTGTCCTTTGTCCCACCACAGCCCTGCGGGCCGGGCTTGTGTCTGCACCAGGGCACAGTCCTGGGAAAGGACATAGCAAGTTCCCACACCACTGTGGCCAGGGGCCTTGCTGTGTTCAGCTTTTGGAGTCTCTGGCCTGGTCCCATCTGAGTCTCCCTGGCAGTGGACAGGAAGCTGAGAGGAGACCACACTGGACACCCGGGCACGGCCAGCAGCACCCACACAGGGGCAAAGGCCGCCAAGCAAACTACTGATCCTCGCCTGCGTGTTCTGTGGTAAATCAGAGCAAAATGGGATGAAGGAAGACTGTGATTAGAGAAGTAGCCATGGCGGAAGGGAGACGGAAACGCCGTAAGCCAGAGGCCCGAGCCATGGCACAGCGGGACTGCATCTGCCTTGCACGCGGCCGACCTGGGTTTGATCCTTGGCACGTGATATGGTCCTCTGAGCTCACCAGGAATGATCCCTGAGCACAGAATTGGGAGTAAGCCCTAAGCACCACTGGGTGTGGTCCAAACACACACACACACACACACACACACACACACACACACACACACACACACACACACGTCAGAACCCAGGGAAATCAGAGGGGTGGCTGAATCCTATTCAACTTCAACAAACCCAGAGAGAGAGAGAGAAAGAGAGAGAGAGAGAGGGGGGGGGGGAGGGAGGGGGAAGGAGGGAGAGAATGAGGGAGGAAGGAAGAGAGAGGAAGGGAGGGAGAGAGGGAGGGAGGGAGAGAGGAAGGGAGGGAGGAGAGAGAGGGAGAGAGAGATTCAGAGATAATCAGGCCCTTGAGAACCAGGTGGAGGGTTTGTAATAGTGAGAATTTCTTTTCAGGGACTGGAGCAATAGCACAGAGGGTAGGGTTCGATTCCCAGCATCCCATATGTTCCCCTGAGCACCGCCAGGAGTGACTCCTGAGTACAGAGCTAGGAGTAACCCCTGTGCATCCCCAGGTGTGACCCAAAAACAACAACAACAAAAAAAGCAAAAAAAAAAAAGAATTTATTTTCAAAGGATGATCAATCGCATAATTAAGGAGACGCTAAGGATGTGAGGAGATAGGACACATGCACACAAACACTCACTAAAATAGTCACTCATGGAACAAAGGGAGGTGTGAAAGGCGACAGAACAGCAGGCCAGGCATTCACCTCACACCACATGTGGCTGACCCCAGTCCGTCCCTGGAAGCACCTGTGATTCCCTGAGCCCCCGCCAGGAGCGACCCCCAAGCACAGAGCCAGGAATAAGCCCCGTGCATTGCCGGGAGTGACCCCAAACCAAAACCCAAACTAAGACATTTTAAAGAGAAAGGAGATGTGAGATTTGCTTCACAAACTTCTGGGTGGGGGGATGAGGAAGGTACGCAGGCCTGGAAGCTGAGGGGGCATGGGAGAATTTTCCCAGCTTTCCATCTCTGTGTTCAATATGCTTTAATGTTGGCAAAGTTAAAGGAGAAGAAAACGGGCAAAGTCGGAAGCCCAAGCTGGACAGTGTGCTTGTGCTGGCTCAGGTGAAAGGCTGAGCCGTGCGTTTGGATCCAGCCTCAGTCACGCTTGGGAGGGGATTTCAGGAGAAATCCAACCCGAGTTCAATTCCTCCGCCCCTCTCGGAGAGCCCGGCAAGCTACCGAGAGTATCTCGCTCACACGACAAAGCCTGGCAAGCTCCCCGTGACTATTCGATATGCCAAACACTGTAACAACAAGTCTCACGATAGAGACGTTTCTGGGCCCGCTCAAGCAGATCGATGAACAACAGGAGGACAGCGCTAGTCACCAGCAGGAGCCAAACAGCGGAAGGGGCTGACACGAGCAGGGCACGACCAGAGACAGTTGGTTAAGAAACACCCAGACATACACACACACACACACACACACATACACACACACACACACACACACACACACACACACACACGGTTACATTCTGAGTTTGTTCGTCAGGACCCCCAGGTCCTGAGCATCTCCCTCATGGGCTCCCTGTTGTATTTTAGTTTCCAAGGGGTGATGAGTCCTGGGCACTGCATGCAGAGATCACTCCTGGTGGGCTCGGGGGACCGTATATGGTGCCAGGAATCAAACCCGGGTTGGCCGCGTGCCAGGTGGGCACCTTCCCCGCTGTCTCTCTCCAGGCCCCCTTTGTGCATTGGATGAACTCAGCCTTCGGGAAGCCTCCCGAGGCTTCCTTCAGACACAGCCGTACTCCAGCCGATGTCTGCATTCACCCCCTGCCCCCTCTGCCTGGTCCTCCCGCCTGTCCCCACACCCCATTGACTGATTCTCTTTCTCCAGTTGGTGCCATCCCATGAGGGTGTCCCGGAAAACGCGAGGCCCGTCTAACTGGCTCTTGATCTACGTAGGGCGTGCCCTGAGTTTCAGGTCCTGCGACTCTGCACTGTGACCCGGGACTTTCCTGCAGCTTTTGCATGGACACAGTGAGCTCTGCGGCTCCCTCCTTCCTGCAGGGAGAGCCACCCCCCTCCCCCCGGGCCTCGGCCCCTTTCACTCCCGTGAGCCCCCGCTGCCTGGGACGTACTCAGCTGACCACACATGGGCACAAACACGTTGGTTTCTGCCACACACGTAGGAGATGGATGGAAATGCCCCGCCTCCAAGGTGGCTCCATGACTCCAAGGCCACTGGGTCCTGTGGACTCCCACCCCAAGACCCCAGATGTCCCTTTCCCCCTAACCCCCAGCTCCAGACACCCCCATTTTTGCTTTTTGGGTCACACCCGGCGATGCACAGGCATTACTCCTGGCTCGTGCACTCAGGAATTACTCCTGGTGGTGCTCGGGGGACCCTATGGGATGCTGGAAATGGAACCCGGGTCGGCTGCGTGCAAGGCAAATGCCCTACCTGCTGTGCTATCGCTCCAGCCCCAGACACCCTTTTTAACAGTGTCTGGCGGAGGGAATATAACACCCTTCCCTCCTTTCCTTAGCATGGAGAGAGGCAAGACCCTTTCAGGGTCATAAGCCCTCGCTTCCTCCTGTGCAAACCCCTCTCTGTACACCACACATCCCCGTTTCTACCAAGTGGCTTTTGTTTTTCTTGCTCTTCCTGGGTTTTTGTTTGTTTTTGTTTGGGGGGGGCACACCTGGCAACGCTCAGGGGTTCCTCCTGGCTCTGCACTCAGGAATTACTCTCATTGGTGCCGGGGATCAAACCTGGGTCAGCCACATGCAAGAAAAGTGCCCTCCCCACTGTACTATTGCTCTGACGCCTTTCTCTCACTATTTCTTACGCATTTTATTTATTTATTTACTTAAAATGTGTAATTTTACATTTTTATTCTATTTTTGGGCTGGAGTGATAGCACAGCGGGTAGGGCATTTGTCTTGCACGCAGCCAACATGGCCGACCCGAGTTCGATTCCTCTGCCCCTCTCGGGGAGCCCGGCAAGCTACCGGGAGTATCTCGCCTGCACGGCAAAGCCTGGCAAGCTCCCCGTGACGTATTCAATCTGCCAAACACAGTGACAAGTCTCACAATGTTACTGGGCCCGCTCGAGCAAATCGATGAACAACAGGAGGACAGTAATGCAGTGTGATTCTATTTTTAATTATTTGGGGTTAAAGCTGTGCTCAGAAGTACTGGAAGTCCTTCTGCCACAGTAAATGGGGAGACAGGCTTGCGGGGCTGGGTGCCTGCTTCAGCGCCCACATTAAGGCACCCTGGGATGCAGAACGCTTTGGGGTTGTTTTTTTTTTTTGCTTTTTTTTTGGGGGGGGTCACACCCGGCGATGCACAGGGTTTACTCCTGGCTCTGCACTCAGGAGTTACTCCTGGCGGTGCTCAGGGGACCCTATGGGATGCTGGGAATCGAACCCGGGTCGGCCACGTGCAAGGCAAATGCCCTACCCGCTATGCTATCTCTCCAGCCCCCAGTTTTTAATCTTTTAATGAAGACACTTCCTAATTTTAATGAACAGTCATTCTAATAGCCAAAATTATTTATCGTTTATTTGTTGATTAGTGGCTCAGAAATACTCATCAGATTATTAAAAGGCTTTGTTATGGGGCATGATTGTTAAATATTATCGAATGCTCTTTTCAATAGACAAATTGTTTGCCTTGTTTTCTAGCATTACATTGATTTCTACTCAAGGTCTCTGTATTTACAGCGTATAATCTGGTTGCTCTTTTGCTAAAACTTTCGATCAATTTTCAGGATTTTTTTTCCCTTCTGAGCAACATAATCACTCGGAGTCACACACATCCCGAGAGCTCTCTGATAGGGGCTGGACTCTGCCCATTTTGATGTGTCTTGTAATCATTAACATTGGGTTCTATTTTTCTAGCTGCAGTATAATTTTTTTATTTGACTCATTATTTTGAAAAGTATGGGGCTTACTCCTAGCTCTGTGCTCAGGGATCACTCCTGGCAGGGCTCAAGGCATCGTGTGGGGTGCAGATCAAACCCGAGTTGGCCATACATAAGGCAAAGAGCCCTACCCACTGTGCTATCTCTCCGGCCCCAGCTTCAGCTGCTGCAAACATTCCTGGGACGGCCGAGAATAAACATTTTCCACTTGTTGACTGTAGAGTTCTTTGAGTCCTTTGTGTCAAGTCTCACTGGTCTTTCCCGCCTCTTCTGACTTTGTGCCTACGATAGCCAGGTAGGGTGCGAGCTGGGTCACCCTCCCTCTATTCCAGAGCACGGCAATCTCAGGAAGGGGGATTCTGGAGAAAGCTCAATGCTCCTGCCTTTCCCTGACGGTGCTGCCAGGTGACGGTGCTCCTCTCCTACAGTGTTGGGAGTCACCCACATCTTCCCAATTTGGTGCAATGAATGCCCACTTTTTTTTTTTACTTTTTGGGTCACACTGACGATGCTCAGGGGTTAGTCCTGGCTCTGCACTCAGGAATCACTCCTGGCGATGCTCGGGAGATTATATGGGATGCCGGGGCCCAAACCCAGGTCAGCCGTCTGCAAGGCAAACACCCTCCCTGCTGTGCTATCGCTCCAGCCCCAAGATGCCCACTTTCTAATGTGCCAGAATTCCCAGGTGTGCCGGATAGTTTGAGGGAAGGGGATACTGCCTAGGATGGACCTAAGCAAATTTGACGTTTCTCATGTCACCGTGTTTTGCCTTCCAATGAAGCACTCATGCAGGGTTAATTTGGGGACTTAAAGGACAAGTAAGTTCTCTTGCGTCCCTGGGTGATGAGGACCCCTACGGAGCCACCTTTGGGCCAGAGAGGAGGGTCCCTGCAGGGGGGCTGGTCCCAGAGGCTCTGCCTGGGAAGAAGCCCCTGAGACTGCAGCCAGGTGGGGAAGCATGGGATGTGAGATGCCACCGTGACCTCAGGCCCATGCAGACACGTTGTCACTCACCGTGGCGTTTTCCGACAGGAACCACTCAGGGATGGCGATGTGGTGATTGGGCAGTTCCCTGGACCCGCCGCGACGCGCCTCGGCCTCCCACAGCAGCGTGTTGAGGTCCGGGAAGTTGTTGTTGATGTCGATCCCGTCGTGGGTCCAGCGGCCCAAGGACCAGCCCCCCAGCTCCGAGCCCTGGGGGCCATGGGGGATGTGTGGGGCCCCAGTGCCTGGAGCGCACCTCCTTCCCCTAGAGCTGCTGCTGCCCAATGCCCGCTTCACGCACCCATACTTACATCACCCACCTCCTTCTCTCCCCACCTTCCACCTGTGAGGCTGAAGTGGAGCCTGTCACTTTAAGACTGAGATTCACTGGGCTGGAGCCATAGCACAGCAGGGAGGGCGTTTGCCTTGCATGCAGCTGACCCAGGTTCGATTCCCAGCACCCCATATGGTACCCTAAGTACTGCCAGGAGTAATTCCTGAGTGCATGAGCCAGGAGTAACCCCTCTCTCAGTTTCCCCCATCAGAAATTCCCGACTTCTCAAAGAACAATATCACCCCAGGCAGATGAACCGCCATGTGACAACAGCTTATCGGAGTAGGGGGCATAGGCAGTGGCACCCACCCAAGCACAGAGGGCTGAGGGAGTGGAGTCACGGGATGACAGGGACCAAGAATTGGAAACATAGTGATGGTCCCTGAAGCCACAGGACTGGACAAAGACAAGAATTGGTCACATTTTGCCAGTTCTTAGGGAAAAAATGCTGTTATATAACCAAACCCTAATAAACTGCTTAGAATTTGGAGTTGGGGTCCTTGTCAAGACTCCACTGCATGGAGGAAGAAACTGAAAAAGAAAGCTGGGTACTTCGGACAAAATGGAAAGTTGGTGTGAACTGTGATGGCTGGTCTTGACCCATGGTGATTTCTATGTCTAATGAAAACTATTTCATAAAATGGTATATAATAAAAATTGTTATCACTGTCACTGTCCCCCCGTTGTTCGTCGATTTGCTCGAGCGGGCCCAGTAAAGTCTCCATTTTTTTTAAGACTTGTTGTTACTGTGTTTGGCATATCGAATATGTCACGGGTAACTTGCCAGGCTTTGCCGTGAGGGCAAGATACTCTCGGTAGCTTGCCGGGCTCTCCGAGAGGGGCGGAGGAATCGAACCTGGCTTGGCCGGGCTGGTTGCACGCAAGGCAAATGCCCTACCGCCGTGCTATCGCTCCAGCCCAAAATTTGTTATAAAAATTAAAAAAAAAACAAGACTCCACTGCATTGAATGAGACTCGGACCCTAGCTCGAGCTAGCGATAAAGGGGCCTTGAGTTTGCAGCCTCGCGTCTGGTCTGGTCAATGTGCGAGCGAAACTCCAATCCCAGGACATAACAGACCCACCCCCACTTCCGCATCCACTTCCCCACCCCCCATCTCCATCTGGTGTGTGTCCCCAGACCCCGACGACCCCCCCGCCAGCTGCCCGCATGGAAAGGCAGGGGGAACACTGTCCATTACCATCCTGGTGGGTCACTGTGTGTAGTTCCCTCTGAGAAGGGCGGGGCTCCCGGACTCCTCCCTGCCTGCAGGGGCTGGGGGAGAGGGGGGCTGGGGCTTACCCCTTCCCAGGCCTTCTCATAGCCATCGGGGTTGAGCGAGGGCAGCAGGTGGATGCGGGTACCCTCCACCAGGCGGATGATGCGTGCATTCCCCGCCAGGTACTCCTGGCACAGGAACTGCAGCAGCAGGAGAAGCAGCTCCCGGCCCAGCACCTCATTGCCGTGGGCTCCCGCGATGTAGTGGAACTCGGGCTCACCTTCGGGCACACAAGGGACAAGGCAGAGCTGCACCCCCAACTCCGGGCCACTGGGGTGGAGTCCCCGGGCACTGCCCAACTGGCTGTCTCAGCTCGAGCTATCCCATCCAATCCGGGCGCGTGGGTTCTCATTGCCAAAGAGTGAGGCAAAAACAAAACAAAACAAAACAAAAAAAAACAAAACAAAAAACAGACAAAGATCTTAGAATGAATGGCTACGGGGTGATGGGTTTGTCCTGAGTTCGAGATATAGCGCAGGGCAGTAAATCAACGCTAAGGCACGCACCAGCCCTTGGGAGCGGCACAGGCATATCTTAAACAATGCTGGATTCTGGGGCTGGAGCAATAGCACAGAGGGTAGGGTGTTTGCCTTGCACATGGCTGACCTGGGTTCGATTCCCAGTATCCCATATGGTTCCCCGAGCACCGCCAGGAGTCATTCCTGAGTGTAAAGCCAGGAGTAATCCCTGAGCAACGCCGGGTGTGACCCCAAAAAAGCAAAAATAAATAAATAAATAAATAAACAAACAAACAATGCTGGATTCACATGAATCAATTCACAGCAATGGCATGGGGTCTCCGAGCCCCACCGGGATGAGCACAGAGCCAGGAGCAAGCCTGGTGAGGCCCCAAACACCAAAAAGAGAAAAGGAAAAAGAAAAAACATTTGTGTGGCATCTACCAGGGCACCAAGATGAACAGAAGCAGCCGCAGTCCAGCCCTGGTGCAGTTCTGTAAAGGGCTGCTCTCAAAACTCAGTTTCCCTGGAATTGACTGAGCTGGAAATGCCAGGGATTCTCAGGCTGAAGGAAAAGTCTGGAAACAGCCCCGACTCATGAAACTAAGAAGACGCCTCGAATGGGAGCTATGAAGGGGAGGGAGCCCAAAATACTGCCCCAGACCAGGGCTCACTTTGGGGATTCCTCCAGGCCCTCTCCTTTGGCTGCAGACACACACGGGGCCACTCGACTTTGATGCAGCCCATGAAGGCTCAGGGCCCGGAGTCTGCACCCTGAGTGTGCGGGGCGAGGGTGGCTCCTAGGGCTTCTGGAACATTCTGTGCCCTGCCCCACTCGGCCCTCTCTGAGGACGGAGCATGCAGGGGGAGGGAGACCCACCGACTTCGTGCTCGCCGGGGTGGTCCGAGATCTCCACGGCGTACAGCTTCAGGCCCTGGTGGCTCTTGCCGATGTTGTAGATCCTGGTGATGTTGGGACACATTTCATTCACCACCTTCATCAGCTGGGGAGACGAGGGGGAGGGCTCTGAGCAGGCAGCCTCAGAGGGGACCAGGCCCCAAGAAGGGACCACCCGCTGCTCCGACTCTCCTTGTGACACAGGGCTCCCCTCTGCCCTGCGGCCCTGACCCCAACACCCCTCCCTGCTGTGGTTTCTCCCCCAAGTGCCCTCCCCTTCCCTGGCCGTGGTTCTCACTTCCTCCCACTGTGGTATCACCTCCCTGGCTGTGGTATCATCTCCTTCCACTGTGATATCACCTCCCTGGCTTTGATTCTCACCTCATTCCACCGTGGGATCACTTCCCTGGATGTGGTATCACCTCCCTGGTTGTGGTTCTCCCCTCTACCACTGTGGTATTGACTTTTCTAGCCATGCTTATCACCTCCTTCTACTGTGGTGTCACCTACCCTGGCCGTAATTATCACCTCCTTCCAGTAGAGTATCACCTCCCCTGACGGTGGTTCTCACCTCCTTCCACTGTGGTATCACCTCCCCAGACTGTGGTTTTCACCTCCTTCAAGTGTTACCACCTCCCCTGGCCGTGGCTCTCACCTCTCAGAATTTATTATTTTCTTTGTCCCTTCTCTAGACTGCAGAGCCTCTCAAGGACAGACGAAGCCCTCTCCTTCCTCAGTGCCCCTCACCGCCCCCCACTTCCTTAGTAGCCCCTTTTATTTCTCCAGCAAGGCCTCTGGAGACGTGTCTTTACAAAGGTCCCTGCAGTGGGCTCCCCTGAAGTGCCAGGAAGCAGTTCTCTGCAGGGTCTTGGGGGCTGCAGGACTCAGTCTGTGTCTTCCCAGACAGGCAGCAGCGAGTGATCCCAGGAATAAAACCCCCTTCTCCACCCCTACACCGGGTAAGGCCCATGTTGTTCATGGCTTTGGAGCACGCATTCCTAACAGGGGTGACCTCACCCCCAAGGAGATGGAAATACGCTCACTGATGCCCCGAGTTTAAGATCACAGGATGGACTGTGGCTCCCACCAGCCGTGCAGCCTCAACCCACAGAGTTCCGCAACCCACCACATCACCCTGGTCACTGAACGGAGCCCACACAGCCCCATTTTCTGGGCACAGGACACACTGCTTCCCAGAGAGTCTGTATCTTACCTGGCGCATTTCCTTATAGCTGTGGTGCCGGAAGTCTAGGTCATCCGTGGTGGTCATTTCGTTCCGTCGGTGATAATAGTTATTGGGATCTGGGGACAGCAAAGGGCCTGTGAGTCACTTCACCACTTCAGACTTACGGCCACTGTGAAGGTCTCTGATTCGTGCAGGAACACGGTCTAGGCTCCAGCTCCTGACATTCATGGAGGAGGGAGGTGACTTTCCGAAGCATCAATGACAGCAGATTGGGTGTTGGAGATCAGGGGTCGAGAGCCAGAGGGCCTGGGTTCAAGAGGCTATTCCTGGCAGTGAGACCCTGGAGAAACTCCTGGGGTCATCTCTCATACTGATTTTTTCATCCCTAACAGGGAAAAGAAGGTTACTCCCCTTATTGATTCCTTGTCAGTATTAGATGGGATAATCAATGTGCCTTGCAAACTATTAGTACTACATGGATAGCAGGAAGAATGGGTGGCGGATAGATAGGTAATAGATGGCGGGATGGATGACAGGTGGTTGGATGGAGAGAGGAAGGGATGGATGGCTGGTGCATTGATGGATGGATGGATGGATGGATGGATGGATGGATGGGTGGATGGATGAGTGGGTGGTCAGATGGATGATAGATGGGTGGGAGGGTGAGTGGGTGAATGGATGGATGGTTGGGTGGGTGGATAGATTGATGGATGATGGATGGGTGGGAGGGTAAGTAAGTAAATGGATGGGTAGTTGGGTGGATGGTGGATGGTGGATGGATGGATGGATGGATGGATGGATGGATGAATGGATGGATGATGGATGATGGATGATGAATAGAGGATAGATGTCAGGACAATATGCATAGTCTGGAAGTGTGGTGGGCAGAGTTAGTGACTATCTGACTTTCAGATACTTTATCCTACCTAACAGAGGCTCTACCTCTGTCTAGGTATCCTTTCTCCCCTCCTAGAGACAGACCTTGCATCCTAAGTCCAGTGTCCAACATGGCAGGCTCAGCCAATCAACACAGCACTGCCTGGCCACTCTTACTGGTCCAGATAGAAGAGGACAGCAAAGTCCTTTGAAACTATGCCCCTCCTCTTTCCCCCTGAAAAGCAGGATACGTGGGGTTAGAAAAAATTTAAATGGGCTGGTCAGATGCTTGCGGTTTGGGGGTGTGACAACTGCTTCCTGGGGGGCTGCTTCTTACATTCTATTGGATCTGGGGGCGGCTAATGTAAACCTTAGGAACTTGTATGCTGTTGAGGACCCAGTTCCTGATTGGTCAGTACTGGTCAGTAGAGATCGTTTGGTAGAGTCTAGTTCGGCCCCTAGTCACCACAGTCTTCATCACCACACTAAGTCACATCCCTGGGACCTTTCTCCACCATCATCTGTATATGTCATGTATGGGTTTTGTATGTTCTTCAATAGCAGATGCTGGTCACTCTCCCTCATGAATATGTCTGAGTTTTCTGGAAAATTACTAGATTATGTATAAAGTGCTGTATCACTTTACAAGCTCTACGGGGCATCACACCAGACCCCCCAGCTCCCTCTCTTCAAAGCAGTTCTCCAGTCCCACGCCTGGGGGATGAAGGCGGGTGGTGTCCTTCCCACTTGAAGCTCTTTCATTGCCAACAAAACCCTTCTTTTCTATCCAGCTGTTCTGCTGCATTTTCCAGGGTGACAAGCAGGAGTTTGTTGATACAGAGGATCAATGAGCTCAGGACAGAGAGAACCCCGATGACACTCCAAGCGACTGAACAAATCAATGCCGGATACCATCTTCCGGGACCTTCCAGTGATGAGGGATGTGGGGGCTGGAGAGGACCCAACCCCCTTGCCTGAATCCCTTCCATAGCAACGCTTAATCCCGTTTAGCACACCCAAGTAGCTTCCACAGTCACGAAAGCAAAGAACTCCACCAGAAAAGGACTGGCCTCCGGAAGTGAGGAGCACTACTGAAGGGAGCACTCTGGGGGCCCCCGAGCTCATGCTAGGAGGACCCAGCAACGTCCAGACAGCACTCTTCTGGGAAGTTGGCAGAGATCCTGGCCTGCTCAGAGCTGAGTGCAGTGCTCAGAGAAGCCCACCTACCTACCACCCCAGGACCCCTGGGAGGGAAGAGGGCTTCCAGGCAGCTGTCTGCCAGCCCGCAAAGGCTGGAAGGGGGCCCTAGGGGCTGCGGCGGCCTGGAGCCTGCTGTGAGCCCCCAAAGGCAGTCCACACACCAGCCAGTTGGCTGCTTGATGGACCCATTGGGGAACAGCCGAATCCACATTTTCACAAACCCCCCCATTGGGCTGTTTGGAGAGAAGCTTGAGAAGCACCAGGTGCAAGTACTGAGCACCCAGCCTGCAGGGGTCGCCCCAAGGCCAGAGACTTGCTTTGCTCTTCCCCAGGGATGGAGCAAAACTATCCGACACAAAGCCCTGGCAGGGTAGTGAGATGGGTGGAAAGGAGAGTGAGAGTGTCCAGGAAAGCAGCACCAGCCCTCAGGGGTGTCAAATCCCCCCTCAGACCCATTGTGTGGTGAGGAGGTTCCTCCCGGTGCCTGTGGGCTGAACACGCCCCTTGCATTTGCAAACTTCTATTTTCCTAGCAAAGTTAGAGCCTCCCCCTCGGGGCCTCTGCGCCTACATCTGCCCACTTGCTCCTTTCTGGGAGCAATTCAACACCCCCAAGCCTCAGGGGGCTCTTTCCTAAGGCCTGCAAAGCTCTCTTTATCTTGAAATACAAATTAGACCTTCAAGGGTCTCTGAAAGGATTGAAAAACCCTCGGAGCTCAGTACAAAAGACCTCTGTTGGGTCACATTCTCGCAGCCTTGAGACGAATCAATTTGCTCTGGGATAAAAGTACTCAGCCCCCACCAGGCTCCCAGCGAGCCCTCCTGGGGCCCTGGCCAGGCCGACAAACACAGATTCTGAGGGATCAGGTTTGTCAGGGACCTCTCGGGCACCCTCCCAGCAGGAGCCAGGCCAGCACTTCCCTTCCCCTGTGGAAATCCATTCCAGATGGTTCTGAGGGAGTGGCCGGCACACCCAGGTATGGGCCTGTGCAATAAAACGGTCTTGCTACTCTCTCTCTCTCTCTCTCTCTCTCTCTCTCTCTCTCTCTCTCTCTCCAAAAAGAACCCAAAAACCCTTCTGTCTCATTTTCCCTGCTCACTGCCTTGCACGCGGCAGACCCAGTTGGCCCAGGTTCAATTCCTCCACTCCGCTTGGAGAGCCCAGCAAGCTACCAAGAATATTTTGCCCACACGGCAAAGCCTGGCAAGCTACCTGTAACGTATTCAATGTGCCAAACACCCTAACAAGTCTCACGATGGAGACGTTACTGAGCCTGCTCGAGCAAATCGATGACCAACAGGAGGGCAGTGCTACAGGGCAGTGCTCCTGCTCAGTGTCAGCTCTGGACGTTGTTGGGTTTTCTGCCTTGAAACAGGCACCAACTCAAAACCCCAGAAGGCAAAGCCCCGGCTGGTGTAAGCCCCTGACTTTCCAGAGGCCCACGGGGCTTCCAGTGGGATCACAGATCCCAGCTGAGTCCCTCAGGGCTGACGTGTGTTCCCCAGAACCCTACTCTCGACCTGGTTTCTGTTCTCTAAGGAGCCAAGGTCCAGTCTTTGCAGCCCCTTCTCTGGCCGTCCCCTCCGTCCCCCACTCTGGTGTCCCCACAGCCCCGATCCCATCCCTGACTGGCCGGTGGCTCCTGTCTCCGCGTCCCCCCCGGCCTCACCTGGCAGGGGGCAGCCCAGCACCTCCAGCCGCAGGCAGATGCCACCCCCCTCGAACCAGGACTGCGGGTTGATACGGATGTAGCGGGCCACCATGGGCACGGGCAGCTCGTTGAGGACGGGGGTCTCCTTCTCACTGTTCCCCTCGAACACCTGTGAGGGGGAGAAGCCACTGCTGGGCGGGAAAGATGCCCCAAGGGTGGAGAGTGGGCGGCCGTGCACGACCCCTTGCCCCACCCCCAAACCCCATGACACCCCCGGCTCGAGCACTGTGCAGCCCTGGATAGAGCACTGTGGGAGCTCCCAGCCCTGGGATGAAGCCACTCAGGGCTGCCTTAGGAGGGGACCCCAGCCACACTCGAGTCCTCCCTACCCATACATTTGCAGGGCGCTGAGGGGACCCGCCCTCGCGACGACCGGACGGGGAGAGATCAGCACGGCGGAGGGGGGGGAAGAGCGAGGGGGCAGGGCCCCAGGGGGGTCAGAGTCGAACAGTGCTGTCACGTGGTGGCCGTGGGTCCTGCCCTGTGAAGTCCACACTGGCCTACGGAAGGTCATGAGTGTTGTTTGGGCCAGGACTGGAGATGGGATGAGACCTCACACCTCAGGGGAGGTTGGGAGGGGACAGAAAGGCCTCCAGGCAGAGCCCATGAGCACAGCCCACCTGCAGAGCCCAGCAGGCACACCCCCATGCAGACCCACCAGACGTACCTCACATGTGGACCCTACAGCCACACCCCCCCATGCAGACCCCACTGGTGCCCCCACGCAGACCCCACGGACACCCCCCATGTAGACCCATGGCACCCCTATGCAGAGGCGGCCACTGCCTGGGCACTCACCATGTCCGCAGAGCCATTCTTGACCGTGACCCAGGTGTGGCTGTCGTTGCTGACCAGGACCTTGTAGGAGGTCACCCAGTCACTCCTGAGGAGAGAGGCGTGTGTGGGACCCCACGCTGCAGGTAGGGGTGCAGGGGAGAGCGGGTGGCAGCTGTTGGCCCTGACCTTCCACCCTCAGGCACTGTCAGAATTCACCGGATGGGGGCGCTGTGAGCTGGCTCTGGCCTTGTGGCCACCCAGGGGCAGAGCCGGGCCACAGCCCAGCTAGAACCCCCAAGTCAGAACAGAGGGAGACTCTTCCCCAACCCTATGAAGAGCAGTTTGGGGCTCAGAGCAAGAGCCAGTTTCCTCTTGGCAGCCAGCCCTGGCCCAACCGCACTGCAGTGACCCCTGGGTCCCCGCCAGGTCCGCCCTCACGCCCTCCTGAGCAGAGACAGCCGGGGCACGGTGCGGCCAAGAGCAGAGGCCACAGCCCTTGGGGGAAGCCCAGCTCTTCCTGCCGCGCTTGTTTCTTGAACCGTGTGGTCTGTTATGAAAGTGTTAAAGAGCAGAGGAGAGTCACAGACGCCGCGCCCTTCATGGTGTTCACGGTAGCACTGTAGCACTGTCCTCCCGTTGTTCATCGATTTGCTCGAGCAGGCCCAGTAACGTCTCCATTGTGAGACTTGTTGTTACTGTGTTTGGCAGATCGAATACATCACAGGGAGCTTGCCAGGCTTTGCCGGGTGGGCGAGATACTCTCGGTAGCTTGTCGGGCTCTCTGAGAGGGGTGGAGGAATCGAACTCGGGTCAGCCCGGTTGGCCGCTTGCAAGGCAAACGCCCTGCCACTGTGCTATCGCTCCAGCCCCGTGGTGTTCAGAACGTTAAAATGAAGCAGTGGTTTACGCAGAGCTTAGAACATTCCAGCAGCCGAGGCGCTCGGAACCCTTGCCCTGGGCGAGGGTCTGGGGACCCAGGACTCAGACCCCAGTCAGGGTCGGTTGCGGCTGGGAGCGAAATCTCAGGTGGAGTTCGTACAGGAAGCACAGCTGGGTCTACTCACTCAGGCTCGTTGGTTCACTTGCTAGGAAAATTATTCCCAGAGGATTCAGACAGCCCAGGCGGCAAAGCCTCACCTGGAACCTCCTCTCCCTTCCTCCTCCCACTTGCTTTGCCTGAAGCCCCCGAGGCCCTCCGGGGAGGTCTGAAGGCTGAAGCAGACCACCAGCCTGGGAGCATACAGTCTCGAAGCTTCTCTCCTGCCTGATGCTGTGAGAGACGGGGCTCAACTCTTGGTGCGGGGCTTTGCCCTCCTACTGGACAGAAACGCCGACTTCAGACAAGACAGGACTGAAGCTCTGGTGTGACATCTGGGCCCGGAAGTCCCCGGATGCTCCTCTCGGGGGCCCACCTGGGCATGGCCCTGGCATGCACTTGTGCTTGAGATCTGCTTTAACTTAAGGAAGTGACTCATTATTCCCAGATAAAGAGGAGTTTCTTACTTTCTTACTTTTTTGGGGGGAATGATGGTAGGACTTGAAGCCACCAAGGCGGCCCTCGCACTGCTTGGGGCACACCTGGGGTACATCTGGTGATGGGGATGGAGGGGGATAAGGGATCTGAGGTCCCAGGGACTAAGCAGGAGTCTCTGAGCACAAGGCCTGCGTGCCTGGCCCTGAGCTCTCTCTCGGGTCAACCCAAGCTCTTCTCCAACACAAACAACTCACCCCAAACGTCTCTCCAGTGCCTCTTCTGGGTCTGTTCCAACCATCCTGTGACTTCTCTGGCTGAGTGTCATGTATGTGGTGAATCATACCGAACGGTTACATTTGTGGGTAAATCACATTTATCTTCCTGGAATCATTTCTACTTGGCGGGGCTATGTGAGCTTTGATGCACATTGCTGAGTTCAATTTGGTAAGATATTGGTTGGGTTTGCTGAGCCCGTGCTGATGAAATCATTTTCTGCAATTTTCTTTTTGAAATGTCGCCTTAAAAAGGACCTTCGATTGTTTGGAGGGGGCCAAGTTTTAGGAAGAGTTTTCTTCGTGGGCAACTTTTTATAACAGGTTTTTAGTAAATATCAGGTAATTTGGATTTTTTTTATCGCTTCTTTTGTCAACCCTAATAACTTCTATTTCTTAAGCATTTCAGCTGCTTTCTGTCAATTTTGTTATTTAGTTCCTGGGTGTGTTCAGGGCTTACTCTTAGTTCTGTGCTCAGGAATCAATCCTGGCGTTTCTCAGGGTCCTGGAATCAAATTGGGGTCAGGAACTTGCAAGGCAAGTGCCTTACCTGCTGTGCGATCTCCCTGGCCCCTCATTTTATCATCGTTTTTAATGTCTCAGGTTGTCAGTGGTGTTTTCTTTTCCAGTCTCGTAATTGGTGGTTGATTGGCCCCTTTCTCCGGACTACTCCGGAGTTTATTACTTAGATTACTCTTCAAAGAATCAACTTTTGGCTTCAACTATTCACTATTGTTTGCTTCTTAAAGATTAAATCACTTTTAAAGATCAAAATGATTGACGACTATTGGCAATTTCCCAGTGCTCAAACTCCATTATTTTTTTTTTTCTAGCTGAGCCCTTTTGGTTTGATTTTCTGCCCCTTTCATAGTGTGACCTTCAGTCTTTTTTCCTTTCTAACAAATACACTGAAGATGAGAAAGCCCTCATCTGAGCCCTGTTGTAGCTGCATGTCACATTATTACGCCATATCTTTATTATCGTTTATTTCAACAGCTCAATTCCTATTGCGAATTTTCTTCAGCATTAAGACATTTGTAGGAGAGCAACCTTAAATTTCCAGAGAGTGAGAGGCTTCTAGTTGTCTTTTTTAGGACTGTTTTCTAACATCCCACGTGAACAGAGCAGTCTTTGACAGTGTGAGACTAACTTTGTGACTCAACATCTGATCAATGTTGGCTGATGCTCCGTGAGACCTGGGAAACCGTGGCTCTGTCAACATTGGTACAACTATGCACACGTACAATCCTGAACGAATGGGCTGGAGAGATAGTACAAAGGATAGGGCACTTGCCTTGCATGCAGTCAATTTGGGTTCAGTCCCCAGCACTCCATATAGTCCCCAGAACCCTACTAAGAGTGATCCCTGATCTCAGAGCCAGGAAAAAGCCCTGGGCACAACTGCTTATCGCCCAAAACCCATTTTCAAATGGGGTCCATGAATAAAAATGGGACCAGAAACATAGCATTGTGGGTAAGACATTTGCCTTGCATGTGCCCAACTGGGTTTGATCCCTGGCATCCCATATGGTTCCCCAAGTCTGCCAGATTTCCCTGAGCACAGAGACAGGAGTTCGCCATGAGCACCACAGGGCGTGGCCCCCAAACAAAACAAAACAACAATATCAACTCCACATTCCAATTGTGGGGGCCAGAGAGATAGTGTAGCAGGTACAGTGACCTGGGTAGCTGACCTGGGTTCAATACCCAGCATCCCATATGGTCCCCTGAGCACCGCCAGGAGTAATTCCTGAGAGCAGAGCCAGGAGTAACCCCTGAGCATCACTGGAAGTGACCCCCAGACAAACAGAAAATCCCAGTTGTGCTGCTGCAATCTGGTATCCTGAATGATTTTTTTTTTGTCTAGATTCTATCAGTTATGGAAAGAAGTACGTAGAAAATTACTAGTAAATTGTGGATTTATCTGCTTCCCCTGTCAGTCTTTGCCATATAATAGAAGCTGATTCACTGGTTGCTGACAGACTGAAGGCCCTGAGGACTGACTCTTGCGATGATGAGACGTCCTGCTCTATCTCCATCCTTCCCTGGGCGTCAACTTCAATATTAGCAGTGCTAACCCTGAATTGTTTGGTTTGGAACTTGTGTAGCTTTTTCCTCCTTCACTTTGAACTTTACGTCTTATTTACTCTCTTGTAAATAAAACAGTTCCATTTTCTAGATCTTATTCCCAAGTGCTGAGTGGTGCAGTCTTGCCCCATTAGAGAATATGGTTAAACGTAATGTCATTTCTGTTCTATCTGGATTTGTATCTTCCATCTTATCATTTTCTACTTGACCATCTGGTTCAGCTTCCTGTTCTCCCTTTCTCATTTTATTTTATAATCAGTCTCATTATTCCATTTTTCTCTTTGCTATATACTCATGGTATTCTCTTTCTGATCATTGTAAAGATTACAGCACGGACCCTTGTGTTTTTGGTCTCATTCAAAAAAACAATTTCTACTTCCAGATAGTACTAGGGCTAGACGCTAAGCCCATTTACCCAATGGTGTTTTGTGTTAGTTTGAAAATGATTTTGAAGTTTGTAACAATTTTCAATTTCCTAAGATACTACCATAGCTTTTTTTTTACAGTTGATATTTATAAAGTTACCTCTAATCCTTTTTGTAGTCTTCACTTATTTTTGCATTTCCATATAGGCATTTTCTTTCTGCTTGAGGATACCTTCGCTATTTTCTTCCTTTTATACCAGGCATATATATGAGCACTTCAATAGCTTCACTTCTTTCATGTCTCACCATGGCCTTACTTCATTCTCGCTTCTGAGTGATATTTTTTTTCTACGAAATCTAAGTTGACTTTTACTTTCTTCGAGTGCGTTAACATTTCATTTTATCGGCTTCTCAGAGCAATGTTTTCTTGACCCACAGACACACAAGCACTTGAAATCCCCACTGTGGCACTTGGTGGCCACACAATAAGAAAGCTTATGAGTAGAAAAATGTGTGCTGACCCAAGGTTGGCATTGCAGTCTCTTACGCACAGGAACCGGATGCAATTCCCCAAGTTACCAGAGATACTGGTAGGGAGCCCAAGAGTCACTGGTATGTTGTGGGTGTCATTCTGGCTTATGGTGCCCATGTGCTTCCTGAGTCCACGAGTTGCCTGTCCCATATGTTGCTGCCGAGCACATGTGGCACCTGAAACACATGTGTCACCCGCATCTCCCCTCCTGAGACATGGACTCTCATATTTCCATACTGAATGCTGGGCTGTGTCCTGGGACACCCTCTCCGCTCTGGAGAAGCCCACGTTCCCTAGAAACCCAAAGGCCTGGGTATGGTCCAGGACTGACTTTCCTTTCTTTTTTTTTTAATTTTTATTAGTGAAACACCATGAAGTACAGTTGTAGACTTACAAATTTTTGTGCTTGGGTTTCAGTCATACAATGATAGAATACCCATCCCTCCACCAGTGCCCATTTCCCACCACCATGGATCCCAGTATCCCTCCCACCCCCCATCCCCCCACCCCACCCTGCCTCTGTGGCAGGGCATTCCCCTCTGTTCTCTCTCTCCTTTTGAGTCCTGTGGTTTGCAAAAGGGAGCACCAAATAAAGGGTGTTGGGAGGGTCCTCCCAGGATGGGAGATGCATACTAACTTTCCTTTCTAGCTCCACAGCTGACTCTCATCAGTCCTACATTTTCCCAGCAGTTTTGTTTCCCAGGTGGCAGAGGTGGAGAGAGAGAGAGAGAGAGAGAGAGAGAGAGAGAGAGAGAGAGAGAGAGAGAGAGAAGAGAAAAGATTTCCTCCTCAAGGCTGTGGCCTCTTTCCTCCTCACTTGATACAAGTCACCCGGGGACCCCACCGGCATCATTAAGTGGCGACCACAAAGGGACGATAATGATTTGGAGAAGAACTTCCAGAGGAAGGAGGACTGTCCTGTGGAGGCACGCTCTCTGGGGGAAGGAGTTCTCCCCTGTAGAGACATGCTTCTGAGGGAAGAAGTGCTCCCCTGTGGAGGCACATTCTCTGGGAGAAGGAGGGGAGTCACGCTCTCTGGGGGAGTGTCCAGAGGGAGGCCTGCACCGTTTAACCTCTGTGGATAGGGTTCTCTGTGAGGAGGCTCCGCTCCCTTGTATGTCTCCTGCCCCACCAGCCACAGTGGGAAGGACACAAGAGAAGCCCACAGTGGTTGTTTTTTTTTTCTTTTTGGGTCACACCCGGAGATGCTCAGGGGTTACTCCTGGCTTTGCACTCAGGAATCACTCCTGGAGATGCTCGGGGGACCCTATGGGATGCTGGGAATCGAACCTGGGTCAGCCGCGTGCAAGGCAAACGCCCTACCCACTGTGCTATTGCTCCAGCCCCCCAACAGTGTTTAAGTGCTTGAAGATTCTACGGGGTTATGGTATAAGATCAAGCCCAGGCAGGACCCCTTTCTTCCACCTCTGCTCTCAGTCATCTGCTTCATCTCAGGCTTTGAGACCAAGGGGAGCCATGCATCCTTGTCCAAAAGGCAGCCCCTCTGTTCTATCGAGAGCTTCCACCTGTGGGGGTCAGCTGGTGCCTGTGGGCCATCAGGTATCAGCCCTGCCACTACCCACGCAGGGGACACGCCGGTTCCAGCAACTGGAACACTGCGGGAGAAGATCGCAACCCCAGTGACCTCTGCCACAGGACCACAGTGGACACAACACCCACATTTCTTAGGAGGAAGAACGTCAGCCTCACCCCAAGGGTGCTGGCAGCCGGCTACAAGCATACTTAAGAACAAATGACTGGAATCCATCCTAAAATTAAGAAGGTTGATAATCGGGGGTGAGAGAAGAGATGTTTGCTGGACACTGTCACTGTCCTCCCGTTGTTCATCGATTTGCTCGAGCGGGCCCAGTAACGTCTCCATTGTGAGACTTGTTGTTACTGTGTTTGGCATATCGGATACGTCACGGGGAGCTTGCCAGCTTTGCAGCGTGGGTGAGACACTCTCGGTAGCTTGCTGGGTTCTCCGAGAGGGGTGGAGGAATCGAACCCGGCTCGGCCGGGCTGGCTACACGCAAGGCAAACACCCTACCACTGTGCTATCAGACGAAAGGGGTTAAAGTATTTCCGAGAAGGGCAGCCACGCACAGCTCTGACAGTGGCGTCCACACTGCCTTCCAACCCCAAGACCCACGGCTACCTCGACCACGCCTCTGAGTAGACAAAGGAAGCTTTGTCTGACCACTTTCCTCCAGCCTCTCACATGATCAAAGATGATGGGGAGCAAAGGGGAAACTGCATCTGTCTGGGCTGAAGCAAGGCCGGAGTCTCTGGGGCACACGGTGCCGAGGGCAGCCCTGGGGAATGAGAGACGTGCCCTCCGTAGGGGTCGCATAGAGACCTACTGCGTGAGCCTCTGTCTCCAGCCAGCTGCAAAGACTGGCTCCAGAACGTCCACGTGTCCGATAGATTGCTCCCTAGCTGGAAGCCTGCCTCATGAACAAAGGGGAGAAGGCAGCTGGAATAGAGAAGGGATCACTAAGAAAAAGACCGCGGGAGGAATTGGTCGGGATGGGAGATGTGTGCAGGAAGTAGATACAGGACCAAACATGTTGGCCACTCAGGAGCTATATAGCAAAACGACGCCCCAAAGTAGAAAGAGAGTATGGGGAAAATTGTCTGCCATGGAGGCGGGGGGAGGGTGGGAAAGGGGGATATACCGGGGACATTGGTGGTGGGGAATGAGCACTGGTGGAGGGATGGATGTTTGATCATTGTGTGATTTTAATCTATACATGAAAGCTTGTCACTATCTCACGGTGATTCAATAAAATCTAAAAATAAAAGAAAGAAAGAAAGAAAAGAAAAAATAAAGTCCACGTGTCCTGGGCTCCATGCCGCGGGGAAGACTGGAACTCACCACCCTGTACTTCTGTCCCCTCACTTCCCATGGGGAGCTTCTCCGAAGCACAAAACCACCCCGGCTTTGGTTCTCTGGGAATGGAGGTGCAACTCCACCTCACGTAGCCCAGATCAAAAAGTTCCTGTCAAAGGCCTGCAGAGCGGAGGAGAGGTGGGCCGCCGCCTCACTCCAAACTAAAACAAAAGACAGAAAAGGAAAAATAGCCAGACCTTGTCATGCCATTCCCCCGCCTCCCGCTGACCAGAACAGGGGAGAACAACCAAGGAAAATGCTGGAAGACATCCACATGTTCCACTACCTGATGTTAATCTGGCTCCAAGAAAAACCAGAGAAGCCCACCATCAGCCAAATGCCAGGCTCGCCGCGCCCAGAACCTGCCAGCTGGCCCAGTCCGGCTCTAGTTTCATTACTCCAAAACAAGGGAGCAGTTGAAAATACTCAGGCAAGTGAAGGAAATCTTCCAGGGGCCAAAGAGCTGAGAAATGGAAAGAAAAATGAGCCACTAGCAAACACAAAAGGTAAAGGTGTCTGGGAAGAAAATGCAGCTAACAGCACCAGGATCAAAACCCTCTTTCCTTCCAAGACACATCAAACTGCAAGTCACCGACCCTGGGACTCTCCCCAGAGCTCAAAGGAGGCGAAAAGTGCCCACTTAGCACCTGAAAGAAGCACACTGAAATTCCCCTTAAAGAAAAAAATCTTCAAGGTGAGAGACAGAGAGAGAGAGGTAGAGAGAGAAGCAGACAGAGAGAGAGACAGAGAGAGAGACAGAGAGAGAGACAGAGAGAGAAGCAGACAGAGAGAGAGAGACAGAGAGAGACAGAGAGAGAGGTAGAGAGAGAAGCAGACAGAGAGAGAGGCAGAGACAGAGACAAAGAAAGACATATAGACAGAAAGAGAGAGAGACACAGAGACAGAGAGAAAGAAAAAGAGGCTGAACCCAAGTTCTGCAAGCGGGACCCCCAGGTTCAATCCTGATGCCCTATGCCACCTGAGCACTGCTGAGAACAATCCACAAGCACAGAGTTGGGACCCAGAAGTAGCCCCCGAGTACCACCAGGGGTGACCTCAAAAGCAAAACGAAAAACAAAAATCTTCAGTTTAGGTTCTTAGGGTTTTACAAATACCATCTCATCAAAGCCTATAATTTAACAAAATCAGGGAGCACACACAAAAATTCCCCCGTGATAATTAAAATGTCCCAAATGCAGAAAAGAAACATGGGTAGACAGACACCCCGACAAATTGAGATCCCAAAGAACTTTAAGATTTGAGGATATTTTAAATTTTCTTATCATTGATACATTCATACTTCCCCCTGTCGGGCATTCTTCTAACACTGTACAAACAGAAGCTCCTTTTATCCTCATATCAGCCGCACAACACAGGAGCTAAAATTACCCCAAATTCCAAGTACAGAAGAGTCTCGAGGTGGCCACATTGGTAAGTGGTGATGTCAGAAGTAAAACGCAGGAACTTGGCCCCATACATCTTTTCTTTTTTGCTTTAAGCTAGTTTTACCTATGACATACTTAAGAAATATGAGGTGAGACCATCAAAGAGAAAGAGACTATAAAAATGACCGGGCAGAACCCAATGTACCTTTCAGAAATGGAAAGGTCGGTGGAATAAGCTGAGTGAATGGAGTCCAAGAGTTTCGTGAGCAATTCCTGGAGAGAGGAAGAGTGAGGCAGAATTGAGGGATGGAAAAATCCACCGCCCCCCCCCCACGAGAGCAGCAGGGACCAAGAAACACACACTCCGAAAGAGCAGGGACTGGAAGGAAATGTCCTCTCTCCTTGAGGGGTGACAGAGAGCGTGAGTCTCAGAAACAGCCTGTCAGGGGAAGGATGGCAGGAACCAAGCAAAGGCCAGAGCCCAGGCCAGGGCATCTCTGCCAGCTCCAAGGGGAGGCATTGGAAAGCGCTTCCTGTTGGGGGAGTGGGTTGAAGAGGAGAGCACACCCAGGACTATTGGGAAACTCTGGATGGATGCATGAGAAATTCCTAGAAACTATCAACAAAAAGGCAACCAGGCAAAAAATGTTGCACAGCAAAGAAAAGACGATGGTGGTATAGCTAGTGGCCAGCTCTCAAAAATAGTTGGGTGTGGGCTGGAGCGACAGCACAGCGGGGAGGGCCTTTGCCTTGCACGTGGCCAACCTGGGTTCAATTCCCAGCATCCCATAGGGTCCCCCGAGCACCGCCAGGAGCGATTCCTGAGTGCAGAGCCAGGAGTAACCCCTGAGCATCGCTGGGTATGACCCAAAGAGAAAAAATAAAGAAAAAAATAGTTGGGTGAATCCCGCGCCAGGCTGTTTCATTCGTGGAGCCCCAGAGGGGGGCGGGTGAGACCCCTCCCTGCCCCAAGGGACCCAGCCCTGGCAGCCAAAAACCTCCAGAACTCAACTGCTGCCAGGCTCACGGCCTCTCTCCACACACTCGGGCAGAGCCTCACCCATGAATGAATCTGCAGAAAACCCAGGTCACTGTCACTGTCACTGTCCTCCCATTGTTCATCAATTTGCTCGAGTGAGTCCAGTAACATTTTGAGACTTGTTGTTACTGTGTTTGGCATATCGAATATGTCACGGGGAGCTTGCCAGGCTTTGCTTGCCATGCGGGCGAAGATACTCTCGGTAGCTTGCCGGGCTCTCCGAGAGGGGCGGAGGAATTGAACTCGGGTCGGCCATGTTGGCTGCGTGCAAGGCAAATGCCCTACCTGCTGTGCTATCTCTCCATCTCAGAAAACCCAGGTATGCAGGACTTTGTGACTGAAAACTCTGGGTTCAACAGAACCAGGAACAGGAGTCCTTAGGCCATACCACCCCTGCTTCTGGCAACTCAGTAGTCACGCCCATAAGCCACCTCTGGCTGGCTCCAGATAATCTCGTCATCGACCATGATCCAGAGTCCCATGTCCTCTCCCCAAAGGGAGCTTAACATGACACACATCATAAAAATACCACCAGATCCCGTGCCAGGCTGTTTCATTTGGGGTGCCCTGGAGGGGGACGGGTGAGACCTCTCCCCACCCCAAGGGACCCAGTCCTGGCAGCCGAAAACCTCCAGAACTCAACCACCACCATGCTCACGGCTGCTCTCCACACACTCGGGCCAAGCCTCACCCAAGAGTGAACCTATCCCTGGACAACTCATACCTCACACCATCTTAGAGGGAAGTATTTCTTTTACAGATATATATAAATATACATATCATATATTTATATGTATAAAAGGCATGCAACCTTTAACAACACGTGATCTCTTATAGGAGGACTTAATGACCGCTCGGTGAAATACAACAATCTTCACATTCCTTCCGCTAAGGAAACTTTTTTGTAGCATTTTCAGCAGTTTTTCATAACAAACAATACAAAATAAACTATTTCGGTTCCGCTTTGGGCCAGGGGTTGGGGTTCAGGATGGAAACCTCCAAAGTATGGTGGTGGGCAGATGTAATCCTGGTGGGACTGGTGTTCGAATATTAAATGTAATCAAATATTGGGCTGGAGAGATAGCACAGTGGGTAGGGTGTTGCCTTGCATGCGGCCGACCCAGGTTCGATGCCCAGCATCCCATTGGTCCCCTGAGCACCACCAGGAGTAACTCCTGAGTGCAGAGCCAGGAGTAACCCCTGTGCATTGCCGGGTGCGACCCAAAAAGCAATAAATAAATAAATAAATAAGGTAAAGGTAAAAGGTAAAGGCCCTCCTGTTGTTCGTCGATTTGCTCGAGTGGGCCCAGTAACGTCTCCATTGGAGACTTTGTTGTTACTGTGTTTGGCTGGAGCAATAGCACAGTGGTAGGGCGTTCGCCTTGCACGCAGCCAACATGGCCGACCCGAGTTCAATTCCTCCGCCCCTCTCGGAGAGCCCGGCAAGCTACCAAGAGTATTCGATATGCCAAACACAGTAACAACAAAGTCTCCAATGGAGACGTTACTGGGCCCGCTCGAGCAAATCGATGATCAACGGGAGGGCCTTTACTTACTTAAATAAATAAATAAATGCAATCAAATATTGTGGAAAAAATAAAATAAACAAAATTAAAAGAATAATAAAAAAAAAAGCAGTTGGGTGATGAGAATGGCACAAAGTGTAATAGTGATTTGTGCGGCCAGAGAGAGAGAGTACAATGGGTCGGGTCCTTTACTAGCACATGACCGATCCCCAGCATCCCATATGGTCTCTGAGCCTCCCAGGAGTGGTCCCCGAGTGCCAAGCCAGGAGTAACCCCTGAGTACTGACCTTTGTGGCCCCCAAGGGAAAAAAAATAATAGTGATGTATTTCAAATGCAGAACACAACTCTCTGGACGAACAGGGGACAGACAGAGGACAAACATGTGTGTGTCTGTGTGTATGTGTGTGTGTGTGTGTGTGTGCGCGTGTGCGTGTGCGCGTGCGTGTGCGTGTGCGCGCGCCTGTGAGTTTCCAGTCGGTCAACAGGACAGTCACATCAGGGAATGAAATACAGGGAGGAAGAAAAATAAAAGTGAGGTAGCAGTGTGGGAGTTCCCAGCCGCGCTTGTGGCTTTTCCGCTGCCCAGGGTGGGTTAATGAGCCCACGTGCCTCTCTCCTGGCTGCTTTTCGCCTTTGGAACTTTCTCGGTTTCACCACCCAGTTCAGGGTCATTTTCTTCCAATGCAAACCAAAGCCAAGTTCCACAACACTTACAAAGTTCCACTCCGGATTAGCGGCAGTTTTATTTTATTATTATTATAATTTTTCTTCCTTTGCTGTTTGGGTTCAGTGTTTACGACATGGCATTCGAGAGAAGAGGGCGTGGGTCCGACTGAAAAGGGAAAGTGCATGGGTTTCACTCTCCACTGCCAGCTTCAAAAGGTGCCAGAGAAATGATCGCAGGCCGCCCCGAGGCCACTTTCCACATGGACTTTAAAGGAAAATGGGCGATCGGAAGGCTGTTTGAAAAAAAAAAAAAACACTGAAATTGACTTCTAGGAGGCAAAGACTTTTCATGCGGAAAATGCTCAGAAAAACTATCCTATTCTTTGAGTCTGGACTGGAGTAGAAAGGTAGTAAAGTCTCTTCACTCCAAGACACAGGTGTCGGGGGTAATAAACAAGCAAACAATAACCAGGGAGCTTCAAGGGCTAGAGACGGCACCGAGGGAAGGAGCTTGTCTTACAAGCAGAAGACCAGGATTCGATCCCCAACACCACCTGTGGGCCCCCAACCCCATCAGGAGTGATGCCTGAGCAGAGAGCCAGGAGTCAGCCCTGAGCACCGCCAGGTATGGCCCAAAGACAAAAACGAAAGAAAATTATCACTTAAAAACCCCAAGTTTACCTCAGAAGGGAGAGGGCGAGTCCCTTTTTTTTTTCTTTTTTGGCTCACACCCGGTGACACACAGGGTTCCTCCTGGCTCTGCACTCAGGAGTTACTCCTGGCGGTGTTCAGGGGACCATATGGGATGCTGGGAATCCAACCTGGGTTGGCCACATGCAAGACAAATGCCCTACCCACTGTGCTATCTCTCCAGCCCCGAGGGTGAGTCTCTTTACCTGCCCCAATAGAACCCTGGAAACCACAAACTCCAGAACCCAATCGCCGACCTTCACAGGCTCAGGATGAGCCCCTCACGCATCAGAATGAATGTGCTGAAAAACTCCGGTATGCGGGTTTTGTGACTGAAACCTCCAGGCTCACATGGAGTTGGGAACGGGCGACCTCCCCCCATCTCCCTGTGCTTCTGGGAGCCTGGCAGTCCTGTGCATGAACTGCTTCTGGGCACCATATAAGCTCATTAATAGCCATAATCCAGAGACTCACAAATAAATCTTGGGAGAGAGAAACATGCTACAGAGATGCCTCTGGACCCCCCAAGTCACCATCCGTTAACATTTTAACTCTAGCTCTAGCACCCTGTTTAAAATTTTAGAATTCCTGGAGCGATATCTCATACTTTATGCCACTGATATACCAAGAGCAGCACACCACACTGGATGGGGTTCAAAGTAGAAGGTAACTGATCTTGATCAAAAAAAAATATATATATATATATATATAAATTAGCACAGACTGGCTCAACCTGTGACGACATGTTAATGATCTCTGATACAGGGGCTTATGACCCCAAGGTGAGATACAACACTTTTCACATACTTTCCTCTAAGGAAAGCTTTTTGGATCATTTTTAGTGGATTATTAATAACTTGATCACTTGATCACTTGACTTCCTGTTAATTGTCGAGTTGCTCGAGTGGGTGCCAGTAATGTCTCCATGTGTCCCTGTTGCGTGCTAGTGTAGCCCAATGGTGTCTGTTCGTTCTAGGAACACAAAGAGCCTCAAACCAAGCGTTCAGGGTCTTGACGAAGAAGTCTGACCATCTCGTAGGTGGGCGGCCATGCGGTCTTTTGACATCCCGTGGAATCCAGTTGGTAACGGCTCTAGTCCAGCGGTCATCTCCAAATCTCATTACGTGTCCAGCCCACCTGATTTTTGATGCCTTGGCAAACGAGACAGCGTCCCTGATTCTTGATCGTCGTTGACGGAGGTCAGAACTCCGGATTCTTTCTCTCATTTGAGTGAAACGTGATACTCCAAGTATAGCACTTTCGATTATTAATAACAAGCAATACAAAATAAATTATTTAGCATATGCCTTTGGGGCAGGCTTGGGAGGTGGTGGGAAAATTCGAAATAATGGTGGTGGGAAGGTGTAATGGTTGTGGGATTGGTGTTGAAAAGTTGAATGTAATAAATTATGGTGAACTTTATAAATATAAAATTTAAAAAATACCTGAGTTTAGGGCTAACTTGGAGCTGGGCTGGCTAGTTCCTGTTCAACAAAGCCCTGGTTGCTCCTGCACACATCAAAGCTGCCTCCAAGCCTCCAGTCAAAACGCCCAGTTAAATATTCTGGATTTTCTGGAGTGACATCTCCAAACTCTACACTGCTGACACATCCCAGCAGCAGCCACCAGACTGGATGGGATGCAACGAAGAGGCAACCCATCTCCACTAACAAAAACGTGCCCACAGATGGCTTAACTTGCAACAACAGCTCAGTCAACCCTCCGACAAGAACTTAATGTCCCCTTGGTGAGATACAACAATTTTTCCAAATTTTCTTCTACGGAAATATGCGGGTCCCGGGGCTGAGATCTCCAAGCCTGCTTGGATCAGGGCTGAGCATCCTCCACCCAGATCCTTCATATTCCAGTAGGCAGGGATCACACCCACCAACTGACCCACTAGCACTGTGTAATCCCATCAATGGCCAAGACCCAGAGACTATAAAACCCAGCTCTCGGAAGCGACATCTTATTATCTCATTCTTACTTTGGACAAACTAGCAGGCTACTGAATGTAACCTGCCCACACGGCAGAGTCTGGCAAACTCCCCGTGGCGTACCCAATATGCCAAATACCAGTAACAAGGATGGGTCTCATTCTCCTAAGCCTGAAAGAGCCTTGAATATGGCACTTTCTAAAAAAATCTCAGGGCTAGGACGAAGGAGACGTTACTGGGGCCTGCTCAAGGCAATTGACGAACAACAGGATGGTCATGATCGTGATCGTGGAAATATGTTTTGATCATTCCATTAGCCATTGAGTGGTGACAAGCAATATAAAATACATTATTATGGGCCTGCTTTAAAAAAAATGTTGCTTCTTTACAAAGTTCTGAAGTATTACACCACAATTACGCAAAGGGACGTGTGTGGAAAATATTCAAAAAAGTGATAAATAGACTGACATTCGGCAGACAGTAAAAATAACAGCTACTGGTCAGGCAAAAAAGAAAAACTTTTAAAAACCCCACCTAAATCCCGAATTTAAATCACAACGCTCTTTCTACAGACACAACACCCCACAGGCTGGTTCTCTGTCTCAGGACCATCTTTTGCCCAGGGAGGTGACCTCTGCAGCCTGACTGCCCCTTGGCAGGGGTTCCTGCCCCAGGGCACTGCCACCTGCCAACAGTACCCCTGTGCCACTGGCCAGCCCCTCCTTTTTCTCCTCTGAAAGTTTCCTTTGGTCCCAAACCAAAATGGCCAAACAAGGTTTGGAAATTTCTGCTAAGACGGCTGGACAGTCACCAGAAATTCCAGATCAGAAGCCTCTGTCTGGGCAGGGGATTAGAAAGAGAAAAACACAGGCCCGGGGTCATGGCACAGCGGGCAGGGCACTTGCCTGACGTATGGTTGACCCAGGATGAATCTCTGACACGACACAGGGTGTCCCCCCAGCCCGCCAGGAGTGACCCCCGAGTGCAGAGCTGGGATAAGCCCTGAGCAGCACTAGTGGTGACCCTCCAACAACAGAGGAGAAGGGGTCTTGGGGTTAAGGTGCTTATTGCACGTGGCTGACCCAACACATCCATCCCCAGCACCAGATATGGTCCCCAAGCCATGCCAGGGGTGACTCCTGAGCACAGAGCCAGGAGTAAAGTCCTGAGCACCACCATGGATAGCTGAAAAATAAGCCAAAATTATGAATCTCGTGGGCCAGAGAGAGAGCTCAGCCCAACACACACTTTGCATAGAGCAGGAGGCCGGGTTCGATCCCTGACACCGCAGGGTACCTCAGGCAATGCTGGGTGCCGAGCACAGACCCTGAGCACTGAGTTGGGAACAGCCCCTGAGCACTGTTGGGTGCCTGCTTCCCTCTCATGCAAAAGAGACAATGAAGTCGGTCCTGCAGAGCAGGGCCTCACACCAGCATCTGGCGACAGGTGGGGTAGGGGTGGGACAGGGGCATCATTGGATGATGCCAGGGTTAGACCGGACCTCCTGAACTCCACACCACGTGGCCCAGCAGACCCACAGCTGCCCACCGGAGGCTCCCTGACCACAGGGGCTGCACCAGGGCCAAGGGGCTCCACCCAAAAGGCATGTGAGGGTAAAAAAGTTGAATCTCTGCCCTAGACCCCCACGGCAATATCCGCCCCCGGGGGCTCTGAAGCCCCCTCCCTGTGGAATCAAAATGGTCAAAGCACCAGAAGCAGCAGCAGGGGAGGTGTCTGACGCCTGCCACGTGGCGCCTCCGTCTCGGGAAGACACTCGGACACAAAGTGACCAGCAGGGAGTCCTGGGGAAGGAAGTCCAAGCAGCTCCAGGCTCAGCATCAGGGGTGGCCTCGAGGGTCAGCACTGCCAGAGCCCCACGCTCTGACCTTGGGGCCACCTTCGCTCCCTCCACGTCCCGAGCCCCTCACAGACAACCACCGCCCAGGTGGGCAAACACTGTTGTTCACTGTGGTACAGGATCACGGTCAGCCCCTCTCGGGGACGCTGCCACCCTGCCTCCCGTGACCCCAGACACACGCGCCAGGAAGCCCTAGGCTCTGAATCCCATTTGGGTTGTTGCCCAGCCGGAAAGAAACCCTTTGATGGTCGCCAAGTTACTCGGGACCCCCACGTTCAGTTCCGGGGCCACGAGCCACCGTTTAAGAAGTGAGGACAGGGAGCATGGTAGCATCCACCGCTTGGCACCGGCAGGCAGTGGCAATGCCGCCGTCTCGGCTGGGGTGGGCAGAGCCACACAGTGCCCCGTTTGCCTGGCCAGCTTCCTTTTGGTGCAGGAGGACACCGGCAGCTCCTGCGTCCGGCTCACCCCCCGCCTGAAGCAACCCCACTGATTCCACACCCCAGCGGGGCTGAGTTACAACTCAGCAAGGCTCAGAGGGCCACACTCGTCTTCCGGAAACTTCTAGAAACCATATTGTGGGGGGGAGGGAGGGACAGTGGCCGCTGGTGGTGGAGGTTTAGCTTCTGCCCAGACAAGCCACAGTCAAGGACATTAATTCCACTCCTGCTCCCCGACTCCCCCCGCCCCTGTCCCCATCTGTCCCCCACCCCTCCTCCCCGCTGGCCTCTTCTCCTCCTCTCTCTCTCCGGGACCCGCAGAGCCCGAGTTCACGGGCAGTGCCACATGCCCAGTGCGAAGGCTGGACACGGTGTGAAAACCTGGCCGGTTGATTTATGAGATTTTCCTTTTGGGGTTGGCTGCCGTGGCCACTGGAGAAGGTGGGGCCCACGGAGGAAACACCATCCACGGAAACAGCGTTTGTTTTCCATTACCTCCCATGAAAAATGTCAACGGAGACGCGGGGGGCGGGGGGGGGGGAGGAATGCCTCTCGAGGGGCCAAATCCAATAAATTTGGGTCTGGGGGTGGGGTGGCGGCAGGTCTGTGGTGAAGCCCGGCGCCGAGAGCAGCAGGTCAAAGGCGGACGCTGACGGCCCCCAGGTCTAGAAGGTCCCTTGGCCTGTGAGACTGTGGAGAAAAGGGATCGGGAGAGGGCTGGAAACGCCAGAGACGGAGTGGGCGAACTGGCCGCTGCCCATGCAGGCACGGAGCAAGATGGTCACAGAGAGGCTGCCTGGCCGCTCCTGTTCCTGCCTTCTCCGGGGCTCCCGGGACCAGGATCTGCAGAGAGGCATATTGGGGCCCGCAGTCGGGAGACAAGTGTCTGGGTTTCCAGACCTGCAGCCTGCAGAGAGAAGACTCAGTCGCCCAGCATTGGTGACAGTCACAAGCTGGGCACTGGAGTGACATCAGAGCGAAGGGGAGCACAGAGAGACAGGACACGTTTCAGAAGGAAGGCTAGAGTGTGGCTGCAGGAACGGAGCTTCCGGACAGGAGGAGGCATGTGCAAAGGCCCAGGGGCAGGGCAGAGTTGACTGCTTCCAACGCACAACTTCTGAGCAGGGGGCTCTAAGGCCAGTAAGCCTGGAGCGGCTGTGTATGAAGGCGTGGAGCCAAAGTAAGTGAGGGGGTGGGCCCCCCTAGAATCGATGAGAAGCTCAGTTGCACCCACAGCCTTTGCAGGGATTTTGTGGGGGAGACACTGGGGGTCAGAACCCCGAGAAAAATGGTGCATGCCCTGTTTCCCCTTCAGAGATGATTCTACCTTCTGAGAACCTGCTTCTTCTTCATCACCCTGAAAACCAACTGACCTAAGTGAGCCTTATGGTTTCATGTGCAGTGACTCCTCACTGTTGGATGAGAGAGACGGAGAGTTGGCGCACAAGACCTAGAGCTGGTCTCCCGGAGAGAGACCCAGGCCGGCCTCCCAGAGACAGAGGCCCAGACTGGCCTCCCAGAGCGGGTGAGGAGCTCATTAAACACGTCCGATTCCCTACAAGGCACAGTTCAGAGCAGGCCGATCTATAAGGGTGAGAAAGGGGCCTGGAAACTTCTGTCTCCCCCGCAGGTGCCAAGTGCATCGCTCCACCCATCCTCAGGACGTGCAGCGTGACGCGTTCTGAAAGCACATTCGCTCCCCAGGAGGGCATGGAGCAGTGATGGATGGGGCCTGGCCGCACTGTCTGCCAATTCCTCCTGGCTCCAGCCCTTCCCTCGGTGCCCTCTGCCCCTCCCCAGGCAGCCACGTTGCCCCTGGGCCCAGCCTAAGGCACATGCAGAGTCAGGATGACAGCCAGAGAGTAGGGGAGGACAGAACACCCCATGGCCAGGGGACTCGGGCAAGGCAGAGCCCGGATCTCCACATCCATCTGGTTTCCACAGCGGTGTGTCCTGCAGTTCCTCCTGGGAGCCTGTGGCTTCCCACGGACACTTTGCTCTGCTCAGACCCCAGCCTCGTCCCACCCCACCAAGTCCAGACTTGGAAGCCCGCACTGAGCGCCAGCCCTGCATTCCCAGACGGCCGCTCCCGTCCGCCCCCCACGGGCCCGGAGTCTCAGGCCAGGCCTCCTGCACCTCCTCTCCCTGTGGCCTTGGGCCAGGACAGACGCTGGACCCGCTTATCCACAGCCCCAGGCTCAGCCTGGGGTCCTCGGGATCACCGTCCCCCAGAGCCTGCCACAGTCTGGCTTCCTGACGACCAGCGACCGCTGGCTCTACCGCCCCTTTGTGGGCATGCCAGCAGTGCCAATGGGCAGTAGCCAGTCCCCTGAGCTGCAGAGGTGGGAGAACGCTCCCTCGACCGGACAAGGAGCCCCTTGGTCCGCTTGCTTTACATTTGCACCCCCAAACTTGCCTTCCTGATATCTGCAGAGGACCCCACGTCCCAACTGACTCAGAACATAAAACTTACCAGTGGGGGGTCTTTGAGTGCTCCCGATTCCCCTTAGCTTCCCGCTATTCCCATCTTGGGGGGCACCCTCCTTCCAGCCCCGAGGCAAGCCCCTCACCACCATACCTGGGGCCCTCAGAGCCACCCAACCGCCCAGACCCACTCGCTTCCAGGACAGGGGGGGACTTTCCCTGTCCTCATTTTGCTTCTGGGCTGTGACCTCGTTCCCTTCACCATCAGAGGTCCCCCAACGGACCCCCATGCCTGTCCTTTCATGGCAAAAAGAAATCCACCCCCCACCCCCACAGGCCTGAGTCCCCGCTGGCTCACCCCGAGTTCGCTGGCTCACCCCGAGTTCCCGGCACACGCCCGAGCACCCCGCTGGAATGAGCACATCAGCCCCACCCACCTCAAAAGCATATCCACGAGACTGAAAAGCTCCTTCTAAGGACACAGGCACGGGCAGACGCGGGGATCACGGCAAGCGTCTGTCTCGTCAACAATTAAGACCGAAGATATTTGGTTGTTGTAAATAGCACGAGCTTCAACCCGAGTCATTAGCCATGGCTGTTGGAGCAGAGGAAACACGGCTCATCACCCCATCGGGAGTAACCCTGCACTGTCTCTTTGCTTTCTGAAACTTGGGGGCAGGAGAACGGTTCTGATTCATTTCCTGAGGTTTGCTACGCTGCAATGCTGTGGGACGGATCGTTTCAGCTGGTGAAAAATGCAGCTCATTCAATATCATGAAACCGATTCTATTTTGTTGTGTTCGAAAAAAATTATTTTTGTGGCTGGGCCGTGTCATTGCCAACCTGTGCTCCCTCTCCTGCCCCTTCCCGACTTCCTTCCGTGCGTCCCTGAGTCTGTAACCTGCTTTGTCGGACTCCAGTGCTGTGCACTTCGCCGGTTCTAAGGATCCGGCTCTGCTCTCAGATTCCTTGACCTGACCGAGCGCCCCACGAGCAGGTACTACCCGTCTCTGCCCATGTCAGGAGTCAGGGCCCTGTGAAGGAAGGAAATGTCAGGAACAGATACCACTGTGGGGTTCCATTAAAAGTCCTACAAACATGGGCCGGAGTGTTCACACAGCGGGAAGGGCGTTTGCCTTGCATGCGGTTGATGTGGGTTCCATCCCTGGCACCCAGTATGGTCCCCCAAGCACCACCAAGAGTAATTCCTGAGTACAGAGCCAGGCATTACGTAACCCCTGAGCATCCCCAGGTGTGGCCTCCAAGCCAAAGAAAGATCCTACAAATGTGAATGCATCCAGAGAGTTGGTTTAAAAAAAAAAAAAAAAGATTGGTGACACCTAGCAGTATTTGGAGACGACCCAGGTGCTGGACACCGGGGTAGTGACTCAGCATCAGGCGATGGACGCTGGGGTTCTGTGAGCCCCTCCCCCGCCCTTAATGTCCCTACAGACCAGAACTCCAAAGGGGGCATTTGCTCACCCCAGGGAAAGCTGCGACACGCCCACAGATGCACCGAGTGCCAACCCCAGGGAACCAGCCCGTTTCCTTTCCGTCCCTGAAGCCTGGCCAAGCCCCCGACAGCACCCCAGAGTATCGCAGACTCCACACCAGGCCTGGGAGACGCTCCTCCGGTCCTGCCCCTTGAGCTCCCAGCCCACCCGGAGGACTGAGAGAGGCGTGGGGGAGGGGACGGACCCTTCTTACTGGGGGTGCTGCTGGGAGGGGCGGGCAGGCCTCCAGATCCCCCACCACTGCCTCAGCCAGCTGCATCTTCTGTCCGGGAAGTGCATTCACAGGAAACAGGATCAGGGGCCCAGTCCAGAGGGTAAGGCCCCTGCAGACCCTGTTCGAATTCCCGGCACCATATACGGCCCCCTGAGCACAGAGCCGGGGCAGGCCCTGAGCACTGCCAGTTGGGACCTCATCCCCCAGACTACTTCATTAGAAGTAGAGCTTGGAAACCGGGACTCTGAGAAACCCAGTCACACCATGGGAAGACTCCCACTGCACCCCGACTGTCCGGAGGCCCGGGAAGCCGAAACCCACTGTGAGATCACAGCTTGAAACGGATGCAAAGACCCACACCCACCCCCAAGAGGAGCCCAGCTTGGGTCTGAGAAGGAAGAGAAGCAGCACGCGCTGGGAGCGAGACCGCCCCCCCCATCCCTGGGAATCCTCTGGGCCTCCCCATCTCTCCAGGCATCCCCCGCCCTTACACGGGAGCCTGTTCTGGGCCAGTCACATGCACAGGTTCCATCTTCGTAACCATTCAGAGCCCGAGGACCCTCATCAGGGGCCACTTCCTGTAACGACCTTCATTCATCCCAGAGTCACCTACGATTCGCCAGCAGAGGTCTGGGCTTGGGCGGGGGTCCGGGCCGCAGACTCAGAGAGCACGGTCTGCCATCCAGACCCTCGAAGCACACTGGTGGAAGACATGAACCCCAAGGCAGAGGGCACAGCCAGAGCCGGCCACCGGGGTACAGGGCAGGGGAGGAGAAGTCCACGACCTCCGACATGCCACAGCCGAGGGTGATCACAGCGTGTGACCTGGTGGGGCAGAGTCGGTGCCACCGTCACTCGGGGCTCAGACGCCATCACTCTGCTGGCCAGCGGGCAGCCCGACCAACTGGGAACACTCGCTCCAGTCCGTCACGGCCCTTCAGGAGACTCACGGGTGCAGGACTGGGTAGAGTGCTCGTCGTGACTATGAGGCCCCGCACTCCATCCCTGGTGCCTCCCCCAGCAAAGAAGCAAGGGGTGTGGTTCCCAGGGACCCTGCAGGGCCAGGGTGGGACATGGGCCTGACAGCCCAAGGTCCGGCATGTCACCCCTGAGCTCTGACGCAGGGCCCTCACCCTCCAAGGAATCAGATGTGGAATCCAGTCTCCTCCGTGCTCCTCCGCAGTGCTCCTGATGCTAATCATCCGGAGAAAGGTCTTACCCCGATCCCCCCTCAAGGTCACCCCACATCCTCTCGTGCTTCTTGTGTGCGTGGGCCGATGGGCATTAGTCTCTCCCAGATCTGTTTTTCATTTTTCTTTTTTAAGTTTTTGGGCCTCATTTGGCAGGGCTCAAGGCTTCCTGCTAGCTCTGAACTCGGGGATCTCTCGGGACAGGGCTTGGGGCAACCGTAGGTGGTGCCTGGGACCGAACCCAGATCAGCTGTGTGCGAGTCCCAGTTCTTTCGAGCCCAATAATCAACAGCCCTCCATGTCTCTCCTCACGGCGGGAGGGAGGGGAGGATCTATCCCCACACAAGGAAAACTTCTGTTCTCATCTATGTTCCATCTCCAGCTTTTCTTTCCAAGTTTCCACAATTCACATCCTCTCCTCACCGCCTTCCTCCCTACCAATTTGTAATCAGTGTCAACAAAGGTAACAAGAAGGTTCCAGCAAAACGCAGAGCAACACGTGGCATACACAGACATGCGTGCCACGGGAAAGCCACAGGGAAACACCACACCACGGACCAGTGCAACCCACGCCTGGTGCCACCAACCGCATGGCTCCACTGAGCGTCAGGCGTCTGTTACAAAGTGGGGGCTCAGAGGCCGACAGAAGGGGAACGCAGAACACTGGCAACGAGACGCAGAGCCAGGTGATTAAACAATCTGGTAACAGGGGCTGGAGTGATAGCACAGTGGGTAGGGCATTTGCCTTGCACGCAACCGACCTGGGTTCGATTCCCAGCATCCTGTATGGTCTCCCGAGCTCCCCCAGGAGTGATTCCTGAGTGCAGAGCCAGGAGGAACCCCTGAGCATCGCCGGGTGTGACCCAAAAAGAAAAAAAAATCTGGTAACGGGATGAACATCCAGGGGTATGTGGTACTTTTTAGGGGGGATGAGGGATCTCTCTAAAGATGCTTCTGAATCTGGGGGCCACTTCCCATGATTCTGCAGCCTGCAAGGGTGCCTGGTGGACCGGGGGTGCTCAGGGCAGGGGGTGCTGCTTATCTGGGGGGGCTCACGGCAGCTCCCCCAAGGGGCTGGGGAGAAGGCAGGCTTCTGGGCCTGAATCACGACGCCCATCAGCCCTCGGCCCCGTCTCCCTGCTCCCGAGATCTGCTTTGAAGTTAAAAATAACAGCATGTGTAATATGATCCCAAATAAGTTTATTTTTCAAAAGCCTTGTTTACCCAAGAACACTGAAGTCCTGAGTAATGTTTTAAAATAGCATTAGATGTTCTAACTTATCTTTACAGTAAAAAAAAAAAAGACTCGGAGGAAACTCGGTAGAGAGTCAGCCTGACAATGGTCGGACAGTCCCTTTCTGGGCCAAGGACAGGGAATCCCTGTGGGCTCCGGGGCCGTGGGCCCCTCATGGCCCTTACTGGTCACGCTGGCCTTGCTCGGAAATAAACTACGTCTCTCCAGCAAATTCCAGCAGATTCAGCGTGATTGTGACCCGGGGGGCTGGTGAGTGTCGGGTCTCAGCGTGCAGTGTAGACAGGAGGAAGGGAGAGGCCATGCCCCTAACCTCCTGGGTCAAAGGCCAGCCTCTGGCTCCTGCCTCTGTGCTGGAGATGGCTGGCAGGGCCAGGAGGAGTCTTCCTTTATTTATTTATTTATTTATTTATTTATTTTGCTTTTTGGGTCACACCTGGCGATGTTCAGGGGTTACTCCTGGTTCTGCACTCAAGAATTCCTCCTTGGCAGTGCTCGGGGGACCATATGGGATGCTGGGGATCGAACTCGGGTCGGCTGTGTGCAAGGCGAATGCCCTATCCACTGAACTATCTCTCCGGCCCCAGGAGGAGCCTTCTTTTAAATTCGGACAGTGTGAGGCCTTCTGGGCCCCCAGGCCTTGCCAAACCCATGTCTACCGCCTCTGTCCGCACTGGGTAGCCACAGGGCACCGGGGGTGCATCCCTGCTCCCCGGCATCCCTGCGCTTGGCTGGAGTACGCGGGGCTTGTGGTTCTGCAGTGAAGAGGTGCCTCTTCCTGTTCCCGGAAGCTCCCTTCAGGGGTCCCACCCATCCCCCATGCGGGACCCTCCCCTGCCCCAAGGAGACCTGACAGCCACCTCTGCCTTCTAGCACCTTCTCTCCTGGGATCCCCAGGGGAACCTGGGAAATGGACATAACAGCATCCGACCCCCAGGGGCCCCCCAACTGCATTCTGCACCTGGGAACACTCCGCCGCAGGCCCTGAGATAGCCAGCCTGGCCTGTCCAGTTGCTGTTACTGCCACAGCCTTGGCTCTGAGCTTCAGGCTGGGTGGGCTTCCAGCTCCCGCCCGGCCTTCCTTCTCTAGAGCACTTGGCGCCCACCTTCGAGGGCCGCACCTTCTGCCCAGTGCTGCCACCGACTGCCCAGAGCTCCCGCTGCAGCCCCGAGAACATGCCACAGGTCCCACAGGGCTGCCACCAAGTCCCAAGGGCCCTGCTCCCATAAAGTGAGACGTGCGGCCCCGAAGAAGCCCCTTCCCCCGGACACGAGGACCCCTGGTGACGCTGCGGCCCCTCCCCTCCAGCCTCGGCCACCACCTGGCTCGCAGGACCTCAGGCCCAGGCCGGGCACAGCCACTCACAGCCACAGCGAGTTCCTCCCCTGCGTGATGACCCCCGTGAAGCGCGTCAGCCGCCGGGCGTCGACCTCCAGCCACTGGTGCAGATCCTTCCGGCCGGCGCACCAGGCCCCGTCGTAGACGTCGTTCTCAAGGATCCCCGCCTGCAGAGCGGAAGAAGCGGGAAGGTGAGGACAACTGGGTGGAGGTGGCAAAGATCGAGCTCAGAAGGGGAGGCACCGGGCCTGGCTACTGCCTCCCTCCCAAGAGGGGCTGCTATGGAATCAGCTGGGACCCCCTCAGCCGGCCCAGCCTCCTCCCGGCCAGACTCCAGGACGGGCTTTAATGGGTTTCCTGGGCTCTCCATCCCTCACGTGTCTGACACACGGCATCTGCCTCTCCCCCGGGCAGCTGTACGCCAGGTGCAGCACAGACAAAGGGTGGGCCGCCTCCTCCCGGGAGCCCGCCAGGCAGAGGCGTGGAAACAGACTCAGGAGAACACAGTGTGGCAGGTTCTGTGCCAGGGAGGGAGGATCTGGGCCCGCGCCAGTTCTCAGTGGGGAGACCAGAGGGGAGGGCTGAGCAGAAGGCCCTCGGGTGGACCTGGGGAACCCCAACTTGGTACCACGTTTGCCCCTGGACACAGGCGAGGCTCTCTGAACCCGAATCCCCAAGCTCAATCTACATACGGATTGAGCTGTTTCTTCTCTAGAATTTCCCACGTGGGATCAACATTTGAAGGGAGAATCCCCTTCCACCCCCTCCGAAACAGGACATTTGGACCAAGCGAAGCTTCCTGGGGGTACCGAGTCCCTTTCGACATTAACTCCAATTCCCCAAAGCCATTGCACAATACCGAGTGAGAACTGTGTGACTGACGAGGTTCACCAGAAGGGCCCTCTCCCTGCCGCCCTGTCTCGGGAACCCCACCAGGGCACTGGCTGCCACCCACAGCAGCCCACCCCAGCCTTGGGTCGGGGCCGGAACCCCTCCCCTCACACCCCGGGGCTCCCCACCAGCCGGCGGTTCTGAAACGCTGCCCCCTCCGAGGGGAGGATGGGAACCTGGACCCAGCTCCTTCCCAGACCCCAGCTCCACCATCCAGCACCCCAGGGCTGAAGACATCGGGGATGTCTCTAGTAGGACCCCCACATGCTCTGAAGTCCTGCCCTCTAGAATCACAAGGACAGATGGAAGTTTCTGGTCCTCGGTGGCACGTGGGAACCTGGGGTTAATGTGCTCTCAGCAGGTCAGCCAGACCCTGTTCTCTCCCGCACAGGCAGGCAGCCGGGAGACCCTGGGATTTGGAGTCTGGGTGGCCACACCTAGCGATGCTCAGGGGTCACTCCTGGCTCTGCACTCAGGCATTACTCCCGGCGGTGCTCGGGGGACCCTATGGGAGGCTGGGAATCGAACCCGGGTTCGATTCCACATGCAAGGCAAATGCCCTCCCCGCTGTGCTATCGCCCCAGCCTCTTGAGACCCTGGGGTTTAGAGAGAAAGATGTACATGCCCGAGGGAACCACCATCGGGAGTTGAAAGTTCCGGCAGAGCTGGGAGTTTGGGGGGTCAGGTGGAGTGTGGAGGGCACTGCTGGCACCGCCATCTGGGAGACGTGTGTACTCTGGAGCTGGCTGAGCTGCAGCAGTACATGTGTTCACGGCGTTGGTTGGGTGCCCAGGACCCCTGAGGGCCGTGGCCCTGTAAACACCCGTGTCTTGAGAAATCAAAGTTGCGTCCACAGGTGGCCGGCGTCCAGCTGCTCTAGCCCTGCAGGTGCCTGTTGGGCGGGCCCAGTGTCCGGCCCCATGGCCCCAGCGGCAGAGAGGGGATCTCAGGGTTACACTGCCAGAGTGAAGCCAGACATCGGACCCCTGCAGTTGCCAGGACCTGGCAATCTCCATACTAGGCCACCACGAAGCAAATTCCAAAGCCTTTCCCGGGTGGAGTTGTAGCTCTGGGCTGGGCCCTGAGAGCTACCATAAGGCCCAAGCTCAAGGCGTGTGCACAGGCACAAAACATAGTGACTTTTTCTTTTTTTCTTTTCTTTTCTTCTTTTTGGGCCACACCAGGCAATGCACAGGGGTTCCTCCTGGCTCTGCACTCAGGAATTAACTCCTGGCGGTGCTCAGGGGGCCATATGGGATGCTGGGGATTGAACCTGTGTGCAAGGCAAATGCCCTCCCCACTGTGCTCTCTCCAGCCCCAGACAGCTGAGAAAAGGAGTCATGGAACAGTGAGGCGACTTTCCAGGCTGGCTGTGCCTCCCAGCTCGGGAGGGACGGGCCATCAGAAATGTGAGCTGACCATGTGGGCCATACTGTGAGGAGCCCAAGCACCCAGGAAGGGCCAGGTGGGGTGGCAGGGCACATGCCCAGCGTGTGTGATGCCCAGAGCCCCATTCCTGGCATCGCTTGGTCTCCCCAAGAGCGTCCTTCTGAGCACCACAGCTAGGAGGGGCTAAAGGCAGGGCGCGGGAGCCCCCCAGGTCTTCCCAGGGGACTGAGGCTCCAGGGCGTGGGCTCCCCTATCCGGGCACCATGACCCTGGACCCCTCTGCCCTGAGCCTGTGCTGCCTCCTTCCTACGATGCAGTTTCCCAGAGCAGAATGAAGAGTCACTGACATTAGTTTCAGAGAAACGAAACGACAAAGTGAGGAAGAAGCACGAGGAAGGACACAGACCCCACCCGAGTCCTGGGTGCCCTGATATCAGGGTTCGCAGAGAGGGTCCTTGTTATCCTGGGGTCCCCCTTTTCTGGTCCTGGGCTACCTGACCACCCCCTTCCCCCAGTGTATGATACCACCTTGTCGAGGATAGGCACAGTGCCACGCACCCACCTTGTGGCAAACCCTCTTCTAGAATTTTCTAAGAAAGTCATGACTTATAATATTCAGCCCCACCTCGGAGGGGGGAGGGTTGAATTTGCCTCCCCGCCCCAAGCAGCACCCTGGCAGCCGAAAAACTCCAGAATCCAACCACCATCATGCTTAAGGCCACCCTGCACACGCTCGGGTGAGCCTCACCCAAGAGGGAACCGGCAGAGGAACCCAGGTGGTGTGGCCCCGTGACTGAGATCTCCAAGCCCACTAGGATCAGGACTGGGCATCCTCCCCACAGTTCTCCAGTTTCCACTCCTCTAACTGCCCCCAGTGCCATATAATCTCAACAGCCAAGACCTGGAGACTATAAACTAAAGGTCCCGGAAGAGAGCAACACAGAATTTTCTGGAGAGCTCGGCCGCAAAATCCACTTGCTTGTATTCTCTTATATTCGGGCTTAAATGGGTCCAGAATAAAATACAACAACCTTCACATGCTTCCCTCTTATTGAGGTGGGAAGGGGCTCGGTGGTGGGATTGGTGTTTGAATATTATCTGTAATGAACTATTGTGAACTACTTTATGAAAATAAAAATACATAAAAATTGCAAAAAACATTACTGCAGTGTAACACTGTCCTCCCTTTGTTCATCGATTTGCTCGAGTGGGTCCAGTAACATCTCCATTTTCAGACTTGTTGTTACTGTGTCTGGCATATCGAATATGTCACGGGGAGCTTGCCAGGCTCTGCCGTGCGGGCGAGATACTCTCGGTAGCTTGCCGGGCTCTCCGAGAGGGGCGGAGGAATCGAACTGGGGTCGGCCAGGTGGGCCACGTGCAAAGCAAATGCCCTACCTGCTGTGCTATCGCTCCAGCTCTGTGCTATTGCAAAAAAAAAATTTTTTTTTTAAATTTTAAAAAATTTAGCCCCATTGTTCCCACCAAAAAAATCTAATGATGAAAAATTTCAGCATGTTGGCATGTCAACACCATCTCCCGGACTGTTTCCTTGAAACCAGGCACAGACAAACCCCCTTTATCAGAACACACACAGCATTGTGGGCCTGTGAAACTAGAAAACCGACTGACCCTCGTGTTTGCTTCTTCCCACCACACAGAGAGCCCGGGGGCGGGGAGGCTTATGGCTCCCCATGAGAGAACCCCAAGTGTAGGACCCACGTTAAAGCTCCAGATTAAAGCCCCCAACTCATAGCCCCAACCCTGGGCCTATCATGGAGTCCCATCAGAGCCCATAGAACACCCCATCAGGGAGTCCCCTCCGAGTCCCTTTATAGGAACCCGTCACAGAGCCCCAGTTAGAGCCCTCCTGGTCACAGAACCTCCAGTAAGAGCCCCCACCCCGCCCCGGCACAGCCCCTGGTGAGAGTCTCCTGGTCACAGAGCCCCCAGTTAGAGCCCTCCTGGTCACAGAACCCCAAGTTAGAGCCACCTGGTCACAGAACCTCCAGTAAGAGCCCCCCCCCAGCCCTGGCACAGAGCCCCCAGTTAGAGCCTCCTGGTCACAGAGCCCCCAGTTAGAGCCCTCCTGGTCACAGAACCCCAAGTTAGAGCCACCTGGTCACAGAACCTCCAGTAAGAGCCCCCCCCAGCCCTGGCACAGAGCCCCCGGTTAGAGCCTCCTGGTCACAGAACCCCCAGTTAGAGCCCTCCTGGTCACAGAACCCCAAGTTAGAGCCACCTGGTCACAGAACCTTCAGTAAGAGCCCCCCCCCCCCACAGCCCTGGTCACAGAGCCCCCAGTTGGAACATGCAGAGGGAGCCAGCAGGGGAGGGCAATGCTCCAGCTGGGCGTGAGACAAGACGTCTGTGCAGTGCAGAAGCCGTGTCTAAGGACAGGGCAGCAGAGCCAGGAGTCGACCACCAGGAATGGGAGCAGGTCCTAGTGTCGCCAGGGCCCAGCAGGTGGCGGCTCCGTCCAGCGTTGTGGCTGCATGTGGGGCCAGAGCCACGCCTATCCTGGGCAAGCTGCACCCCAGTGCCCACCCCCCACCCCTGCACATACCTGGATGTTGAGCCTCCCGCGATGCGCCCCGAGTCCGTAACGCTTGGTCGTGGAGGCGTGCAGTTGGAAGTCTGTGACCTTCAAGTTCTCCAGGCCTAGAGGCGGGCACTCTGCAGAAGAAGCACACGTGACGCGCAAGGACACTGATGGGAGAGGTAAGACTCTCTGAATCTCCGGGCACTGTCCACCCACCACACGCCCGGTGACCTCAGGTCACTCCTCCAGTGTCGCCCAGGGGCCTGAGCCCATCCCATGCTCGTTCCGTGCCTGTCCTGGGGATGGGTGCATGTTAATCAGGACAACGTGCCTGTGAATCACAGCCACGGGGCCAGGTGGGTTGGGGTCCCACAGAAGGGGAAAGTGGAGCGGGAGAGGTACCAGCTGTCGCTGGGGGCCCTGGGGATATCTGGGCCCAGGTGCTAGGACCCCACACCTCCTGCGGCCACCAGTGCAAGCCGCTCCCTTGGCCCCAAACACGGAGGTGCTGTGACTCTGCATTCCTCCTGTCACCTCTCTGAACTGGACAGTCAGCAGGTCACAGAGCATGTCGGGGGCCTCTCGGTGCCCAGAGAACTTCCTCTTGGGGGACTCTCTCCCTGCCTCGGCCGTCTCTACCCTCTCTCATAGCAAGGGAGTTACGGTCAGCTTCTCGAACCTTCCTTATCGCCGTGACCTCTCAGAGAAGAAGGAAATCCCATCACAAAAGACCCGCGGACCCTCACCCTGAACCCTCCAGGGAGGGGACACACTGAGCTAACTTCAGAGTCTGGTCTTTGGGGAGCTTAGGGGATTCCTGGGTCCTCCCCAGAAATCCTGACTGACCAGTCCATGGGGATGGAAGCTGACTGCTCATCTTCCTGGCAACTCGGAGACCTCAGAACTGGCTGGGGTCCCCCCTGCTCGGAGGGTCTTCTCAGGCCCCCTGGTTAAACTTCTGGGGCTCTGGCAGCAATGTCAGCTGGAGCTTGGTGGGAATGAATCATTCGCACACACAACCAGGGTAAATTGAACTGCCGAAAACTCATCCCTGGCCCAGTTTCCCTCATGAATTCTCCGGAAGCCACACACCTCCAGTCCTCTGCACTCTTCCTTCATATTTTCACTAAAATCACAGGTTTTAAATGCAAACACGTTAATGTCAAGGAAATTCTGATGAGTAGAAGGTGACAGCGGAAATAGCTTTATGATCATTCAGTAAAACTGAAAATGAAAATAGATTTCAATATAAAACTAAAACATAAGGGGAAAATATCTGATGTATTGAACACTCCTGTGGTTCAAAACACCGAGAGTATATGAAAAGGGGTGCAGACGGAGAAGTGGCTGAGAGAGAAGGGGCAGAAAGAGAAGGAACTGAGGGAGAAGGGTGATGAGGGAGAGGGGGCTGAGAGAGAAGGGTGATGAGAGAGGAAGGTGTGAAGAGAGGAGGGTACTGAGGGAGACGGGGCTGAGGGAAAAAGGAGCTGAGGGAGAAGGAGCTGAGGGAGAAGGGTGATGAGGAAGAAGGAGCTAAGGGAGAAGCAGCTGAGGGAGAAGGAGCTGAGGGAGAAGGGTGATAAGGGAGAAGGGTGATGAGGGAGAACGGGCTGAGGGAGAAAGAGCTGAAGGAGAAGAAGCTGAGGGAGAATGGCGATGAGGGAGAAGGGGCTGAGAGAGAAGTGTGCTGAGAGAGGAAGGTGTGAAGAGAGGAAGGTGATGAGGGAGAAGGGGCTGAAGGAGAAGGAGCTGAGGGAGAAGGAGCTGAGGGAGAAGGAGCTGAGGGAGAAGGAGCTGAGAGAGAAGGGTGACAAGGAAGAAGGGTGATGAGGGAGAAGGGACTGAGAGAGAAGGGAGCTGAAAGAGGAAAGTGTGAAGAGAGGAGGATGCTGAGGGAGAAGGGGCTGAGGGAGAAGAGAGATGAGGGAGAAGGAGCTGAGGAAGAAGGAGCTGAGGGAGAAGGGTGATGAGGGAGAAGGAGCTGAGGAAGAAGGAGTTGAGAGAGAAGGATCTGAGGGAGAAGGTCGACGAAGGAGAAGGGTGATGAGGGAGAAGGGGCTAAGAGGGAAGGGTGCTAAGAGAGGAAGGTATGAAGAGAGGAGGGTACTAAGGGAGAAGGAGCTGAGAGAGAAGGGGCTGAGGGAAAAGGAGGTGAGGGAGAAGGAGCCGAGGAACAAGGAGCTGAGGGAGAAGGGGGAAGAAAGAGAAGGGGGATGAGGGAGAAGGAGAGGAGTGAAAGGGAGCTGAGGGAGAAGGGTGATGAGGGAGAAGGAGCTAGGGAGAAGGAACTGAGGGAGAAGGGTGATGAGGGAGAAGGAGCTGAGGGAGAAGGAGCTGAGGGAGAAGGGTGATGAGGGAGAAGGGTGATGAGGAAGAACGGACTGAGAGAGAAGGGTGCTGAGAGAGGAAGGTGTGAAGTGAGGAGGGTGCTGAGGTAGAAAGGGCTGAGAGAGAAGGGGCTGAGGGAGAAGGAGCTGATGGAGATGGAGCTGAGGGAGAAAGAGCTGAAGGAGAAGGGTGATGAGGGAGAAGGAGCTGAGGGAGAAGGAGCTGAAGGAGGACGGTGATGAAGGAGAAGGGTGATGAGGGAGAAGGGGCTGAGTGAGAAGGGGGATGAGAAAGAAAGGCGTAAAGAAAGGAGGGTGCTGAGGAAGAAGGGGCTGAGGGAGGAGGAGCTGAGGGAGAAGAAGCTGAGGGAGAAAAGTGATGAGGGAGAAGGGTGATGAGAGAGAAGGGGCTGAGGGAGAATGTGCTAAGGGAGGACCTGAGGGAGAAGGGGGATGATGGAGAAGGAGCTGAGGGAGAAGAAGCTGAGGGAGAAGGGTGATGAGGGAGAAGGGTGATAAGAGAAAAGGGGCTGAGGGAGAATGTGCTAAGGGAGGACCTGAGGGAGAAGGGTGATGAGGGAGAAGTGATGAGAAAGAACGGTGATGAGGGAGAAGGAGCTGAGGGAGAAGGAGCTAAGGAAGAAGGGTGATGAGGGAGAAGGGTGTTAAGCGAGAAGGAGCTGAGGGAGAAGGAGCTGAGAGAGAAGGGTGATGAGGGAGAATGGACTGTGGCAGAAGGAGGTGAGGGAGAAGGAGCTGAGAGAGAAGGGTGATAAGGGAGAATGGTGATGAGGGAGAAAGTATTGTGGGAGAAGGAGGTGAGGGAGAAGGGTGATGAGGGAGAAGGGTGATGAGGGAGAAGGAGAGGAAGGAAAAGGAGCTGAGAGAGAAGGGTGATGAGAAAGAATGGGCTGAAGGAGAAGGAGCTGAGGGAGAAGGAGCTCAGGGAGAAGGGTGATGAGGGAGAAGGGTGATAAGCGAGAAGGAGCTGAGGGAGAAGGAGCTGAGGGAGAAGGGTGATGAGGGAGAAGGGGGCTGAGGTAGAAGGTGCTGAGGGAGAAGGCTGATGAGGGAGAACGTACTGTGGGAGAAGGAGCTGAGGGAGAAGGAGCTGAGGGAGAAGGGTGATGAGGGAGAAGGAGCTGAGGGAGAAGGAGATGAGGGAGAAGGGTGATGAGGGAGAACGGTGATAATAGAGAAGGGGCTGAGGTAGAATGTGCTTAGGGAGGAGCTGAGGGAGAAGCGTGATGAGGGAGAAGAAGCTGAGGGAGAAGGGTGATGAGGGAGAAGGAGCTGAGGGAGAAGGAGCTCAGGGAGAAGGGTGATGAGGGAGAAGGGTGATAAGCGAGAAGGAGCTGAGGGAGAAGGAGCTGTGAGAGAAGGGTGATGAGGGAGAATGGACTGTGGGAGAAGGAGCTGAGGGAGAAGTAGCCGAGGGAGAAGGATGATGAGGGAGAAGGGTGATAAGGGAGAAGGGGCTGAGGGGGAAGGCACTAAGGGAGGATCGGAGGGAGAAGGGTGATGGGGAGAAGTAGCTGAGGGAGAAGGGCGATGAGGGAGAAGGGGGCTCGGGTAGAAGGTGCTGAGGGAGAACGGTGATGAGGGAGAATGTACTGTGTGAGAAGGAGCTGAGGGAGAAGGAGCTGAGGGAGAAGGGTGATGAGGGACAAGGAGCTGAGGGAGAAGGAGATGAGGGAGAAGGGTGATGAGGGAGAACGGTGATAAGAGAGAAGGGGCTGAGGTAGAATGTGCTTAGGGAGGAGCTGAGGGAGGAGCGTGATGAGGAAGAATTAGCTGAGGGAGAAGGGTGATGAGCGAGAAGGAGCTGAGGGAGAAGTGAGATGAGGGAGAATGGACTGTGGGAGAAGGAGTTGAGGGAAAAGAGGCTGAGGAGAAGGGAGATGAGGGAGAAAGAGCTGAGGGAGAAGGAGCTGAGGGAGAAGGGTGACGAGGGAGAAGGGTGATGAGCGAAAAGGAGCTGAGGGAGAAGGAGCTGAGGGAGAAGGGTGATGAGGGAGAAGGGGGATGAGGGAGAAGGGTGACGAAAGAGAAGGAGCTGAGGGAGAAGGGTGACGAGGGAGAATGTACTGTGGGAGAAGGAAATGAGGGAGAAGGAGCTGAGGAGAAGGGTGATGAGGGATAAGGGTGATGAGGGAGATGGGGCTGAGAGAGAGGGAGCTGAGGGAGAAGGGTGATGAGGGAGAAGGGTGATGAGGGAGAAGGAACTGAGGGAGAAGGAGCTGACGGAGAAGGAGATGAGGGAGAAGGAGCTTAGAGAGACTGGTGCTGAGAGAGGAAGGTGTGAAGAGAGGAGGGCACTGAGGTAGAAGGGGATGAGGGAAAAGGATGAAGAGGCAGAAGAGTTGAGGGAGAAGGAGCTAAAGGAGAAGGGTGATGAGAGAGTAGGCTGATAAGCGAGAAGGAGCTGAGGGAGAAGGAGCTGAAAGAGAAGGGTGATGGAGAATGGACTGTGGGAGAAGGAGGTGAGGGAGAAGGAGCTGAGGGAGAAGGAGCTGAGGAAGAAGGAGCTGAGGGAGAAGGGAGATGAGGGAGAAGGGTGATGAAGGAGAATGGCCTGAGGGAGAAGGAGCTGAGCGAGATGGGTGATGAGGGAGAAGGAGCTGAGGGAGAAGGATCTGAGGGAGAAGGGTGATGAGGCAGAAGGAGCTGACGGAGAAGGAGCTGAGGGAGAAGGGTGATGCGGGAAAAGGGGCTGAGTGAGAGGGCGGTGATAGAGGAGCTGAAAGAGAAGGGAGATGAGGGAGAAGAAGCTGAGGGAGAAGGGTGATAAGGGAGAGGGTTATGACGGAGAAGGATCTGAGGGACAAAGAGCTGAGGGAGAAGGAGCTGAGGGAGAAGGGTGACCAGGGAGAAGGGTGATGATGGAGAAGGGGCTGTGAGAGAAGGGTGCTGAGAGAGGAAGGTGTGAAGAGATGAGGGTGCTGAGGGAGACAGGGGTGAGGGAGAAGGAGCTGAAGGAGAAGGAGCTGTGGAAGACAGTGATGAGGGAGAAGGGGATGAGGGATAAGGGGCTCAGAGAGAATGTTGTTGAGAGAGGAAGGTGTCAAGAGAGAAGGATGCTGAGGGAGAAGGAGCTGAGGGAGAAGGAGCTGAGGAAGAAGGGTGATGAGGGAGAAGGGGATGAGGGAGAACGAGGTGAGAGGGGAGCTGAAGGAGAAGGGTGATGAGGGAGAAGGAGCTGAGGGAGAAGGAGCTGAGGGAGAAGGGTGATTAGGGAGAAGGGTGATGAGGGAGAAGGAGCTGAGGGAGAAGGAGCTGAGTAAGATGGGTGATGAGGGAGAAGGAGCTGAGGGAGAAGGAGCTGAGGGATCAGGGAGATGAGGGAGAAGGGTCATGAAGGAGAAGGGACTTAGGGAGAAGGAGCTGAGGGAGAAGGGTGATGAGGGATAAGGATGTTGAGAGAGAAGGAGCGGAGGGAGAAGGAGCTGAGGGAGAAGTGTGATGAGGGAGATGGAGCAGAGGGAGAAGGAGCTGAGGGAGAAGTGTGATGAGGAAGAAGGAGCTGCGGAAGAAGGAGCTGAGGGAGTAGGGAGATGAGAGAGAAGGGTGATGAAGGAGAAGGGACTGAGGGAGAAGGAGCTGAGGGAGAAGGGTAATGAGGGAGAAGGAGCTGAGGGAGAAGGAGCTGAGGGAGAACGGGATGAGGGAGAAGGAGCTCAGAGAGAATGGTGATGAGGGAGAAGGAGCTGAGCGAGAAGGGAGATGAGGGAGAAGGAGCTGAGGTAGAAGGCTCTGAGGGAGAAGAGTGATGAAAGAGAAGGGTGATGAGGGAGAAGAGGCTGAGAGAGAAGGGAGCTGATAGAGGAAGGTGTGAGGAGAGGCCTGTGCTGAGGGAGAAGGGGCTGCGTAAGAAGGAGCTGAGGGAGAAGGGTGATGAGGGAGAAGGAGCTGATGAAGATGGAGCTGAGGGAGAAGGGTGATGAGGGAGAAGAGGCTGAGAGAGAAGGGAGCTGATAGAGAACGGTGAGAAGAGAGGAATGTGCTGAGGAAGAAGGGGCTGAGAAAGAAGGGTATTGAGGGAGAAGGAGCTGAGGGAGAAGGAGTTGAGGAAGAAGGGTGATGCTGGGGAAGGGGCTGAGAGAGACGGGTGCTGAGAGAGGAAGTTGTGAAGAGAGAAGTTTTCCAAGGGAGAAGGTGCTGAGTGAGAAGGGGCTGAGGAATATGGAGCTAAGGGTGAAGGAGTTGAGGGAGAAGGGTGATGAGGGATAAGGGTGATGAGAGAGAAGGAGCGGAGGGAGAAGAAGTTGAGGAAGAAGGGTGGTGAGGGAGAAGGAGCGGAGGGAGAAGGAGGTGAGGGAGAAGGGTGATGAGGAAGAAGGAACTGTGGAAGAAGGAGCTGAGGAAGTAGGGAGATGAGAGAGAAGGGTGATGAAGGAGAAGAGACTGAGGGAGAAGGAGCTGAGGGAGAAGGGTGATGATGGAGAAGGAGCTGAGGGAGAAGGAGCTGAGGGAGAAGGGGCTGAGGGAGAAGAGTGATGAGGGAGAAGGAGCTGAGGTAGAAGGCTCTGAGGGTGAAGAGTGATGAAGGAGAAGGGTGATGAGGGAGAAGGGGCTGAGAGAGAAGGGAGCTGATAGAAGAAGGTGTGAAGAGAGGCCTGTGCTGAGGAAGAAGGGGCTGAGTCAGAAGGAGCTGAGGGAGAAGGGTGATGAGGGAGAAGGAACGGATGGAGAAGGAGCTGAGGGAGAAGGGTGATGAGGGAAAAGTGGCTGAGTGAGAGGGCAGTGAGAGAGGAAATGAAAGATTAGGGTGATGAGGGAGAAGAAGCTGAGGGAGAAGGGTGATAAGGGAGAAGGAGCAGATGGAGAAGGATCTGAGGGACAAAGAGCTGAGGGAGAAGGAGCTGAGCGAGAAGGGTGAGGATGAGGAGGGTGATGATGGAGAAGGGGCTGTGAGAGAAGGGTGCTGAGAGAGTAAGGTGTGAAGAGAGGAGGCTGCTGAGGTAGAAGGGGCAGAGGCAGAAGGGTGATAGGAAAAAGGAGCTGAGGGAGAAGGAGCTGGGGAATATGGTGATGAGGGAGAAGGGTGATGAGGGAGAAGGGGCTCAGAGAGAATGGTACTGAGACAGGAAGGTGTCAAGTGAGGACGGTGCTGATGGAGAAGGAGCTGAGGGAGAAGGAGCTGAGGAAGAAGGTTGATGAGGGAGAAGGGGCTGAGGGAGAGCTATGTGAGAGTGGAGCTGAAGAAGAAAGGTGATGAGGGAGAAGGAGCTGAGGGAGAAGGAGCTGAGGGACAAAGAGCTGAGGGAGGAGGAGCTGAGGGAGAAGGGTGATGAAGGAGAAGGGTGATGAGGGAGAAGGAGCTGAGGGACAAGGAGCTGAGGGAGTAGGGTGATAAGGGATAAGGAGCTGAGGGAGACAGAGCTGAGGGAGAAGGAGCTGAGGGAGAAGGAGCTGAGGGAGGAGGAGCTGAGGGAGAAGGAGCTGAGGGAGAACGGAGATGAGGGAGAAGGGTGATGAAGGAGAAGGGCATGAGGGAGAAGGAGATGAGGGAGAAGGGTGAAGAGGGAGAAGGGTGATGATGGAGAAGGAGCTGAGGGAGAAGAACCTGAGGGAGAAGGAGCTGTGGGAGAAGGGTGATGAGGGAGAAGGAGCAGAGGGAGAAGGAACTGAGGGAGAAGGGTGATAAGGGAGAATGAGGTGAGGGAGACAGAGTTGAGGGCGAAGGAGCTGAGGGTGAAGGAGCTGAGAGAGAAGGAGCTGAGGGAGAAGGGAGATGAGAAGGGTGATGAAGGAGAATGGCCTGAGGGAGAAGGAGCTGAGGGAGAAGGGTGATCAGGGAGAAGGAGCTGAGGAAGAAGGAGCTGAAGGAGAACGGAGATGAGGGAGAAGGGTGATGAGGGAGAAAGTGCTGAGGGAGAAGTGGCTGAGGGAGAAGGAGCTGAGGGAGGAGCTGAGGGAGAAGGGTGATAAGGGAGAAGGACCTGAGGGAGAAGGAGCTGAGGGAGAAGGAGCTGAGGGAGAAGGAGCTGAGGGTGAAGGGAGATGAGGGAGAAGGACCGGAGGGAGAAGGAGCTGAGGGAAAATGGGGATAAGGGAGAAGGAGCTGAGGGAGATGGAGCTGAGGAAGAAGGAGATGAGGGAGAACGAGCTGAGGGAGAAGGAGCTGAGGGAGAAGGGAGATGAGGGAGAAGGGTGATGAAGGAGAAGGGTGATGAAGGAGAAGGGCCTGAGGGAGAAGGAGCTGAGGGATAAGGGTGATCAGGGAGAAGGAGCTGAGGAAGAAGTAGCTGAGGGAGAAGGGAAATGAGGGAGAAGGGTGATGAGGGAGAAAGTGCTGAGAGAGAAGGTGCTGAGGGAGAAGGAGCTGAGGGAGAAGGGTGATGAGGGAGTAGGAGCTGAGGGAGAAGGAGCAGAGAGGAAGTGTGATGAGGGAGAAGGAGTTGAGGGATAAGGAGCTGAGTGAGAAGTGTGATAAGGGAGAAGGAGCTGAGGGAGATGGAGCTGAGGGAGAAGGAGCTGATAGAGAAGGAGCTGAGGGAGAAGGAGCTGAGGGAGAAGGGAGATGAGGGAGAAGGGTGATGAGGGAGAAAGTGCTGAGAGAGAAGGTGCTGAGGGAAAAGGAGCTGAGGAAGAAGGAGCTGAGGGAGAAAGGTGATGAGGGAGAAGGAGCTGAGGGAGAAGGAGCTGAGGGAAAAGGAGCTGAGGGAGAAGGAGCTGAGGAAGAAGGAGCTGAGGGAGAAGGAAGATGAGGGAGAAGGGTGATGGGGGAGAAAGTGCTGAGAGAGAAGGTGCTGAGGGAGAAGGAGCTGAGGGAGAAGAAGCTGAGGGAGAAGGAGCTGAGGGAGAAGGAGCTGAGGGACAAGGAGCTGAGGGAGAAGGAGCTGAGGGAGAAGGAGCTGAGGGAGAAGGAGCTGAGGGAGAAGGAGCTGAGGGTAAAGGGAGATGAGGGAGAAGGGTGATGAAGTAAAGGGCCTGAGGGAGAAGGAGCTGAGGGAGAAGGGTGATCAGGGAGAAGGAGCTGAGTAAGAAGTAGCTTAGGGAGAAGGGAGACGAGGGAGAATGGTGATGAGGGAGAAGGAGCTGAGTAATAAGTAGCTTAGGGAGAAGGGAGATGAGGGAGAAAGGTGATGAGGGAGAAGGAGCTGAGGGAGAAGGATCTGAAGGAGAAGGGTAATGAGGGAGAAGGGGCTGAGAAAGAAGGGTGCTGGTAGAGGAAATTGTGAAGAGAGGAGTGTGCTGAGGGAGAAGGGGCTGAGAAGAAGGGGGATGAGGGAGAAGGAGATGCGGAAGAAGAAGCTGAGGGAGAAGGGCAATGAAACAGAAGGAACTGAGGGAGAAGGAGCAAGGGAGGAGGAGCTGAGGGAGAAGGGTGATGAGGGAGAAAGTGCTGAGAGAGAAGGTGCTGAGGGAGAAGGAGCTGAGGGAGAAGAAGCTGAGGGAGAAGGGTGATGAGAGAGAAGTAGCTGAGGGAGAAGGAGCTGAGGAAGAAGAGTGAGGAGGGAGAAGGAGCTGAGGGAGTAGGAGCTGAGTGAGAAGTGTGATAAGGGAGAAGGAGCTGAGGGAGAAGGAGCTGAGGGAGAATGGTGATCAGGGAGAAGGAGGTGAGGAAGAAGGAGCTGAGGGAGAAGTGTGATGAGGGAGAAAGTACTGAGAGAGAAGGTGCTGAGGGAGAAGGAGCTGAGGGAGAAGGAGCTGAGGGAGAAGGGTGATGAGAGAGAAGTAGCTGAGGGAGAAGGAGCTGAGGGAGAAGAGTGATGAGGGAGAAGGAGCTGTGGAAGAAGGAGCTGAGGGAGTAGGGAGATGAGAGAGAAGGGTGATGAAGGAGAAGAGACTGAGGGAGAAGGAGCTGAGGGAGAAGGGTGATGATGGAGAAGGAGCTGAGGGAGAAGATCCTGAGGGAGAAGGAGCTGAGGGAGGAGGGTGATGAGGGAAAAGGAGCGGAGGGAGAAGGAGCTGAGGGAGAAGAGTGATAAGGGAGAAGGAGCTGAGGGAGACAGAGCTCAGGGCGAAGTAGCTGAGGGAGAAGGAGATGAGGGAGAAGTGGCTGAGGGAGAAGGAGCTGAGAGAGAAGGGTGATGAGGGAGAAGAAGCTGAGGGAGAAGGAGCTGAGGGAGAAGGAGCTGATAGAGAAGGGTGATGAGGGAGAAGAAGTTGAGGGAGAAGGCTCTGAGGGAGAAGAGTGATGAAGGAGAAGGGTGATGAGGGAGAAGAGGCTGAGAGAGAAGGGAGCTGATAGAGGAAGGTGTGAAGAGAGGCCTGCGTTGAAGGAGAAGGGGCTGAGTAAGAAGGAGCTGAGGGAGAAGGGTGATAAGGGAGAAGGAGCTCAGGGAGACAGAGCTGAGGGCGAAGGAGCTGAGGAGAAGGAGCTGAGGGAGAAGGAGCTGAGGGAGAAGGAGCTGAGGGAGAGGGGAGATGAGGAAGAAGGTTGATGAAGGAGAAAGGCCTGAGGGAGAAAGAGCTGACGGAGAAGGGTGATCAGGGAGAAGGAGCTGAGGAAGTATGAGCTGAGGGAGAAGGGAGATGAGGGAAAAGAGTAATGAGGGAGAAGGGTGATGAAAGAGAAGGGCCTGAGGGAGAAGGAGATGAGGGAGAAGGGTGAAGAGGGAGAAGGTTGATGATGGAGAAGGAGCTTAGGGAGAAGAACCTAAGGGAGAAGGAGCTGAGGGAGAAGGGTGATCAGGGAGAAGGAGCTGAGGAAGAAGGAGCTGAGGAAGAATGAGCTGAGAGAGAAGGGAGATGAGGGAGAAGGGTGATGAGGGAGAAAGTGCTGAGAGAGAAGTGGCTGAGGGAGAAGGAGCTGAGGGAGAAGGGTGATGAGGTAGAAGGAGCTGAGGGAGAAGGATCTGAGGGATCAGGGAGATGAGAGAGAAGGGTCATGACGTAGAAGGAACTCAGGGAGAAGGAGCTGAGGGAGAAGGGTGATGAGGGATAAGGGTGATGAGAGAGAAGGAGCGGAGGGAGAAGGAGCTAAGGAAGAAGGGTGATGAGGGAGAAGGAGCGGAGGGAGAAGGAGCTGAGGGAGAAGGGTGATGAGGAAGAAGGAGCTGTGGAAGAAGGAGCTGAGGGAGTAGGGAGATGAGAGAGAAGGGTGATGAAGGAGAAGAGACTGAGGGAGAAGGAGCTGAGGGAGAAGGGTGATGATTTAGAAGGAGCTGAGGGAGAAGGTCCTGAGGGAGAAGGAGCTGAGGGAGAAGGAGCTGAGGGAGAAGAGTGATGAGGGAGAAGGAGCAGAGGTAGAAGGCTCTGAGGGTGAAGAGTGATGAAGGAGAAGGGTGATGAGGGAGAAGGGGCTGAGAGAGAAGGGAGCTGATAGAGGAAGGTGTGAAGAGAGGCCTGTGCTGAGGTAGAAGGGGCTGAGTAAGAAGGAGCTGAGGGAGAAGGGTGATGAGGGAGAAGGAACGGATGGAGAAGGAGCTGAGGGAGAAGGGTGGTAGGGAGAAGGAGCTGAGGGAGACAGAGCTGAGGGCGGAGGAGCTGAGGGAGAAGGAGCAGAGGGATAAGGAGCTGAGGGAGAAGGAGCTGAGGGAGAGGGGAAATGAGGAAGAAGGGTGATGAAGGAGAAAGGCCTGAGGGAGAAGGAGCTGAGGGAGAAGGGTGATCAGGGAGAAGGAGCTGAGGAAGAATGAGCTGAGGGAGAAGGGAGATGAGGGAAAAGAGTTATGAGGGAGAAGGGTGATGAAGGAGAAGGGTCTGAGGGAGAAGGACATGAGGGAGAAGGGTGAAGAGGCAGAAGGGTGATGAGGGAGAAGGAGCAGAGGGAGAAGAAACTGAGGGAGAAGGGTGATAAGGGAGAAGGAGGTGAGGGAGATGGAGCTTAGGGTGAAGGAGCTGAGGGAGAAGGAGCTGAGGGAGAAGGAGCTGAGGGAGAAGGAGCTGAGGGCGAAGGAGCGGAGGGAGAAGGGAGATGAGGGAGAAGGGTGATGAAGGAGAAGGGCATGAGGGAGAAGGAGATGAGGGAGAAGGGTGAAGTGGGAGAAGGGTGATGATGGAGAAGGAGCTGAGGGAGAAGAACCTGAAGGAGAAGGAGCTGAGGGAGAAGGGTGTTGAGGGAGAAGGAGCAGACGGAGAAGGAACTGAGGAGAAAGGTGATAAGGGAGAAGGAGGTGAGGGAGACGGAGCTGAGGGCGAAGGAGCTGAGGGAGAAGGAGCTAAGGGAGAAGGAGCTGAGGGAGAAGGAGCTGAGGGAGAAGGGAGATGAGGAAAAGGGTGATGAAGGAGAATGGCCTGAGGGAGAAGGAGCTGAGGGAGAAGGGTGATGAGGAAGAAGGAGCTGTGGAAGAAGGATCTGAGGGAGTAGGGAGATGACAGAGAAGGGTGATGAAGGAGAAGAGACTGAGGGAGAAGGAGCTGAGGGAGAAGGGTGATGATGGAGAAGGAGCTGAGGGAGAAGGAGCTGAGGGAGAAGGGGCTGAGGGAGAAGGAGCTCAGAGAGAAGGGTAATGATGGACAAGGAGCTGAGGGAGAAGGAGCTGAGGGAGAAGGGTGATGAGGGAGAAGGAGCTGAGGTAGAAGGCTCTGAGGGTGAAGAGTGATGAAGGAGAAGGGTGATGAGGGAGAAGGGGCTGAGTGAGAAGGGAGCTGGTAGAGGAAGGTGTGAAGAGAGGCCTGTGCTGAGGGAGAAGGGGCTGAGTAAGAAGGAGCCGAGGGAGAAGGGTGATGAGGGAAAAGGAGCTGATGAAGTAGGAGCTGAGGGAGAAGGGTGATGAGGGAGAAGGGGCTGAGAGAGGAGGGACCTAATAGAGAAAGGTGAGAAGAGAGGAATGTGTTGAGGAAGAAGGGGCTGAGGAAGAAGGGTGATGAGGGAGAAGGAGCTGAGGAACAAAGAGCTGAGTGAGAAGGGTGATGAGGGAGAAGGGTGCTGAGGGAGAAGTAGCTGATGGACAGGGACCTGAGGGAGAAGGTTGATAAGGGAGAAGGAGCTGAGGGAGAAGGAGCTCAGGGAAAAGGAGCTGAGGGAGAGGGAGCTGAGGGAGAAGGGTGATGAAGCAGAACTGCCTGAGGGAAAAGGAGATGAGGGAGAAGGGTGAAGAGGGAGAAGGGTGATGATGGAGAAGAAGCTGAGGGAGAAGGAGCTGAGGGACAAGGGTGATGAGGGAAAAGGAGCGGAGGTAGAAGGAGCTGAGGGAGAAGGGTGATAAGGGAGAAGGAGCTGAGGGAGACAGAGCACAGGGCGAAGGAGCTGTGGGAGAAGGAGCTGAGGGAGAAGGAGCTGAGGGAGAGGGGAGATGAGGAAGAAGGGTGATGAAGGAGAAAGACCTGAGGGAGAAGGAGCTGAGGGAGAAGGGTGATCAGGGAGAAGGAGCTGAGGAAGAAGGAACTGAGGGAGAAGGAGCTGAGGGAGAAGGGTGATCAGGGAGAAGGAGCTGAGGAAGAAGGACCTGAGGAAAAATGAGCTGAGGGAGAAGGGAGATTAGGGAGAAGGGTGATGAGGGAGAACGTGCTGAGAGAGAAGGTGCTGAGGGAGAAGGAGCTGAGGGAGAAGGAGCTGAGGGAGAAGGGTGATGAGGGAGAAGGAGCTGAGGGAGAAGGAACTGAGGGGAAGGGTGATGAGGGAGAAGGAGTTGAGGGATAAGGAGCTGAGTGAGAAGTGTGATAGGGAAGAAGGAGCTGAGGGAGAAGGGTGATCAGGGAGAAGGAGCTGAGGAAGAAGTAGCTGAGGGAGAAGGAGCTGAGGTAGAAAGGTGATCAGGGAGAAGGAGCTGAGGAAGAAGGAGCTGAGAAAGAATGAGCTGAGGGAGAAGGGAAATGAGGGAGAAGCCTGATGAGGGAGAAAGTGCTGAGAGAGCAGGTCCTGAGGAGAAGGAGCTGAGGGAGTAGGAGCTGAGGGAGAAGGGTGATGAGGGAGAAGGAGCTGAGGGAGAAGGAGCTGAGGGGAAGGGTGATGAGAGAGAAGGAGTTGAGGGATAAGGAGCTGAGTGAGCAGTGTGATAAGGGAGAAGGAGCTGAGGGAGACAGAGCTGAGGGAGAAGGTGCTTATAGAGAAGGAGCTGAGAAGAAGGAGCTGAGGGAGAAGGGAGATGAGGGAGAAGGGTGATGAGGGAGAAAGTGCTGAGAGAGAAGGTGCTGAGGGAGAAGGAGCTGACTGAGAAGAAGCTGAGGGAGAAGGAGCTGAGGGAGAAGGAGCTGAGGGAGAAGGAGCTGTGGGAGAAGGAGCTGAGGGAGAAGGGAGATGAGGGAGAAGGGTGATGAAGTAGAAGGGCCTGAGGGAGAAGGAGCTGAGGTAGAAGGGTGGTCAGGGAGAAGGAGCTGAGTAAGAAGTAGCTTAGGGAGAAGGGAGATGAGGGAGAACGGTGAAAAGGGAGAAGGAGCTGAGGGAGAAGGATCTGAAGGAGAAGGGTAATGAGGGAGAAGGGGATGAGAAAGAACGGTGCTGGTAGAGGAAGTTGTGAAAAGAGGAGTGTGCTGAGTGAGAAGGAGCTGAGGAAGAAGGGGGATGAGGGAGAAGGAGATGCGGAAGAAGAAGCTGAGGGAGAAGGGCAATGAAGCAGAAGGAACTAAGGGAGAAGGAGCGAAGGGAGGAGTAGCTGAGGGAGAAGGGTGATGAGGGAGAAAGTGCTGAGAGAGAAGGTGCTGAGGGAGAAGGAGCTGAGGGACAAGGAGCTGAGGGAGAAGGGTGATGAGAGAGAAGGAGCTGAGGGAGAAAGAGCTGAGGGAGAAGAGTGATGAGGGAGAAGGAGCTGAGGGAGAAGGAGCTGAGTGATAAGTGTGATAAGGGAGAAGGAGCTGAGGGAGAGGGAGCTGAGGGAGAAGGAGCTGATAGAGAAGGAGCGGAGGGAGAAGGAGCGGAGGGAGAAGGATTATAAGGGAGAAGGAGCTGAGGGAGACGGAGCTGAGGTAGAAGGGGCTGAGGGACAAGGAGCTGAGAGAGAAGGGAGATGAGGGAGAAGGGTGATGAAGGAGAAGGGCCTGAGGGAGAAGGACCTGAGGGAGAATGGTGATCGGGGAGAAGGAGGTGAGGAAGAAGGAGCTGAGGGAGAAAGGTGATGAGGGAGAAGGAGCTGAGGGAGAAGGAGCTGAGGGAGAAGGGGCTGAGGGAGAAGGAGCTGAGAGAGAAGGGTGATGAGGGAGAAGAAGCTGAGGGAGAAGGAGCTCAGGGAGAAGGAGCTGATAGAGAAGGGTGATGAGGGAGAAGAATTTGAGGGAGAAGGGTGAGGAGGGAGAAGTGTGATAAGCGAGAAGGAGCTGAGGGAGAAGGAGCTGAGAGAGAATGGTGATGTGGGAGAATGGACTGTGGGAGAAGGAGCTGAGTGAGAAATAGCTGAGGGAGAAGGGTGATGAGGGAAAAGGGTGATGAGAGAGAAGGAGCTGAGGGAGAAGAAGCTGAGGGAGAAGGGTGATGAGGGAGAAGGGTGATAAGGGAGAAGGGGCTGAGAGAAAATGTGCTAAGGGAGGAGCAGAGGGAGAAGGGTGATGAGGGAGAAGGAGCTGAGGGAGAAGGGTAATGAGGGAGAAGGGTGATGAGCAAGAAGGAGCTAAGGGAGAAGTGTGGTGAGAGAGAATGGACTCTGGGAGAAGGAGCTGAGGGAGAAGGAGCTGAGGGAGAAGAGTAATGAGGGAGAAGGAGCTGAGGGAGAAGGAGATGAGGGAGAAGGGTGATGAGGGAGAAGGTGCTGATGGAGGAGCTGAGGGAGAAGGGTGATGAGGGAGAAGGGTGATGAGAGAGAAGGAACTAAGGGAGAAACTGCAGGAGAAGGAGATGAGGGAGAAGGGTTAAGAGGGAGAAGGGTGATGAGGGAGAAGGAGCTGAGAGAGACTGGAGTTGAGAGAGGAAGGTGTGAAGAGAGGAGGGCGCTGAGGTAGAAGGGGAAAAGGGAAAATGGTGATGAGGCAGAAGGAGGTGAGGGAGAAGGAGCTGAGGGAGAAGGGTGATGAGGGAGTAGGGTGATAAGGGAGAAGGAGCTGAGGCAGAAGGAGCTGAGGGAGAAGGAACTGAGGGAGAAGGAGCTGAGGGAGAAAGGCGATGAGGGAGAAGGGTGATGAGGAAGAAGGAGCTGAGGGAGAAGGAGCTGAGGGAGAAGGAGCTGAAGGAGAAGGAGCTGACTGAGAAGGAGCTGAGGGAGAAGGGAGATGAGGGAGAAGGAGATGCTGAAGATGAAGCTGAGGGAGAAGGGCAATGAAGCAGAAGGAACTGAGGGAGAAGGAGCTGAGGGACAAAGAGCTGAGGGAGGAGGAGCTGAGGGAGAAGGGTGATGAAGGAGAAGGGTGATGAGGGAGAAGGAGCTGAGGGAAAAGGACCTGAGGGAGTAAGGTGATAAGGGAGAAGGAGCTGAGGGAGACAGAACTGAGGGAGAAGGAGCTGAGGGAGAAGGAGCTGAGGGAGAACAGAGATGAGGGAGAAGGGTGATGAAGGAGAAGGGCATGAGGGAGAAGGAGATGAGGAAGAAGGGTGAAGAGGGAGAAGGGTGATGATGGAGAAGTAGCTGAGGGAGAAGAACCTGAGGGAGAAGGACCTGAGGGAGAAGGGTGATGAGGGAGTAGGAGCAGAGGGAGAACGAGCTGAGTGAGAACGAGCTGAGGGTGAAGGGAGATGAGGGTGAAGGGAGGTGAGGGAGAAGGACTGGAGGGAGAAGGAGCTGAGGGAAAAGGGTGATAAGGGAGAAGTAGCTGAGGGAGATGGAGCTGAGGAAGAAGGAGATGAGGGAGAAGGAGCTGAGGGAGAAGGAGCTAAGTGAGGGGGAGCTGATGGAGAAGGGTGAGGGAGAAAGTGCTGAGAGAGAAGGTGCTGAGGGAGAAGGAGCTGAGGGAGAAGGAGCTGAGGGAGAAGGGTGATGAGGGTGAAGGAGCTGAGGGAGAAGGAGCTGAGTGACAAGTGTGATAAGGGAGAAGGAGCTGAGGGAGACGGAGCTGAGGGAGAAGCAGCTGATAGAGAAGGAGCTGAGGGAGAAGGAGCTGAGGGAGAAGGGAGATGAGGGAGAAGGTTGATGAAGGAGAAGGGCATGAGGGAGAAGGAGATGAGGGAGAAGGGTGAAGAGGGAGAAGGGGGATGATGGAGAAGGACCTGAGGGTGAAGAACCTGAGGGAGAAGGAGCTGAGGGAGAAGGGTGATGAGGGAGAAGGAGCAGAGGGAGAAGAAACTGAGGGAGAAGGGTGATAAGGGAGAAGGAGGTGAGGGAGATGGAGCTGATGACGAAGGAGCTGAGGGAGAAGAAGCTGAGGGAGAAGGAGCTGAGAGAGAAGGAGCTGAGGGAGAAGGGAGATGAGGGAGAAGGGTGATGAAAGAGAAGGGTGAAGAAGGAGAAGGGCCTGAGGGAGAAGGAGCTGAGGGAGAAGTAGCAGAGGGAGAAGGGAAATGAGGGAAAAGGGTGATGAGGGAGAAAGTGCTGAGAGAGAAGGTGCTGAGGGAGAAGGAGCTGAGGTAGAAGGAGCTGAGGGAGAAGGGTGATGAGGGAGAAGGAGCTGAGGGAGAAGGAGCTGAGGGAGAAGGGTGATGAGGGAGAAGGAGTTGAGAGAGAAGGAGCTGAGTGAGAAGTGTGATAAGGGAGAAGGAGCTGAGGGAGATGGAGCTGAGGGAGAAGGAGCTGATAGAGAAGGAGCTGATGGAGAAGGAGCTGAGGGAGAACGGAGATGAGGGAGAAGGGTGATGAGGGAGAAACTGCTGAGAGAGAAGGTGCTGAGGGAGAAGGAGCTGAGGAAGACGGAGATGAGGGAGAAGGAGCTGAGGGAGAAGGAGCTTAGGGAGAAGGGTGATAAGGGAGAAGTAGCTGAGGGGAAGGAGCTGAGGGAGAAGGAGCTGAGGGAGAAGGAGCTGAGGGAGAAGGGTGATGAGGGAGAAGCAGCTAAGGGAGACTGAGATGAAGAAGAAGGAGCTGAGGGAGAAGGAGCTGAGGGAGAAGGAGCTGAGGGAGAATGAGCTGTGGGTGAAGGGTGATGAGGGAGAAAGTGCTGAGAGAGAAGGTGCTGAGGGAGAAGGGGCTGAGGGAGAAGGAGCTGAGGGAGAAGGGTGATGAGGGAGAAGGAGCTGATGGAGAAGGAGCTGAGGGAGAAGGGTGATGAGGGAGAAGGAGTTGAGGGAGAAGGAGCTGAGTGAGAAGTGTTATAAGGGAGAAGGAGCTGAGGGAGAAGGAGCTGATAGAGAAGGAGCTGATAGAGAAGGAGCTGAGGGAGAAGGAGCTGAGGGAGAAGGGAGATGAGGGAGAAGGGTGATGAGGGAGAAAGTGCTGAGAGAGAAGATGCTGAGGGAGAAGGAGCTGAGTAAGAAGGAGCTGAGGGAGAAGGAGCTGAGGGAGAAGGAGCTGAGGGAGAAGGGTGATAAGGGAGAAGTAGCTGAGGGGAAGGAGCTGAGGGAGAAGGAGCTGAGGGAGAAGGAGCTGAGGGAGAAGGGTGATGAGGGAGAAGCAGCTAAGGGAGACTGAGATGAAGAAGAAGGAGCTGAGGGAGAAGGAGCTGAGGGAGAAGGAGCTGAGGGAGAATGAGCTGTGGGTGAAGGGTGATGAGGGAGAAAGTGCTGAGAGAGAAGGTGCTGAGGGAGAAGGAGCTGAGGGAGAAGGAGCTGAGGGAGAAGGGTGACGAGGTAGAAGGAGCTGAGGGAGGAGCTGAGGGAGAACGGTGATAAGGGAGATGGAGGTGAGGCAGATGGAGCTTAGGGCGAAGGAGCTGAGGGAGAAGGGTTATGAGGTAGAAGGAGCTGAGGGAGGAGCTGAGGGAGAACGGTGATAAGGGAGATGGAGGTGAGGCAGATGGAGCTTAGGGCGAAGGACCTGAGGGAGAAGGAGCTGAGGGAGAAGAAGCTGAGGGCAAAGGAGCTGAGGGAGAAGGAGCTGAGGGAGAAGGAGCTGAGTGAGAAGGGAGATGAGGGAGAAGGGTGATGAGAGAGAAAGTGCTGAGAGAGAAGATGCTGAGGGAGAAGGAGCTGAGGAAGAAGGAGCTGAGGGAGAAGGAGCTGAGGGAGAAGGAGCTGAGGGAGAAGGGTGATAAGGGAGAAGAAGCTGAGGGGAAGGAGCTGAGGGAGAAGGAGCTGAGGGAGAAGGAGCTGAGGGAGAAGGGAGATGAGGGAGAAGGAGCTGAGGGGAAGGAGCTGAGGGAGAAGGAGCTGAGGGAGAAGGAGCTGAGTGACAAGAGTAATTAGGGAGAAGGAGCTGAGGGAGAAGGGAGATGAGGGAGAAGGTTGATGAAGGATAAGGGCATGAGGGAGAAGGGGACGAGGGAGAAGGGTGAAGAGGGAGAAGGGTGATGACGGAGAAGGAGCTGAGGGAGAATAACCTGAGGGAGAAGGAGCTGAGGGAGAAGGGTGATGAGGGAGAAGGAGCAGAGGGAGACGAAACTGAGGGAGAAGGGTGATAAGGGAGAAGGAGGTGAGGGAGATGGAGCTTAGGGCGAAGGAGCTGAGGGAGAAGGAGCTGAGGGAGAAGGAGCTGAGGGAGAAGGAGCTGAGGGAGAAGGAGCTGAGGGAGAAGGAGCTGAGGGAGAAGGAGCTGAAGGAGAAGGGAGATGAGGGAGAAGGGTGATGAAGGAGAATGGCCTGAGGGAGAAGGAGCTGAGGGAGAAGGGGGATGAAGGAGAAGGAGCTGAGGGAGGAGCTGAGGGAGAAGGGTGATATGGGAGATGGAGGTGAGGCAGATGGAGCTTAGGGCGAAGGAGCTGAGGGAGAAGGAGCTGAGGGAGAAGGAGCTGAGGGCGAAGGAGCTGAGGGAGAAGGAGCTGAGGAAGAAGAAGCTGAGTCTGAAGGTTGATGAGGGAGAAGGAGTGGAGGGAGAAGGAGCTGAGGGAAAAGGGTGATAAGGGAGAAGGAGCTGAGGGAGACTGAGCTGAGGGGGAAGGAGATGAGGGAGAAGGAGCTGAGGGAGTAGGAGCTGAGGGAGAAGGAGCTGAGGGAGAAGGAGCTGAGGGCGAAGGAGCTGAGGGAGAAGGAGCTGAGGGAGAAGAAGCTGAGTCTGAAGGTTGATGAGGGAGAAGGAGGGGAGGGAGAAGGAGCTGAGGGAAAGGGGTGATAAGGGAGAAGGAGCTGAGGGAGACTGAGCTGAGGGGGAAGGAGATGAGGGAGAAGGAGCTGAGGGAGTAGGAGCTGAGGGAGAAGGAGCTGAGGGAGAAGGGAGATGAGGGAGAAGGCTGATGAAGGAGAAGGGTGATGAAGGAGATGGGCCTGAGGGAGAAGGAGCTGAGGAAGAAGTAGCTGAGGGAGAAGGGAAATGAGGGAGAAGGGTGATGAGGGAGAAAGTGCTGAGAGAGAAGGTGCTGAGGGAGAAGGAGCTGAGGGACAAGGAGCTGAGGGAGAAGGGTGATAAGGGAGAAGGAGCTGATGGAGAAGGAGCTGAGGGAGAAGGGTGATGAGGGAGAAGGAGTTGAGGGAGAAGGAGCTGAGTGAGAAGTGCTATAAGGGAGAACTAGCTGAGGGAGAAGGAGCTGATAGAGAAGGAGCTGGTAGAGAAGGAGCTGAGGGAGAAGGAGCTGAGGGAGAAGGGAGATGAGGGAGAAGGGTGATGAGGGAGAAAGTGCTGAGAGAGAAGATGCTGAGGGAGAAGGAGCTGAGGAAGAAGGAGCTGAGGGAGAAGGAGCTGAGGGAGAAGGGTGATAAGGGAGAAGGAGTTGAGAGGAAGGAGCTGAGGGAGAAGGGAGATGAGGAAGAAGCAGCTAAGGGAGACTGAGCTGAAGAAGAAGGAGCTGAGGGAGAAGGAGCTGAGGGAGAAGGAGCAGAGGGACAAGGAGCTGAGGGAGAAGGAGCTGAGGGAGAAGGGTGATAAGGGAGAAGGAGCTGAGGGAGAAGGTGCTGAGGGAGAAGGGAGATGAGGGAGAAGCAGCTAAGGGAGACTGAGCTGAATAAGAAGGAGCTGAGGGAGAAGGAGCTGAGGGAGAAGGAGCTGAGGGAGAAGGAGCTGAGGGAGAAGGAGCTGAGGGAGAAGGGAGATGAGGGAGAAGTAGCTAAGGGAGACGGAGCTGAGGAATAAGGAGCAGAGGGAGAAGGAGCTGAGGGAGAAGGAGCTGAGGGAGAATGAGCTGAGGGTGAAGGGTGATGAGGGAGAAAGTGCTGAGAGAGAAGGTGCTGAGGGAGAAGGAGCTGAGGGAGAAGGAGCTGAGGGAGAAGGGTGATGAGGGAGAAGGAGCAGAGGGGAAGGAGCTGAGGGAGAAGGAGCTGAGGGAGAAGGAGCTGAGTGACAAGTGTAACTAGGGAGAAGGAGCTGAGGGAGAAGTAGATGAGGGAGAAGGTTGATGAAGGATAAGGGCATGAGGGAGAAGGAGATGAGGGAGAAGGGTGAAGAGGGAGAAGGGTGATGACAGAGAAGGAGCTGAGGGAGAATAACCTGAGGGAGAAGGAGCTGAGGGAGAAGGGTGATGAGGGAGAAGGAGCAGAGGGAGAAGAAACTGAGGGAGAAGGGTGATAAGGGAGAAGGAGGTGAGGGAGATGGAGCTTAGAGCGAAGGAGCTGAGGGAGAAGGAGCTGAGGGAGAAGGAGCTGAGGGAGAAGGAGCTGAGGAGAAGGAGCTGAGGGAGAAGGAGCTGATAGAGAAGGAGCTGAGGGAGAAGGAGCTGAGGGAGAAGGGAGATGAGGGAGAAGGAGCTGAGTGAGAAGTGCTATAAGGGAGAAGGAGCTGAAGGAGAAGGAGCTGATAGAGAAGGAGCTGATAGAGAAGGAGCTGAGGGAGAAGGAGCTGAGGGAGAAGGGAGATGAGGGAGAAGGGTGATGAGGGAGAAAGTGCTGAGAGAGAAGATGCTGACAGAGAAGGAGCTCAGGAAGAAGGAGCTGAGGGAGAAGGAGCTGAGGGAGAAGGGTGATAAGGGAGAAGGAGCTGAGGGAGAAGGAGCTGAGGGAGAAGGGAGATGAGGGAGAAGCAGCTAAGGGAGACTGAGCTGAAGAAGAAGGAGCTGAGCGAGGAGCTGAGGGAGAAGGAGCTGACGGAGAAGGAGCTGAGGGAGAAGGAGCTGAGGGAGAAGGAGCTGAGGGAGAATACCCTGAGGGAGAAGGAGCTGAGGGAGAAGGGTGATGAGGGAGAAGGAGCAGAGGGAGAAGAAACTGAGGGAGAAGGGTGATAAGGGAAAAGGAGGTGAGGGAGATGGAGCTTAGGGCGAAGGAGCTGAGGGAGAAGGAGCTGAGGGAGAAGGAGCTGAGGGAGAAGGAGCTGAGGGAGAAGGAGCTGAAGGAGAAGGAGCTGAGGAAGAAGGAGCTGAGGGAGAAGGGTGATAAGGGAGAAGGAGCTGAGGGAGAAGGTCCTGAGGAAGAAGGGAGATGAGGGAGAAGCAGCTAAGGGAGACTGAGCTGAAGAAGAAGGAGCTGAGGGAGAAGGAGCTGAGGGAGAAGGAGCTGAGGGAGAAGGAGCTGAGGGAGAAGGGAGATGAGGGAGAAGCAGCTAAGGGAGACGGAGCTGAGGAAGAAGGAGCAGAGGGAGAAGGAGCTGAGGGAGAAGGAGCTGAGGGACAATGAGCTGAGGGTGAAGGGTGATGAGTGAGAAAGTGCTGAGAGAGAAGGTGCTGAGGGAGTAGGAGCTGAGGGAGAAGGAGCTGAGGGAGAAGGGTGATGAGGGAGAAGGAGCTGAGGGGAAGGATCTGAGGAAGAAGGAGCTGAGGGAGAAGGAGCTGAGTGACAAGTGTAATTAGGGAGAAGGAGCTGAGGGAGAAGGGAGATGAGGGAGAAGGTTGATGAAGGATAAGGGCATGAGGGAGAAGGAGATGAGGGAGAAGGGAGAAGAGGTAGAAGGGTGATGACGGAGAAGGAGCTGAGGGAGAATAACCTGAGGGAGAAGGAGCTGAGGGAGAAGGGTGATGAGGTAGAAGGAGCAGAGGGAGAAGAAACTGAGGGAGAAGGGTGATAAGGGAGAATGAGGTGAGGTAGATGGAGCTTAGGGCGAAGGAGCTGAGGGAGAAGGAGCTGAGGGAGAAGGAGCTGAGGGAGAAGGAGCTGAGGGAGAAGGAGCTGAGGGAGAAGGGAGATGAGGGAGAAGGGTGATGAAGGAGAATGGCCTGAGGGAGAAGGAGCTGAGGGAGAAGGGTGATGAGGGAGAAGGAGCAGAGGGAGAAGAAACTGAGGGAGAAGGGTGATAAGGGAGAAGGAGGAGAGGCAGATGGAGCTTAGGGCGAAGGAGCTGAGGGAGAAGGAGCTGAGGGAGAAGGAGCTGAGGGCGAAGGGAAATGAGGGAGAAAGGTGATGAGGGAGAAAGTGCTGAGAGAGAAGGTGCTGAGGGAGAAGGAGCTGAGGGAGAAGGAGCTGAGTCTGAAGGTTGATGAGGGAGAAGGAGCTGAGGGAAAAGGGTGATAAGGGAGAAGGAGCTGAGGGAGACTGAGCTGAGGGGGAAGGAGATGAGGGAGAAGCAGCTGAGGGAGTAGGAGCTGAGGGAGAAGGAGCTGAGGGAGAAGGGAGATGAGGGAGAAGGGTGAGAAAGGAGAAGGGTGATGAAGGAGATGGGCCTGAGGGAGAAGGAGCTGAGGGAGAAGTAGCTGAGGGAGAAGGGAAATGAGGGAGAAGGGTGATGAGGGAGAAAGTGCTGAGAGATAAGGTGCTGAGGGAGAAGGAGCTGAGGGAGAAGGAGCTGAGGGAGAAGGGTGATGAGGGAGAAGGAGCTGAGGGAGAAGGAGCTGAAGGAGAAGGGTGATGAGGGTGAAGGAGTTGAGGGAGAAGGAGCTGAGTGAGAAGTGTGATAAGGGAGAAGGTGCTGAGGGAGAAGGAGCTGAGGGAGAAGGAGCTGATAGAGAAGGAGCTGAGGGAGAAGGAGCTGAGGGAGAAGGGAGATGAGGGAGAAGGGTGATGAGGGAGAAAGTGCTGAGAGAAAAGATGATGAGGGAGAAGGAGCTGAGGAAGAAGGAGCTGAGGGAGAAGGAGCTGAGGGAGAAGGGTGATAATGGAGAAGGAGCTGAGGGGAAGGAGCTGAGGGAGAAGGAGCTGAGGGAGAAGGAGCTGAGGGAGAAGGGAGATGAGGGAGAAGCAGCTAAGGGAGACTGAGCTGAAGAAGAAGGAGCTGAGGGAGAAGGGGCTGAGGGAGAAGGAGCTGAGGGAGAAGGGAAATGAGGGAGAAAGGTGATGAGGGAGAAAGTGCTGAGAGAGAAGGTGCTGAGGGAGAAGGAGCTGAGGGAGAAGGAGCTGAGGGAGAAGGGTGATGAGGGAGAAGGAGCTGCGGGAGAAGGAGCTGAGGGAGAAGGGAGATGAGGGAGAAGCAGCTAAGGGAGACTGAGCTGAAGAAGAAGGAGCTGAGGGAGAAGGGGCTGAGGGAGAAGGAGCTGAGGAAGAAGGAGCTGAGGGAGAAGGACCTGAGGGAGAAGTGAGATGAGGGAGAAGCAGCTAAGGGAGACATAGCTGAGGAAGAAGGAGCAGAGGGAGAAGGAGCTGAGGGAGAAGGAGCTGAGGGAGAATGAGCTGAGGGTGAAGGGTGATGAGGGAGAAAGTGCTGAGAGACAAGGTGCTGAGGGAGAAGGACCTGAGGGAGAAGGAGCTGAGGGAGAAGGGTGATGAGGGAGAAGGAGCTGAGGGGAAGGAGCTGAGGGAGAAGGAGCTGAGGGAGAAGGAGCTGAGTGACAAGTGTAATTAGGGAGAAGGAGCTGAGGGAGAAGGGAGATGAGGGAGAAGGTTGATGGAGGATAAGGGCATGAGGGAGAAGGAGATGAGGCAGAAGGGTGAAGAGGGAGAAGGGTGATGACGGAGAAGGAGCTGAGGGAGAATAACCTGAGGGAGAAGGAGCTGAGGGAGAAGGGTGATGAGGGAGAAGGAGCAGAGGGAGAAGAAACTGAGGGAGAAGGGTGATAAGGGAGAAGGAGGTGAGGGAGATGGAGCTTAGGGCGAAGGAGCTGAGGGAGAAGGAGCTGAGGGAGAAGGAGCTGAGGGAGAAGGAGCTGAGGGAGAAGGAGCTGAGGGAGAAGAAGATGAGGGAGAAGGGAGATGAGGGAGAAGGGTGATGAAGGAGAATGGCCTGAGGGAGAAGGAGCTGAGGGAGAAGGGTGATGAGGGAGAAGGATCTGAGGGAGGAGCTGAGGGAGAAGGGTGATAAGGGAGATGGAGGTGAGGCAGATGGAGCTTAAGGCGAAGGAGCTGAGGGAGAAGGAGCTGAGGGAGAAGAAGCTGAGTCTGAAGGTTGATGAGGGGGAAGGAGGGGAGGGAGAAGGAGCTGAGGGAAAAGGGTGATAAGGGAGAAGGAGCTGAGGGAGACTGAGCTGAGGTGGAAGGAGATGAGGGAGAAGGAGCTGACGGAGTAGGAGCTGAGGGAGAAGGAGCTGAGGGAGAAGGAGCTGAGGGCGAAGGAGCTGAGGGAGAAGGAGCTGAGGGAGAAGAAGCTGAGTCTGAAGGTTGATTAGGGAGAAGGAGCAGAGGGAGAAGGTGCTGAGGGAGTAGGAGCTGAGGGAGAAGGAGCTGAGGGACAAGGGAGATGAGGGAGAAGGGTGATGAAGGAGAAGGGTGATGAAGGAGATGGGCCTGAGGGAGAAGGAGCTGAGGGAGAAGTAGCTGAGGGAGAAGGGAAATGAGGGAGAAGGTTGATGAGGGAGAAAGTGCTGAGAGAGAAGGTGCTGAGGGAGAAGGAGCTGAGGGAGAAGGGTGATGAGGGAGAAGGAGCTGATGGAGAAGGAGCTGAGGGAGAAGGGTGATGAGGGAGAAGGAGTTGAGGGAGAAGGAGCTGAGTGAGAAGTGTTATATGGGAGAAGGAGCTGAGGGAGAAGGAGCTGATAGAGAAGGAGCTGATAGAGAAGGGGCTGAGGGAGAAGGAGCTGAGGGAGAAGGGAGATGAGGGAGAAGGGTGATGAGGGAGAAAGTGCTGAGAGAGAAGATGCTGAGGGAGAAGGAGCTGAGGAAGAAGGAGCTGAGGGAGAAGGAGCTGAGGGAGAAGGGTGATAAGGGAGAAGGAGCTGAGGGGAAGGAGCTGAGGGAGAAGGAGCTGAGGGAGAAGGAGCTGAGGGAGAAGGGAGATGAGGGAGAAGCAGCTAAGGGAGACTGAGCTGAAGAATAAGGTGCTGGGGGAGAAGGAGCTGAGGGACAAGGAGCTGAGGGAGATGGAGCTGAGGGAGAAGGTGCTGAGGGAGAAGGGAGATGAGGGAGAAGCAGCTAAGGGAGACGGAGCTGCGGAAGAAGGAGCAGAGGGAGAAGGAGCTGAGGGAGAAGGAGCTGAGGGAGAATGAGCTGAGGGTGAAAGGTTATGAGGGAGAAAGTGCTGAGAGAGAAGGTGCTGACGGAGAAGGAGCTGAGGGAGAAGGAGCTGAGGGAGAAGGGTGATGAGGGAGAAGGAGCTGAGGGGAAGGAGCTGAGGGAGAAGGAGCTAAGGGAGAAGGAGCTGAGTGACAAGTGTAATTAGGGAGAAGGAGCTGAGGGAGAAGCGAGATGAGGGAGAAGGTTGATGAAGGATAAGGGCATGAGGGAGAAGGAGATGAGGGAGAAGGGTGAAGAGGGAGAAGGGTGATTACGGAGAAGGAGCTGAGGGAGAATAACCTGAGGGAGAAGGAGCTGAGGGAGAAGGGTGATGAGGGAGAAGGAGCAGAGGGAGAAGAAACTGAGGGAGAAGGGTGATAAGGGAGAAGGAGGTGAGGGAGATGGAGCTTAGGGCGAAGGAGCTGAGGGAGAAGGAGCTGAGGGAGAAGGAGCTGAGGGAGAAGGAGCTGAGGGAGAAGGAGCTGAGTGAGAAGGAGCTGAGGGAGAAGGAGCTGAGGGAGAAGGAGCTGAGGGAGAAGGGAGATGAGGGAGAAGGGTGATGAAGGAGAATGGCCTGAGGGAGAAGGAGCTGAGGGAGAAGGGTGATGAGGGAGAAGGAGCAGAGGGAGAAGAAACTGAGGGAGAAGTGTGATAAGGTAGAAGGAGGTGAGGCAGATGGAGCTTAGGGCGAAGGAGCTGAGGGAGAAGGAGCTGAGGGCGAATGAGCTGAGGGAGAAGGAGCTGAGGGAGAAGAAGCTGAGTCTGAAGGTTGATGAGGGAGAAGGAGCTGAGGGAAAAGGGTGATAAGGGAGAAGGAGCTGAGGGAGACTGAGCTGAGGGGGAAGGAGATGAGGGAGAAGGAGCTGAGGGAGTAGGAGCTGAGGGAGAAGGAGCTGAGGGAGAAGGGAGATGAGGGAGAAGGGTGATAAAGGAGAAGGGTGATGAAGGAGATGGGCCTGAGGGAGAAGGAGCTGAGGGAGAAGTAGCTGAGGGAGAAGGGAAATGAGGGAGAAGGGTGATGAGGGAGAAAATGCTGAGAGAGAAGGTGCTGAGGGAGAAGGAGCTGAGGAAAAAGGAGCTGAGGGAGAAGGGTGATGAGGGAGAAGGAGCTGAGGGAGAAGGAGCTGAGGGAGAAGGGTGATGAGGGTGAAGGAGTTGAGGGAGAAGGAGATGAGTGAGAAGTGTGATAAGGGAGATGGTGCTGAGGGAGAAGGAGCTGAGGGAGAAGGAGCTGATAGAGAAGGAGCTGAGGGAGAAGGAGCTGAGGGAGAAGGGAGATGAGGGAGAAGGGTGATGAGTGAGAAAGTGCTGAGAGAGAAGATGCTGAGGCAGAAGGAGCTGAGGAAGAAGGAGCTGAGGGAGAAGGAGCTGAGGGAGAAGGGTGATAAGGGAGAAGGAGCTGAGGGAGAAGGAGCTGAGGGAGAAGGAGCTGAAGCAGTAGGAGCTGAGGGACAAGGAGCTGAGGGAGAAGGGAGATGACGGAGAAGGAGATGCGGAAGAAGAAGCTGATGGAGAAGGGCAATGAAGCAGAAGGAACTGAGGGAGAAGGAGCTGAGGGACAAAGAGCTGAGGAAGGAGGAGCTGAGGGAGAAGGGTGATGAAGGAGAAGGGTGATGAGGGAGAAGGAGCTGAGGGACAAGGACTTTAGGGAGTAAGGTGATAAGGGAGAAGGAGCTGAGGGAGACAGAGCTGCGGGAGAAGGAGCTGAGGGAGAAGGAGCTGAGGGAGAAGGAGCTGAGGGAGAACAGAGATGAGGGGGAAGGGTGATGAAGGAGAAGGGCATGAGAGAGAAGGAGATGAGGAAGAAGGGTGAAGAGGGAGAACGGTGATGATGGAGAAGTAGCTGAGGGAGAAGAACCTGACTGAGAAGGAGCTAAGGGAGAAGGGTGATGAGGGAGAAGGAGAGGAGGGAGAAGGAGCTGAGGGAGAATGAGCTGAGGGTGAAGGGAGATGGGGGAGAAGGACTGGAGGGAGAAGGAGCTGAGGGAGTAGGGTGATAAGGGAGAAGGAGCTAAGGGAGACTGAGCTGAGGAAGAAGGAGCCTAGGGAGAAGGAGCTAAGGGAGAAGGAGCTGAGGGAGAATGAGCTGAGGGTGAAGGGAGATGAGAGAGACGGACAGGAGGGAGAAAGAGCTGAGGGAAAAGGGTGATAAGGGAGAAGGAGCTGAGGGAGACAGAGCTGAGGAAGAAGGAGATGAGGGAGAAGGAGCTGAGGGAGAAGGAGCAAAGGGAGGAGGAGCTGAGGGAGAAGGGTGATGAGGGAGAAAGTGCTGAGAGGGAAGGTGCTGAGGGAGAAGGAGCTGAGGGAGAAGGAGGTAAGGGAGAAGGGTGATGAGGGAGAAGGTGCTGAGGGGAAGGAGCTGAGGGAGAAGGAGCTGAGGGAGAAGGAGCTGAGGGAGAAGGAGCTGAGTGACAAGTGTGATTAGGGAGAAGGAGCTGAGGGAGACATTGCTGAGGGAGAAGGAGCTGAGGGAGAATGGAGATGAGGGAGAAGGTTGATGAAGGAGAAGGGCATGAGGGAGAAGGAGATGAGGGAGAAGGGTGAAGAGGGAGAAGGGTGATGACGGAGAAGTACCTGAAGGAGAAGAACCTGAGGGAGAAGGAGCTGAGGGAGACTGGTGATGAGCGAGAAGGAGCAGAGGGAGAAGAAACTGAGGGAGAAGGGTGATAAGGGAGAAGGAAGTGAGGGAGATGGAACTTAGGGCGAAGGAGCTGAGTGAGAAGGAGCTGAGGGAGAAGGGAGATGAGGGAGAAGGAGCTAAGGGAGACGGAGCTGAGGAAGAAGGAGCTGAGGGAGAAGGAGCTGAGGGAGAAGGAGCTGAGGGAGAATGAGCTGAGGGTGAAGGTTGATGAGGGAGAAAGTGCTGAGAGAGAAGGTGATGAGGGAGAAGTAGCTGAGGGAGAAGGAGCTGAGGGAGAAGGGTGATGAGGGAGAAGTAGTTGAGGGGAAGGAGCTGAGGGAGAAGGAGCTGAGCGAGAAGTAGCTGAGGGAGAAGGAGCTGAGTGACAAGTGTGGTTAGGGAGAAGGAGCTGAGGGAGACAGAGCTGAGGGAGAAGGAGCTGAGGGAGAAGGGAGATGAGGGAGAAGGTTGATGAAGGAGAAGGGCATGAGGGAGAAGGAGATGAGGGAGAAGGGTGAAGAGGGAGAAGGGTGATGAAGGAGAAGGAGCTGAGGGAGAAGAACCTGAGGGAGAAGGAGCTGAGGGAGAAGGGTGATGAGCGAGAAGGAGCAGAGGGAGATGAAACTGAGGGAGAAGGGTGATAAGGGAGTACGAGGTAAGGGAGATGGAGCTTATGGCGAAGGAGCTGAGGGAGAAGGAGCTGAGGGAGAAGGAGCTGAGGGAGAAGGAGCTGAGGGAGAAGGGAGATGAGGGAGAAGGGTGATGAAGGAGAATGGCCTGAGGGAGAAGGAGCTGAGGGAGAAGGAGCTGAGGGAGAAGGAGCTGAGGGAGAAGGAGCTGAGGGAGAAGGGAGATGAGGGAGAAGGGTGATGAAGGAGAATGGCCTGAGGGAGAAGGAGCTGAGGGAGAAGGGTGATGAGGGAGAAGGAGCAGAGGGAGAAGAAACTGAGGGAGACGGGTGATAAGGGAGAAGGACGTGAGGCAGATGGAGCTTAGGGCGAAGGAGCTGAGGGAGAAGGAGCTGAGGGAGAAGGAGCTGAGGGCAAAGGAGCTGAGGGAGAAGGAGCTGAGTCTGAAGGTTGATGAGGAGAAGGAGCTGAGGGAAAAGGGTGATAAGGGAGAAGGAGCTGAGGGAGACTGAGCTGAGGGGGAAGGAGATGAGGGAGAAGGAGCTGAGGGAGTAGGAGCTGAGGGAGAAGGAGCTGAGGGAGAAGTGAGATGAGGGAGAAGGGTGAAAAAGGAGAAGGGTGATGAAGGAGATGGGCCTGAGGGAGAAGGAGCTGAGGGAGAAGTACCTGAGGGAGAAGGGAAATGAGGGAGAAGGGTGATGAGGGAGAAAGTGCTGAGAGAGAAGGTGCTGAGGGAGAAGGAGCTGAGGGAGAAGGAGCTGAGGGAGAAGGGTGATGAGGGTGAAGGAGCTGAGGGACAAGGAGCTGAGGAAGAAGGAGCAGAGGGAGAAGGAGCTGAGGGAGAAGGAGCTGAGGGAGAATGAGCTGAGGGTGAAGGGTGATGAGGGAGAAAGTGCTGACAGACAAGGTGCTGAGGGAGAAGGAGCTGAGGGAGAAGGAGCTGAGGGAGAAGGGTGATGAGGGAGAAGGAGCTGAGGGGAAGGATCTGAGGGAGAAGGAGCTGAGGGAGAATGAGCTGAGTGACAAGTGTAATTAGGGAGAAGGAGCTGAGGGAGAAGGGAGATGAGGGAGAAGGTTGATGAAGGAGAAGGGCATGAGGGAGAAGGAGATGAGCGAGAAGGGTGAAGAGGGAGAAGGGTGATGAAGGAGAAGGAGCTGAGGGAGAATAACCTGAGGGAGAAGGAGCTGAGGGAGAAGGGAGATGAGGGAGAAGGAGCAGAAGGAGAAGAAACTGAGGGAGAAGGGTGATAAGGGAGAAGGAGGTGAGGGAGATGGAGCTTAGGGCGAGGGTGCTGAGGGAGAAGGAGCTGAGGGAGAAGGAGCTGAGGGAGAAGGAGCTGAGGGAGAAGGAGCTGAGGGAGAAAGGAGATGAGGGAGAAGGGTGATGAAGGAGAATGGCCTGAGGGAGAAAGAGCTGAGGGAGAAGGGTGAAGAAGGGAGAAGGAGCTAAGGGAGGAGCTGAGAAAGAAGGGTAATAAGGGAGATGGAGGTGAGGCAGATGGAGCTTAGGGCTAAGGAGCTGAGGGAGAAGGAGCTGAGGGCAAAGGAGCTGAGGGAGAAGGAGCTGAGGGAGAAGAAGCTGAGTCTGAAGGTTGATGAGGGAGAAGGAGCGGAGGGAGAAGGAGCTGAGGGAAAAGGGTGATAAGGGAGAAGGAGCTGAGGGAGACTGAGCTGAGGGGGAAGGAGATGAGGGAGAAGGAGCTGAGGGAGTAGGAGCTGAGGGAGAAGGAGCTGAGGGAGAAGGAGCTGAGGGCGAAGGAGCTTACGGAGAAGGAGCTGAGGGAGAAGAAGCTGAGTCTGAAGGTTGATGAGGGAGAAGGAGCGGAGGGAGAAGGAGCTGAGGGAGTAGGAGCTGAGGGAGAAGGAGATGAGGGAGAAGGTTGATGAGGGAGAAGGAGCTGATGGAGAAGGAGCTGAGGGAGAAGGGTGATGAGGGAGAAGGAGTTGAGGGAGAAGGAGCTGAGTGAGAAGTGTTATAAGGGAGAAGGAGCTGAGGGAGAAGGAGCTGATAGAGAAGGAGCTGATAGAGAAGGAGCTGAGGGAGAAGGAGCTGAGGGAGAAGGGAGGTGAGGGAGAAGGGTGATGAGGGAGAAAATGCTGAGAGAGAAGATGCTGAGGGAGAAGGAGCTGAGGAAGAAGGAGCTGAGGGAGAAGGAGCTCAGGGAGAAGGGTGATAAGGGAGAAGGAGCTGAGGGGAAGGAGCTGAGGGAGATGGAGCTGAGGGAGAAGGAGCTGAGGGAGAAGGGAGATGAGGGAGAAGCAGCTAAGGGAGACTGAGCTGAAGAAGAAGGAGCTGAGGGAGAAGGAGCTGAGGGAGAAGGAGCTGAGGGAGAAGGAGCTGAGGGAGAAGGGAGATGAGGGAGAAGCAACTAAGAGAGATGGAGCTGAGGAAGAAGGAGCAGAGGGAGAAGGAGCTGAGGGAGAAGGAGCTGAGGGAGAATGAGCTGAGGGTGAAGGGTGATGAGGGAGAAAGTGCTGAGAGAGAAGGTGCTGAGGGAGAAGGAGCTGAGGAAGAATGAGCTGAGGAAGAAGGGTGATGAGGGAGAAGGAGCTGAGGGAGAAGGAGCTGAGGGAGAAGGGTGATGAGGGTGAAGGAGTTGAGGGAGAAGGAGCTGACTGAGAAGTGTGATAAGGGAGAAGGTGCTGAGGGAGAAGGAGCTGAGGGAGAAGGAGCTGAGAGAGAAGGAGCTGAGGGAGAAGGAGCTGAGGGAGAAGGGAGATGAGGGAGAAGGGTGATGAGGGAGAAAGTGCTGAGAGAGAAGATGCTGAGGGAGAAGGAGCTGAGGAAGAAGGAGCTGAGGGAGAAGGAGCTGAGGGAGAAGGGTGATAAGGGAGAAGGAGCTGAGGAAGAAGGAGCTGAGGGAGAAGGAGCTGAAGGAGAAGGAGCTGAGGGACAAGGAGCTGAGGGAGAAGGGAGAAGAAGGAGAAGGAGATGAGGAAGAAGAAGCTGAGGGAGAAGGGCAATGAAGCAGAAGGAACTGAGGGAGAAGGAGCTGAGGAACAAAGAGCTGAGGGAGGAGGAGCTGAGGGAGAAGGGTGATGAAGGAGAAGCTGATGAGGGAGAAGGAGCTGAGGGACAAGGACCTGAGGGAGTAAGGTGATAAGGGAGAAGGAGCTGAGGGAGACAGAGCTGAGGGAGAAGGAGCTGAGGGATTAGGAGCTGAGGGAGAAGGAGCTGAGGGAGAACAGATATGAGGGGGAAGGGTGATGAAGGAGAAGGGCATGAGAGAGAAGGAGATGAGGAAGAAGGGTGAAGAGGGAGAACGGTGATGATGGAGAAGTAGCTGAGGGAGAAGAACCTGACTGAGAAGGAGCTGAGGGAGAAGGGTGATGAGGGAGAAGGAGAGGAGGGAGAAGGAGCTGAGGGAGAATTAGCTGAGGGTGAAGGGAGATGAGGGAGAAGGACTGGAGGGAGAAGGAGCTGAGGGAGTAGGGTGATAAGGGAGAAGGAGCTAAGGGAGACGGAGCTGAGGAAGAAGGAGCTGAGGGAGAAGGAGCTGAGGGAGAAGGAGCTGAGGGAGAATGAGCTGAGGGTGAAGGGAGATGAGGGAGAAGGACAGGAGGGAGAAAGAGCTGAGGGAAAATGGTGATAAGGGAGAAGGAGCTGAGGGAGACAGAGCTGAGGAAGAAGGAGATGAGGGAGAAGGAGCTGAGGGAGAAGGAGCAAAGGAGGAGTAGCTGAGGGAGAAGGGTGATGAGGGAGAAAGTGCTGAGAGGGAAGGTGCTGAGGGAGAAGGAGCTGAGGGAGAAGGAGGTAAGGGAGAAGGGTGATGAGGGAGAAGGAGCTGAGGGGAAGGAATTGAGGGAGAAGGAGCTGAGGGAGAAGGAGCTGACAGAGAAGGAGCTGAGGGAGAAGGGAGATGAGGGAGAAGGTTGATGAAGGAGAAGGGCATGAGGGAGAAGGAGATGAGGGAGAAGGGTGAAGAGGGAGAAGGGTGATGAAGGAGAAGGAGCTGAGGGAGAAGAACCTGAGGGAGAAGGAGCTGAGGGAGAAGGGTGATGAGCGAGAAGGAGCAGAGGGAGATGAAACTGAGGGAGAAGGGTGATAAGGGAGTAGGAGGTGAGCGAGATGGAGCTTAGGGAGAAGGAGCTGAGGGAGAAGGAGCTGAGGGAAAAGGAGCTGAGGGAGAAGGAGCTGAGGGAGAAGGAGCTGAGGGAGAAGGGAGATGACGGAGAAGGGTGATGAAGGAGAATGACCTGAGGGAGAAGGAGCTGAGGGAGAAGGGTGATGAGGGAGAAGGAGCAGAGGGAGAAGAAACTGAGGAGAAGGGTGATAAGGGAGAAGGAGATGAGGCAGATGGCGCTTATGGCGAAGAAGCTGAGGGAGAAGGAGCTGAGGGAGAAGGAGCTGAGGGCAAAGGAGCTGAGGGCTAAGGAGCTGAGGGAAAGGAAGCTGAGTCTGAGGGTTGATGAGGGAGAAGGAGCGGAGGGAAAAGGAGCTGAGGGCAAAGGGTGATAAGGGAGAAGGAGCTGAGGGAGACTGAGCAGAGGGGGAAGGTGATGAGGGGGAAGGAGCTGAGGGAGTAGGAGCTGAGTGAGAAGGAGCTGAGGGAGAAGGGAGATGAGGGATAAGGGTGATAAAGGAGAAGGGTGATGAAGGAGAAATGGCCTGAGGGAGAAGGAGCTGTCAGAGAAGTAGCTGAGGGAGAAGGGAAATGAGGGAGAAGGGTGATGAGGGAGAAAGTGCTGAGAGAGAAGGTGCTGAGGGTGAAGGAGCTGAGGGAGATAGAGCTGAGGGAGAAGGGAAATGAGGGAGAAGGGTGATGAGGGAGAAAATGCTGAGAGAGAAGCTTCTGAGGGAGAAGGAGCTGAGGGAGAAGGAGCTGAGTAGAAGGATGATCAGGGAGAAGGAGCTGAGGGAGAAGGAGCTGAGGGAGAAGGGTGATGAGGGAGAAGGAGTTGAGGGAGAAGGAGCTGAGGGAGAAGTGTGATAAGGGAGAAGGAGCTGAGGGAGAAGGAGCTGAGGGAGAAGGAGCTGATAGAGAAGGAGCTGAGGGAGAAGGAGCTGAGGGAGAAGGGAGATGAGGGAGAAGGGTGATGTGGGAGAAAGTGCTGAGAGAGAAGATGCTGAGCGAGAAGGAGCTGAGGAAGAAGGAGCTGAGGGAGAAGGAGCTGAGGGAGAAGGGTGATAAGGGAGAAGGAGCTGAGGGAGAAGGAGCTGAGGGAGAAGGAGCTGAAGGAGAAGGAGCTGAGGGACAAGGAGCTGAGGGAGAAGGGAGATGAGGGAGAAGGAGATGCGGAAGAAGAAGCTGAGGGAGAAGGGCAATGAAGCAGAAGGAACTGAGAGAGAAGGAGCTGGGGGAGAAGGAGCTGAGGGAGAAGTGTGATGGGGGAGAAGGAGCTGAGGGAGAAGGAGCTGAGGGAGAAGGGTGATGAGAGAGAATGAGTTGAGGGAGAAGGAGCTGAGTGAGAAGTGTTATAAGGGAGAAGGAGCTGAGGGAGAAGGAGCTGATAGAGAAGGAGCTGATAGACAAGGAGCTGAGGGAGAAGGAGCATGAGGGAGAAGGGTGATGAGGGAGAAAGTGCTGAGAGAGAAGATGCTGAGGGAGAAGGAGCTGAGGAAGAAGGAGCTGAGGGAGAAGGAGCTGAGGGAGAAGGGTGATAAGGGAGAAGGAGCTGAGGGAAAGGAGCTGAGGGAGAAGGAGCTGAGGGAGAAGGAGCTGAGTGAGAAGGGTGATGAGGGAGAAGGAGCTGAGGGACAAGGACCTGAGGGAGTAAGGTGATAAGGGAGAAGGATCTGAGGGAGACAGAGCTGAGGGAGAAGGAGCTGAGGGAGAAGGAGCTGAGGGAGAACAGAGATGAGGGAGAAGGGTGATGAAGGAGAAGGGCATGAGGGAGAAGGAGTTGAGGAAGAAGGGTGAAGAGGGAGAAGGGTGATGACGGAGAAGTAGCTGAGGGAGAAGAACCTGACTGATAAGGAGCTGAGGGAGAAGGGTGATGAGGGAGAAGGAGAGGAGGGAGAAGGAGCTGAGGGAGAATGAGCTGAGGGTGAAGGGAGATGAGGGAGAAGGACTGGAGGGAGAAGGAGCTGAGAGAGTAGGGTGATAAGGGAGAAGGAGCTAAGGGAGACGGAGCTGAGGAAGAAGGAGCTGAGGGAGAAGGAGCTGAGGGAGAATGAGCTCAGGGTGAAGGGCGATGAGGGAGAAAGACTGGAGGGAGAAGGAGCTGAGGGAAAAGGGTGATAAGGGAGAAGGAGCTGAGGGAGACAGAGCTGAGGAAGAAGGAGATGAGGGAGAAGGAGCTGAGGGAGAAGGAGCAAAAGGAGGAGGAGCTGAGGGAGAAGGGTGATGAGGGAGACAGTGCTGAGAGAGAAGGTGTTGAGGGAGAAGGAGCTGAGGGAGAAGGAGGTGAGGGAGAAGGGTGATGAGGGAGAAGGAGCTGACGGAGAAGGAGCTGAGGGAGAAGGAACTGAGAGTGAAGGAGCTGAGTGACAAGTGTGATAAGGGAGAAGGAAATGATGGAGACAGAGCTGAGGGAGATGGAGCTGAGGGAGAAGGAGCTGAGGGAGAAAGAGCTTAGGGTGAAGAGAGATGAGGGAGACTGACTGGAGGGAGAAGGAGCTGAGTGAAAAGGGTGATAAGGGAAAAGGAGCTTAGGGAGAAGGAGCTGAGGAAGAAGGAGATGAGGGAGAAGGAGCTGAGGGAGAAGGAGCAAAGGGAAGAGAAGCTGAGGGAGAAGGGTGATGAGGGAGAAAGTGCTGAGAGAGAAGGTCCTGAGGCAGAAGGAGCTGAAGCAGAAGGAGCTGAGGTAGAAGGCTGATGAGGGAGAAAGAGGTGAGGGAGAAGAAGCTGAGGGAGAAGGAGCTGAGGGAGAAGGAGCTGAGGGAGAAAGAGCTGAGTGACAAGTGTGATAAGGGAGAAGTAGCTGAGGGAGAGGGAGCTGATGTAGAAGCAGCTGATAGAGAAGGAGCTGAGGGAGAAGGAGCTGAGGGAGAAGGGAGATGAGGGAGAAGGTTTATGAAGGAGAAGGGCATGAGGGAGAAGGAGATGAGGGAGAAGGTTGAAGAGGGAGAAGGGTGATGATGGAGAAGGAGCTGAGGGAGAAGAACCTGAGGGAGGAGGAGCTGAGGGAGAAGGGTTATAATGCAGAAGGAGCAGAGGGAGAAGAAACTGAGGGAGAAGGGTGATAAGGGAGAAGGAGTTGAGGGAGATGGAGCTGAGGGCGAAGGAGCTGAGGGAGAAGGAGCTGAGGGAGAAGGAGCTGAGGGCGAAGGAGCTGAGGGAGAAGGAGCTGAGGGAGAAGTAGCTGAGGGAGAAGGGAAATGAGGGAGAAGAGTAATGAGGGAGAAAGTGATGAGAGAGAAGGTGCTGAGGGAGAAGGAGCTGAGGGTGAAGAAGGTGAGGGAAAAGGGTGATAAGGGAGAAGGAGCTGAGGGAGACACAGCTGAGGAAGAAGGAGATGAGGGAGAAGGAGCTGAGGGAGAAGAAGCAAAGGGAGGAGAAACTGAGGGAGAAGGGTGATGAGGGCAAAAGTGCTGAGAGAGAAGGTGCTGAGGGAGAAGGAGCTGAGGGAGAAGGAGCTGATAGAGAAGGAGCTGAGGGAGAAGGAGCTGAGGGAGAAGGGAGATGAGGGAGAAGGGTGATGTGGGAGAAAGTGCTGAGAGAGAAGATGCTGAGTGAGAAGGAGCTGAGGAAGAAGGAGCTGAGGGAGAAGGAGCTGAGGGAGAAGGGTGATAAGGGAGAAGGAGCTGAGGGAGAAGGAGCTGAGGGAGAAGGTGCTGAAGGAGAAGGAGCTGAGGGACAAGGAGCTGAGGGAGAAGGGAGATGAGGGAGAAGGAGATGCGGAAGAAGAAGCTGAGGGAGAAGGGCAATGAAGCAGAAGGAACTGAGAGAGAAGGAGCTGGGGGAGAAGGAGCTGAGGGAGAAGGGTGATGGGGGAGAAGGAGCTGATGGAGAAGGAGCTGAGTGAGAAGTGTTATAAGGGAGAAGGAGCTGAGGGAGAAGGAGCTGATAGAGAATGAGCTGATAGACAAGGAGTTGAGGGAGAAGGAGCTGAGGGAGAAGGGAGATGGGGGAGAAGGGTGATGAGGGAGAAAGTGCTGAGAGAGAAGATGCTGAGGGAGAAGGAGCTGAGGAATAAGGAGCTGAGGGAGAAGGAGCTGAGGGAGAAGGGTGATAAGGGAGAAGGAGCTGAGGGAAAGGAGCTGAGGGAGAAGGAGCTGAGGGAGAAGGAGCTGAGGGAGAAGGGAGATGAGGCAGAAGCAGCTAAGGGAGACTGAGCTGAGGAAGAAGGAGCTGAGGGAGAAGGAGCTGAGGGAGAAGGAGCTGAGGGAGAAGGAGCTGAGAGAGAAGGAGCTAAGGGAGAAGAGAGATGAGGGAGAGGCAGCTAAGGGAGACGGAGCTGAGGAAGAAAGAGCAGAGGGAGAAGGAGCTGAGGGAGAAGGAGCTGAGGGTGAAGGGTGATGAGGGAGAAAGTGCTGAGAGAGAAGGTGCTGAGGGAGAAGGAGCTGAGGGAGAAGGAGCTGAGGGAGAAGGGTGATGAGGGAGAAGGAGCTGAGGGGAAGGAGCTGAGGGAGAAGGAGCTGAGGGAGAAGGAGCTGAGTGACAAGTGTGATTAGTGAGAAGGAGCTGAGGGAGACAGATCTGAGGGAAAAGGAGCTGAGGGAGAAGGGAGATGAGGGAGAAGGTTGAGGAAGGAGAAGGGCATGAGGGAGAAGGAGATGAGGGAGAAGGGTGAAGAGGGAGAAGGGTGATGACGGAGAAGGAGCTGAGAGAGAATAACCTGAGGGAGAAGGAGCTGAGTGAGAAGGGTGATGAGGGAGAAGGAGCAGAGGGAGAAGAAACTGAGGGAGAAGGGTGATAAGGGAGAAGGAGGTGAGGGAGATGGAGCTTAGGGCGAAGGAGCTGAGGGAGAAGGAGCTGAGGGAGAAGGAGCTGAGGGAGAAGGAGCTGAGGGAGAAGGAGCTGAGGGAGAAGGGAGATGAGGGAGAAGGGTGATGAAGGAGAATGGCCTGAGGGAGAAGGAGCTGAGGGAGAAGAAGTGAGTCTGAAGGTTGATGAGGGAGAAGCAGCTGAGGGAAAAGGGTGATAAGGGAGAAGGAGCTGAGGGAGACTTAGCTGAGGGGGAAGGAGATGAGGGAGAAGGAGCTGAGGGAGTAGGAGCTGAGGGAGAAGGAGCTGAGGGAGAAGGGAGATGAGGGAGAAGGGTGATAAAGGAGAAGGGTGATGAAGGAGATGGGCTTGAGGGAGAAGGAGCTGAGGGAGAAGTAGCTGAGGGAGAAGGGAAATGAGGGAGAAGGGTGATGAGGGAGAAAGTGCTGAGAAAGAAGGTGCTGAGGGAGAAGGAGCTGAGGGATAAGGAGCTGAGGGAGAAGGGTGATGAGGGAGATGGAGCTGAAGGAGAAGTAGCTGAGGGAGAAGGGTGATGAGGTAGAAGGAATTGAGGCAGAAGGGGCTGAGTGAGAAGTGTGATAAGGGAGAAGGAGCTGAGGGAGAAGGAGCTGAGGGAGAAGGAGCTGATAGACAAGGAGCTGAGGGAGAAGGAGCTGAGGGAGAAGGGAGATGAGGGAGAAGGGTGATGAGGGAGAAAGTGCTGAGAGAGAAGATGCTGAGGGAGAAGGAGCTGAGGCAGAAGGAGCTGAGGGAGAAGGAGCTGAGGGAGAAGGGTGATAAGGGAGAAGGAGCTGAGGGAGAAGGAGCTGAGGGAGAAGGAGCTGAAGGAGAAGGAGCTGAGGGACAAGGAGCTGAGGGAGAAGGGAGTTGAGGGAGAAGGAGATGCGGAAGAAGAAGCTGAAGGAGAAGGGCAATGAAGCAGAAGGAACTGAGGGAGAAGGAGCTGAGGGACAAAGAGCTGAGGGAGGAGGAGCTGGGGGAGAAGGGTGATGAAGGAGAAGGGTGATGAGGGAGAAGGAGCTGAGGGACAAGGACCTGAGGGAGTAAGGTGATAAGGGAGAAGGATCTGAGGGAGACAGAGCTGAGGGAGAAGGAGCTGAGGGAGAACAGAGATGAGGGAGAAGGGTGATGAAGGAGAAGGGCATGAGGGAGAAGGAGATGAGGAAGAAGGGTGAAGAGGGAGAAGGGTGATGACGGAGAAGTAGCTGAGGGAGAAGAACCTGAGTGAGAAGGAGCTGAGGGAGAAGGGTGATGAGGGAGAAGGAGAGGAGGGAGAAGGAGCTGAGGGAGAATGAGCTGAGGGTGAAGGGAGATGAGGGACAAGGACTGGAGGGAGAAGGAGCTGAGAGAGTAGGGTGATAAGGGAGAAGGAGCTAAGGGAGACGAAGCTGAGGAAGAAGGAGCTGAGGGAGAAGGAGCTGAGGGAGAATGAGCTCAGGGTGAAGGGCGATGAGGGAGAAGGACTGGAGGGAGAAGGAGCTGAGGGAAAAGGGTGATAAGGGAGAAGGAGCTGAGGGAGACAGAGCTGAGGAAGAAGGAGATGAGGGAGAAGGAGCTGAGCAAGAAGGAGCAAAGGGAGGAGGAGCTGAGGGAGAAGGGTGATGAGGGAGAAAGTGCTGAGAGAGAAGGTGCTGAGGGAGAAGGAGCTGAGGGAGAAGGAGGTGAGGGAGAAGGGTGATGAGGGAGAAGGAGCTGAGGGAGAAGGAGCTGAGGGAGAAGGAGCTGAGGATGAAGGAGCTGAGTGACAAGTGTGATAAGGGAGAAGGAACTGAGGGAGACAGAGCTGAGGGAGATGGAGCTGAGGGAGAAGGAGCTGTGGGAGAAAGAGCTTAGGGTGAAGAGAGATGAGGGAGACTGACTGGAGGGAGAAGGAGCTGAGGGAAAAGGGTGATAAGGGAAAAGGAGCTTAGGGAGAAGGAGCTGAGGAAGAAGGAGATGAGGGAGAAGGAGCTGAGGGAGAAGGAGCAAAGGGAGGAGAAGCTGAGGGAGAAGGGTGATGAGGGAGAAAGTGCTGAGAGAGAAGGTGCTGAGGCAGAAGGAGCTGAAGCAGAAGGAGCTGAGGTAGAAGGGTGATGAGGGAGAAGGAGGTGAGGGAGAAGGAGCTGAGGGAGAAGGAGCTGAGGGAGAAGGAGCTGAGGGAGAAAGAGCTGAGTGACAAGTGTGATAAGGGAGAAGTAGCTGAGGGAGAGGGAGCTGATGGAGAAGCAGCTGATAGAGAAGGAGCTGAGGGAGAAGGAGCTGAGGGAGAAGGGAGATGAGGGAGAAGGTTTATGAAGGAGAAGGGCATGAGGGAGAAGGAGATGAGGGAGAAGGTTGAAGAGGGAGAAGGGTGATGATGGAGAAGGAGCTGAGGGAGAAGAACCTGAGGGAGAAGGAGCTGAGGGAGAAGGGTTATAATGCAGAAGGAGCAGAGGGAGAAGAAACTGAGGGAGAAGGGTGATAAGGGAGAAGGAGTTGAGGGAGATGGAGCTGAGGGCGAAGGAGCTGAGGGAGAAGGAGCTGAGGGAGAAGGAGCTGAGGGAGAAGGAGCTGAGGGAGAAGGGAGATGAGGGAGAAGGGTGATGAAGGAGAATGGCCTGAGGGAGAAGGAGCTGAGGGAGAAGTGTGATCAGGGATAAGGAGCTGAGGAAGAAGGAGCTAAGGGAGAACGGAGATGAGGGAGAAGGGTGATGAGGGAGAAAGGGCTGAGGGAGAAGTGGCTGAGGGAGAAGAAGCTGAGAGAGAAGGAGCTGAGAGAGAAGGGTGATGAGGGAGAAGGAGCTGAGGGAGGAGCTGAGGGAGAAGGGTGATATGGGAGAAGGAGCTGAGGGAGATGGAGCTGAGGGAGAAGGAGCTGAGAGTGAAGGTTGATGAGGGAGAAGGAGTGGAGGGAGAAGGAGCTGAGGGAAAAGGGTGATAAGGGAGAAGGAGCTGAGGGAGATGGAGCTGAGGGAGAAGGAACTGAGGGAGGAGGAGCTGAGGGAGGAGGAGCTGAGGGAGAAGGAGCTGACTGAGAAGGGAGATGAGGGAGATGGGTGATGAAGGAGAAGGGCCTGAGGGAGAAGGAGCTGAAGGAGAAGTAGCTGAGGGAGAAGGGAAATGAGGGAGAAGAGTAATGAGGGAGAAAGTGATGAGAGAGAAGGTGCTGAGGGAGAAGGAGCTGAGGGTGAAGAAGCTGAGGGAAAAGGGTGATAAGGGAGAAGGAGCTGAGGGAGACACAGCTGAGGAAGAAGGAGATGAGGGAGAAGGAGCTGAGGGAGAAGAAGCAAAGGGAGGAGAAACTGAGGGAGAAGGGTGATGAGGGCAAAAGTGCTGAGAGAGAAGGTGCTGAGGGAGAAGGAGCTGAAGGAGAAGGAGCTGAGGGAGAAGGGTGATGAGGGAGAAGGAGCTGAGGGAGACGGAGCTGAGGGAGAAGGAGCTGAGGGAGAAGGAGCTGAGGGAGATGGAGCTGAGTGTGAAGGTTGATGAGGGAGAAGGAGCGGAGGGAGAAGGAGCTGAGGGAAAAGGGTGATAAGGGAGAAGGAGCTGAGGGAGGAGGAGCTGAGGGAGAAGGAGCTGAGGGAGAAGGGAGATGAGGGAGATGGGTGATGAAGGGGAAGGGTGATGAAGTAGAAGGGCCTGAGGGAGAAGGAGCTGAGTGAGAAGTAGCTGAGGGAGAAGGGAAATGAAGGAGAAGGGTAATGAGTGAGAAAGTGCTGAGGGAGAAGGTGCTGAGGGAGAAGGAGCTGAGGGAGAAAGAGCTGAGGGAGAAGGGTGATGAGGGAGAAGGAGCTGAGGGAGAATGAGCTGAGGAAGAAGGGTGATGAGAGAGAAGGAATTGAGGGAGAAGGAGCTGAGTGAGAAGTGTAATAAGGGAGAAGGAGCTGAGGGAGAAGGAGCTGCGGGAGAAGGAGCTGAGGGAGAAGGGAGATGAGGGAGAAGGGTGATGAGGGAGAAAGTGCTGAAAGAGAAGGTGCTGAGGGAGAAGGAGCTGAGGAAGAAGGAGCTGAGGGAGAAAGGTGCTGAGGGAAAATGTGCTGAGGGAGAAGGAGCTGAGGGAGAAGGAGCTGAGGGAGAAGGAGCTGAGGGAGAAGGAGCTGAGGGAGATGGAGCTGAGGAAGAAGGAGATGAGGGAAAAGGGTGATGAGGGAGATGGAGCTGAGGGAGAAGGAGCTGAGGGAGGAGCTGAGGGAGTAGGGGCTGTGGGAGAAGGAGCTGAGGGAGAAGGGTGATCAGGGAGAAGGAGCTGAGTAAGAAGTAGCTTAGGGAGAAGGGATGATGAGGGTGAAGGGAGATGAGGGAGAAGAACTGCAGGGAGAAGGAGCTGAGGGAAAAGGGTGAGAAGAGAGAAGGAGCTGAGGGAGACAGAGCTGAGGAAGAAGGAGATGAGGGAGAAGGAGCTGAGGGAGAAGGAGCTGAGGGAGAAGGAGCTAAGGGAGAATGAGCTGAGGGTGAAGGGAGATGAGGGAGAAGGACTGGAGGGAGAAGTAGCTGAGGGAAAAGGGTGATAAGGGAGAAGGAGATGAGGGAGACAGAGCTGAGGAAGAAAGAGATGAGGAAGAAGGAACTGAGGGAGAAGGAGGAAAGGGAGGAGGAGCTGAGGGAGAACTGTGATGAGGGAGAAAGTGCTGAGAGGGAAGGTGCTGAGGGAGAAGGAGCTGAGGGAGAAAGAGCTGAGGGAAAAGGGTGATGAGGGAGAAGGAGCTGAGGGAGAAGGAGCTGAGGGAGAAGGAGCTGAGGGAGAAGGAGCTGAGGAGAAGGAGCTGATTGACAAGTGTGATAAGGGAGAAGGAGCTGAGGGAGACAGAGCTGAGGGAGAAGGAGATGAGGGAGAAGGGAGATGAGGGAGAAGGTTGATGACGGAGAAGGGCATGAGGGAGAAGGAGATGAGCGAGAAGGGTGAAGAGGGAGAAGGGTGATGACGGAGAAGGAGCTGAGGGAGAAGAACCTGAGGGAGAAGGAGCTGAGGGAGAAGGGTGATGAGGAAGAAGGAGCAGAGGGAGAAGAAACTGAGGGAGAAGTGTGATAAGGGAGAAGGAGGTGATGGAGATGGAGCTTAGGGCAAAGGAGTTGAGGGAGAAGGAGCTGAGGGAGAAGGAGCTGAGGGAGAAGGGAGATGAGGGAGAAGGGTGATGACGGAGAATGTCCTGAGGGAGAAGGAGCTGAAGGAGAAGTAGCTGAGGGAGAAGGGAAATGAGGGAGAAGGGTAATGAGGGAGAAAGTGATGAGAGAGAAGGTGCTGAGGGAGAAGGAGCTGAGGGTGAAGAAGCTGAGGGAAAAGGGTGATAAGGGAGAAGGAGCTGAGGGAGACACAGCTGAGGGAGAAGGAGCTGAGGGAGAAGTAGCTGAGGGAGAAGGGAAATGAGGGAGAAGGGTAATGAGGGAGAAAGTGCTGAGGGAGAAGGTGCTGAGGGAGAAGGAGCTGAGGAAGAAAGAGCTGAGGGAGAAGGGTGATGAGGGAGAAGGAGCTGAAGGAGAATGAGCTGAGGAAGTAGGGTGATGAGAGAGAAGGTATTGAGGGAGAAGGAGCTGAGTGAGAAGTGTGATAAGGGAGAAGGAGCTGAGGGAGAAGGAGCTGTGGGAGAAGGACCTGAGGGAGAAGGGAGATGAGGGAGAAGGGTGATGAGGTAGAAAGTGCTGAGAGAGAAGGTGCTGAGGGAGAAGGGAGATGAGGGAGAAGGGTGATGAGGTAGAAAGTGCTGAGAGACAAGGTGCTGAGGGAGAAGGAGGTGAGGAAGAAGGATCTGAGGGAGAAAGGTGCTGAGGGAAAAGGTGCTGAGGGAGAAGGAGCTGAGGGAGAAGGAGCTGAGGGAGAAGGAGCTGAGGGAGAAGGAGCTGAGGGAGATGGAGCTGAGGAAGAAGGAGCTGAGGGAGAAGGGTGATGAGGGAGATGGAGCTGAGGGAGAAGGAGCTGAGGGAGGAGCTGAGGGAGTAGGGGCTGTGGGAGAAGGAGCTGAGGGAGAACGAGCTGAGGGTGAAGGGAGATAAGGGAGAAGGACTGGAGGGAGAAGGAGCTGAGGGAAAAGGGTGATAAGGGAGAAGGAGCTGAGGGAGACCTAGCTGAGGAAGAAGGAGTTGAGGGAGAAGGGGCTGAGGGAGAAGGAGCGAAGGGAGGAGGAACTGAGTGAGAAGGGTGATGAGGGAGAAAGTGCTGAGAGAGAAGGTGCTGAGGGAGAAGGAGCTGAGGGAGAAGGAGCTGAGGGAGAAGGGTGATGATGGAGAAGGTGCTGAGGGAGAAGGAGCTGAGGGAGAAGTGTGATGAGGGAGAAGGAGCTGAGGGAGAAGGAGCTGAGGGAGAAGGGAGATGAGGGAGAAGGGTGGTGAGGGACAAAGTGCTGAGAGAGAAGGTGCTGAGGGAGAAGGAGCTGAGGAAGAAGAAGCTGAGGGAGATGAGGGATGAGGGAGAAGGAGCTGAAGGAGAAGGAGCTGAGGGAGAAGGAGCTGAGGGAGAAGGAGCTGAGGAAGAAGAAGCTGATGGAGAATGCAGATGAGGGAGAAGGGTGATGAAGTAGAAGGGCCTGAGGGAGAAGGAGCTGAGGGAGAAGGGTGATCAGGGAGAAGGAGCTGAGTAAGAAGTAGCTTAGGGAGAAGGGATGATGAGGGGGAAGGGTGATGAAGGAGAAGGAGCTGAGGGAGAAGGAGCTGAGGGAGAAAGAGCTGAGTGACAAGTGTGATAAGGGAGAAGTAGCTGAGGGAGAGGGAGCTGATGGAGAAGCAGCTGATAGAGAAGGAGCTGAGGGAGAAGGAGCTGAGGGAGAAGGGAGATGAGGGAGAAGGTTTATGAAGGAGAAGGGCATGAGGGAGAAGTAGATGAGGGAGAAGGTTGAAGAGGGAGAAGGGTGATGATGGAGAAGGAGCTGAGGGAGAAGAACCTGAGGGAGAAGGAGCTGAGGGAGAAGGGTTATAATGCAGAAGGAGCAGAGGGAGAAGAAACTGAGGGGAAGGGTGATAAGGGAGATGGAGGTGAGGGAGATGGAGCTGAGGGCGAAGGAGCTGAGGGAGAAGGAGCTGAGGGAGAAGGAGCTGAGGGAGAAGGAGCTGAGGGAGAAGGAGCTGAGGGAGAAGGAGCTGAGGGAGAAGGAGCTGAGGGAGAAGGGAGATGAGGGAGAAGGGTGATGAAGGAGAATGGCCTGAGGGAGAAGGAGCTGAGGGAGAAGTGTGATCAGGGATAAGGAGCTGAGGAAGAAGGAGCTAAGGGAGAACGGAGATGAGGGAGAAGGGTGATGAGGGAGAAAGTGCTGAGGGAGAAGTGGCTGAGGGAGAAGAAGCTGAGGGAGAAGGAGCTGAGAGAGAAGGGTGATGAGGGAGAAGGAGCTGAGGGAGGAGCTGAGGGAGAAGGGTGATAAGGGAGAAGGAGCTGAGGGATATGGAGCTAAGGGAGAAGGAGCTGAGTGTGAAGGTTGATGAGGGAGAAGGAGCGGAGGGAGAAGGAGCTGTGGGAAAAGGGTGATAAGGGAGAAGGAGCTGAGGGAGATGGAGCTGAGGGAGAAGGAACTGAGGGAGGAGGAGCTGAGGGAGGAGGAGCTGAGGGAGAAGGAGCTGAGGGAGAAGGGAGATGAGGGAGATGGGTGATGAAGGAGAAGGGCCTGAGGGAGAAGGAGCTGAAGGAGAAGTAGCTGAGGGAGAAGGGAAATGAGGGAGAAGAGTAATGAGGGAGAAAGTGATGAGAGAGAAGGTGCTGAGGGAGAAGGAGCTGAGGGTGAAGAAGCTGAGGGAAAAGGGTGATAAGGGAGAAGGAGCTGAGGGAGACACAGCTGAGGAAGAAGGAGATGAGGGAGAAGGAGCTGAGGGAGAAGAAGCAAAGGGAGGAGAAACTGAGGGAGAAGGGTGATGAGGGCAAAAGTGCTGAGAGAGAAGGTGCTGAGGGAGAAGGAGCTGAAGGAGAAGGAGCTGAGGGAGAAGGGTGATGAGGGAGAAGGAGCTGAGGGAGACGGAGCTGAGGGAGAAGGAGCTGAGGGAGAAGGAGCTGAGGGAGATGGAGCTGAGTGTGAAGGTTGATGAGGGAGAAGGAGCAGAGGGAGAAGGAGCTGAGGGAAAAGGGTGATAAGGGAGAAGGAGCTGAGGGAGGAGGAGCTGAGGGAGAAGGAGCTGAGGGAGAAGGGAGATGAGGGAGATGGGTGATGAAGGGGAAGGGTGATGAAGTAGAAGGGCCTGAGGGAGAAGGAGCTGAGGGAGAAGTAGCTGAGGGAGAAGGGAAATGAAGGAGAAGGGTAATGAGTGAGAAAGTGCTGAGGGAGAAGGTGCTGAGGGAGAAGGAGCTGAGGGAGGAAGAGCTGAGGGAGAAGGGTGATGAGGGAGAAGGAGCTGAGGGAGAATGAGCTGAGGAAGAAGGGTGATGAGAGAGAAGGAATTGAGGGAGAAGGAGCTGAGTGAGAAGTGTGATAAGGGAGAAGGAGCTGAGGGAGAAGGAGCTGCGGGAGAAGGAGCTGAGGGAGAAGGGAGATGAGGGAGAAGGGTGATGAGGGAGAAAGTGCTGAGAGAGAAGGTGCTGAGGGAGAAGGAGCTGAGGAAGAAGGAGCTGAGGGAGAAAGGTGCTGAGGGAAAAGGTGCTGAGGGAGAAGGAGCTGAGGGAGAAGGAGCTGAGGGAGAAGGAGCTGAGGCAGATGGAGCTGAGGAAGAAGGACCTGAGGGAAAAGGGTGATGAGGGAGATGGAGCTGAGGGAGAAGGAGCTGAGGGAGGAGCTGAGGGAGTAGGGGCTGTGGGAGAAGGAGCTGAGGGAGAAGGGTGATCAGGGAGAAGGAGCTGAGTAAGAAGTAGCTTAGGGAGAAGGGATGATGACGGTGAAGGGAGATGAGGGAGAAGGACTGGAGGGAGAAGGAGCTGAGGGAAAAGGGTGAGAAGAGAGAAGGAGCTGAGGGAGACAGAGCTGAGGAAGAAGGAGATGAGGGAGAAGGAGCTGAGGGAGAAGGAGCTGAGGGAGAAGGAGCTAAGGGAGAATGAGCTGAGGGTGAAGGGAGATGAGGGAGAAGGACTGGAGGGAGAAGTAGCTGAGGGAAAAGGGTGATAAGGGAGAAGGAGATGAGGGAGACAGAGCTGAGGAAGAAAGAGATGAGGAAGAAGGAGATGAGGGAGAAGGAGGAAAGGGAGGAGGAGCTGAGGGAGAACTGTGATGAGGGAGAAAGTGCTGAGAGGGAAGGTGCTGAGGGAGAAGGAGCTGAGGGAGAAAGAGCTGAGGGAAAAGGGTGATGAGGGAGAAGGAGCTGAGGGAGAAGGAGCTGAGGGAGAAGGAGCTGAGGAGAAGGAGCTGAGTGACAAGTGTGATAAGGGAGAAGGAGCTGAGGGAGACAGAGCTGAGGGAGAAGGAGATGAGGGAGAAGGGAGATGAGCGAGAAGGCTGATGAAGGAGAAGGGCATGAGGGAGAAGGAGATGAGCGAGAAGGGTGAAGAGGGAGAAGGGTGATGACGGAGAAGGAGCTGAGGGAGAAGAACCTGAGGGAGAAGGAGCTGAGGGAGAAGGGTGATGAGGAAGAAGGAGCAGAGGGAGAAGAAACTGAGGGAGAAGTGTGATAAGGGAGAAGGAGGTGATGGAGATGGAGCTTAGGGCAAAGGAGTTGAGGGAGAAGGAGCTGAGGGAGAAGGAGCTGAGGGAGAAGGAGCTGAGGGAGAAGGGAGATGAGGGAGAAGGGTGATGATGGAGAATGTCCTGAGGGAGAAGGAGCTGAAGGAGAAGTAGCTGAGGGTGAAGAAGCTGAGGGAATAGGGTGATAAGGGAGAAGGAGCTGAGGGAGACACAGCTGAGGGAGAAGGAGCTGAGGGAGAAGTAGCTGAGGGAGAAGGGAAATGAGGGAGAAGGGTAATGAGGTAGAAAGTGCTGAGGGAGAAGGTGCTGAGGGAGAAGGAGCTGAGGGAGAAAGAGCTGAGGGAGAAGGGTGATGAGGGAGAAAGAGCTGAGGGAGAATGAGCTGAGGAAGTAGGGTGATGAGAGAGAAGGTATTAAGGGAGAAGGAGCTGAGTGAGAAGTGTGATAAGGGAGAAGGAGCTGAGGGAGAAAGAGCTGTGGGAGAAGGAGCTGAGGGAGAAGGGAGATGAGGGAGAAGGGTGATGAGGTAGAAAGTGCTGAGAGAGAAGGTGCTGAGGGAGAAGGGAGATGAGGAAGAAGGGTGATGAGGTAGAAAGTGCTGAGAGAGAAGGTGCTGAGGGAGTAGGAGCTGAGGAAGAAGGAGCTGAGGGAGAAAGGTGCTGAGGGAAAAGGTGCTGAGGGAGAAGGAGCTGAGGGAGAAGGAGCTGAGGGAGAAGGAGCTGAGGGAGAAGGAGCTGAGGGAGATGGAGCTGAGGAAGAAGGAGCTGAGGGAGAAGGGTGATGAGGGAGATGGAGCTGAGGGAGAAGGAGCTGAGGGAGGAGCTGAGGGAGTAGGGGCTGTGGGAGAAGGAGCTGAGGGAGAACGAGGTGAGGGTGAAGGGAGATAAGGGAGAAGGACTGGAGGGAGAAGGAGCTGAGGGAAAAGGGTGATAAGGGAGAAGGAGCTGAGGGAGACCTAGCTGAGGAAGAAGGAGATGAGGGAGAAGGGGCTGAGGGAGAAGGAGCAAAGGGAGGAGGAACTGAGTGAGAAGGGTGATGAGGGAGAAAGTGCTGAGAGAGAATGTGCTGAGGGAGAAGGAGCTGAGGGAGAAGGAGCTGAGGGAGAAGGGTGATGATGGAGAAGGTGCTGAGGGAGAAGGAGCTGAGGGAGAAGTGTGATGAGGGAGAAGGAGCTGAGGGAGAAGGAGCTGAGGGAGAAGGGAGATGAGGGAGAAGGGTGGTGAGGGACAAAGTGCTGATAGAGAAGGTGCTGAGGGAGAAGGAGCTGAGGAAGAAGAAGCTGAGGGAGATGAGGGATGAGGGAGAAGGAGCTGAAGGAGAAGGAGCTGAGGGAGAAGGAGCTGAGGGAGAAGGAGCTGAGGAAGAAGGAGCTGATGTAGAATGCAGATGAGGGAGAAGGGTGATGAAGTAGAAGGGCCTGGGGAGAAGGAGCTGAGGGAGAAGGGAGATGAGGGAGAAGGTTGATGAAGGAGAAGGGCATGAGGGAGAAGGAGATGAGGGAGAAGGTTCAAGAGGGAGAAGGGTGATGATGGAGAAGGAGCTGAGGGAGAAGAACCTGAGGGAGAAGGAGCTGAGGGAGAAGGGTTATAATGCAGAAGGACCAGAGGGAGAAGAAACTGAGGGAGAAGGGTGATAAGGGAGAAGGAGGTGAGGGAGATGGAGCTGAGGGCGAAGGAGCTGAGGGAGAAGGAGCTGAGGGAGAAGGAGCTGAGGGAGAAGGAGCTGAGGGAGAAGGGAGATGAGGGAGAAGGGTGATGAAGGAGAATGGCCTGAGGGAGAAGGGGCTGAGGGAGAAGTGTGATCAGGGATAAGGAGCTGAGGAAGAAGGAGCTAAGGGAGAACGGAGATGAGGGAGAAGGGTGATGAGGGAGAAAGTGCTGAGGGAGAAGTGGCTGAGGGAGAAGAAGCTGAGGGAGAAGGAGCTGAGAGAGAAGGGTGATGAGGGAGAAGGAGCTGAGGGAGGAGCTGAGGGAGAAGGGTGATAAGGGAGAAGGAGCTGAGGGATATGGAGCTGAGGGAGAAGGAGCTGAGTGTGAAGGTTGATGAGGGAGAAGGAGAGGAGGGAGAAGGAGCTGAGGGAAAAGGGTGATAAGGGAGAAGGAGCTGAGGGAGATGGAGCTGAGGGAGAAGGAGATGAGGGAGGAGGAGCTGAGGGAGGAGGAGCTGAGGGAGAAGGAGCTGAGGGAGAAGGGAGATGAGGGAGATGGGTGATGAAGGAGAAGGGCCTGAGGGAGAAGGAGCTGAAGGAGAAGTAGCTGAGGGAGAAGGGAAATGAGGGAGAAGAGTAATGAGGGAGAAAGTGATGAGAGAGAAGGTGCTGAGGGAGAAGGAGCTGAGGGTGAAGAAGCTGAGGGAAAAGGGTGATAAGGGAGAAGGAGCTGAGGGAGACACAGCTGAGGAAGAAGGAGATGAGGGAGAAGGAGCAGAGGGAGAAGAAGCAAAGGGAGGAGAAACTGAGGGAGAAGGGTGATGAGGGCAAAAGTGCTGAGAGAGAAGGTGCTGAGGGAGAAGGAGCTGAAGGAGAAGGAGCTGAGGGAGAAGGGTGATGAGGGAGAAGGAGCTGAGGGAGACAGAGCTGAGGGAGAAGGAGCTGAGGGAGAAGGAGCTGAGGGAGATGGAGCTGAGTGTGAAGGTTGATGAGGGAGAAGGAGCGGAGGGAGAAGGAGCTGAGGGAAAAGGGTGATAAGGGAGAAGGAGCTGAGGGAGGAGGAGCTGAGGGAGAAGGAGCTGAGGGAGAAGGGAGATGAGGGAGATGGGTGATGAAGGGGAAGGGTGATGAAGTAGAAGGGCCTGAGGAGAAGGAGCTGAGGGAGAAGTAGCTGAGGGAGAAGGGAAATGAAGGAGAAGGGTAATGAGTGAGAAAGTGCTGAGGGAGAAGGTGCTGAGGGAGAAGGAGCTGAGGGAGGAAGAGCTGAGGGAGAAGGGTGATGAGGGAGAAGGAGCTGAGGGAGAATGAGCTGAGGAAGAAGGGTGATGAGAGAGAAGGAATTGAGGGAGAAGGAGCTGAGTGAGAAGTGTGATAAGGGAGAAGGAGCTGAGGGAGAAGGAGCTGCGGGAGAAGGAGCTGAGGGAGAAGGGAGATGAGGGAGAAGGGTGATGAGGGAGAAAGTGCTGAGAGAGAAGGTGCTGAGGGAGAAGGAGCTGAGGGAGAAGGAGCTGAGGGAGAAGGAGCTGAGGGAGAAGGAGCTGAGGGAGATGGAGCTGAGGAAGAAGGAGCTGAGGGAAAAGGGTGATGAGGGAGATGGAGCTGAGGGAGAAGGAGCTGAGGGAGGAGCTGAGGGAGTAGGGGCTGTGGGAGAAGGAGCTGAGGGAGAAGGGTGATCAGGGAGAAGGAGCTGAGTAAGAAGTAGCTTAGGGAGAAGGGATGATGAGGGTGAAGGGAGATGAGGGAGAAGGACTGGAGGGAGAAGGAGCTGAGGGAAAAGGGTGATAAGAGAGAAGGAGCTGAGGGAGACAGAGCTGAGGAAGAAGGAGATGAGGGAGAAGGAGCTGAGGGAGAAGGAGCTAAGGGAGAATGAGCTGAGGGTGAAGGGAGATGAGGGAGAAGGACTGGAGGGAGAAGTAGCTGAGGGAAAAGGGTGATAAGGGAGAAGGAGATGAGGGAGACAGAGCTGAGGAAGAAAGAGATGAGGAAGAAGGAGCTGAGGGAGAAGGAGGAAAGGGAGGAGGAGCTGAGGGAGAACTGTGATGAGGGAGAAAGTGCTGAGAGGGAAGGTGCTGAGGGAGAAGGAGTTGAGGGAGAAAGAGCTGATGGAAAAGGGTGAAGAGGGAGAAGGAGCTGAGGGAGAAGGAGCTGAGGGAGAAGGAGCTGAGGGAGAAGGAGCTGAGGAGAAGGAGCTGAGTGACAAGTGTGATAAGGGAGAAGGAGCTGAGGGAGACAGAGGTGAGGGAGAAGGAGATGAGGGAGAAGGGAGATGAGGGAGAAGGTTGATGAAGGACAAGGGCATGAGGGAGAAGGAGATGAGCGAGAAGGATGAAGAGGGAGAAGGGTGATGACGGAGAAGTAGCTGAGGGAGTAGAACCTGAGGGAGAAGGAGCTGAGGGAGAAGGGTGATGAGGAAGAAGGAGCAGAGGGAGAAGAAACTGAGGGAGAAGTGTGATAAGGGAGAAGGAGGTGATGGAGATGGAGCTTAGGGCGAAGGAGTTGAGGGAGAAGGGAGATGAGGGAGAAGGGTGATGACGGAGAATGTCCTGAGGGAGAAGGAGCTGAGGGAGAAGGGAGATGAGGGAGAAGGGTGATGACTGAGAATGTCCTGAGGGAGAAGGAGCTGAAGGAGAAGTAGCTGAGGGAGAAGGGAAATGAGGGAGAAGGGTAATGAGGGAGAAAGTGATGAGAGAGAAGGTGCTGAGGGAGAAGGAGCTGAGGGTGAAGAAGCTGAGGGAAAAGGGTGATAAGGGAGAAGGAGCTGAGGGAGACACAGCTGAGGGAGAAGGAGCTGAGGGAGAAGTAGTTGAGGGAGAAGGGAAATGAGGGAGAAGGGTAATGAGTGATAAAGTGCTGAGGGAGAAGGTGCTGAGGGAGAAGGAGCTGAGGGAGAAAGAGCTGAGGGAGAAGGTTGATGAGGGAGAAGGACCTGAGGGAAAATGAGCTGAGGAAGTAGGGTGATGAGAGAGAAGGTATTGAGGGAGAAGGAACTGAGTGAGAAGTGTGATAAGGGAGAAGGAGCTGAGGGAGAAGGAGCTGTGGGAGAAGGAGCTGAGGGAGAAGGGAGATGAGGGAGAAGGGTGATGAGGTAGAAAGTGCTGAGAGAGAAGATGCTGAGGGAGAAGGGTGATGAGGGAGAAGGGTGATGAGGTAGAAAGTGCTGAGAGAGAAGGTGCTGAGGGAGTAGGAGCTGAGGAAGAAGGAGCTGAGGGAGAAAGGTGCTGAGGGAAAAGGTGCTGAGGGAGAAGGAGCTGAGGGAGAAGGAGCTGAGGGAGAAGGAGCTGAGGGAGATGGAGCTGAGGAAGAAGGAGCTGAGGGAGAAGGGTGATGAGGGAGATGGAGCTGAGGGAGAAGGAGCTGAGGGAGGAGCTGAGGGAGTAGGGGCTGTGGGAGAAGGAGCTGAGGGAGAACGAGCTGAGGGTGAAGGGAGATAAGGGAGAAGGACTGGAGGGAGAAGGAGCTGAGGGAAAAGGGTGATAAGGGAGAAGGAGCTGAGGGAGACCTAGCTGAGGAAGAAGGAGATGAGGGAGAAGGGGCTGAGGGAGAAGGAGTGAAGGGAGGAGGAACTGAGTGAGAAGGGTGATGAGGGAGAAAGTGCTGAGAGAGAAGGTGCTGAGGGAGAAGGAGCTGAGGGAGAAGGAGCTGAGGGAGAAGGGTGATGATGGAGAAGGTGCTGAGGGAGAAGGAGCTGAGGGAGAAGTGTGATGAGGGAGAAGGAGCTGAGGGAGAAGGAGCTGAGGGAGAAGGGAGATGAGGGAGAAGGGTGGTGAGGGACAAAGTGCTGAGAGAGAAGGTGCTGAGGGAGAAGGAGCTGAGGAAGAAGAAGCTGAGGGAGATGAGGGATGAGGGAGAAGGAGCTGAAGGAGAAGGAGCTGAGGGAGAAGGAGCTGAGGGAGAAGGAGCTGAGGAAGAAGGAGCTGATGGAGAATGCAGATGAGGGAGAAGGGTGATGAAGTAGAAGGTCCTGAGGAGAAGGAGCTGAGGGAGAAGGGTGATCAGGGAAAAGCAGCTGAGTAAGAAGTAGCTTAGGGAGAAGGGATGATGAGGGGGAAGGGTGATGAGGGAGAAGGAGCTGAGGGAGAAGGAGCTGAGGGAGAAAGAGCTGAGTGACAAGTGTGATAATGGAGAAGTAGCTGAGGGAGAGGGAGCTGATGGAGAAGCAGCTGATAGAGAAGGAGCTGAGGGAGAAGGAGCTGAGGGAGAAGGGAGATGAGGGAGAAGGTTTATGAAGGAGAAGGGCATGAGGGAGAAGGAGATGAGGGAGAAGGTTGAAGAGGGAGAAGGGTGATGATGGAGAAGGAGCTGAGGGCGAAGAACATGAGGGAGAAGGAGCTGAGGGAGAAGGGTTATAACGCAGAAGGAGCAGAGGGAGAAGAAACTGAGGGAGAAGGGTGATAAGGGAGAAGGAGGTGAGGGAGATGGAGCTGAGGGCGAAGGAGCTGAGGGAGAAGGAGCTGAGGGAGAAGGAGCTGAGGGAGAAGGAGCTGAGGGAGAAGGGAGATGAGGGAGAAGGGTGATGTAGGAGAATGGCCTGAGGGAGAAGGAGCTGAGGGAGAAGTGTGATCAGGGATAAGGAGCTGAGGATGAAGGAGCTAAGGGAGAACGGAGATGAGGGAGAAGGGTGATGAGGGAGAAAGTGCTGAGGGAGAAGTGGCTGAGGGAGAAGAAGCTGAGGGAGAAGGAGCTGAGAGAGAAGGGTGATGAGGGAGAAGGAGCTGAGGGAGGAGCTGAGGGAGAAGGGTGATAAGGGAGAAGGAGCTGTGGGATATGGAGCTGAGGGAGAAGGAGCTGAGTGTGAAGGTTGATGAGGGAGAAGGAGCAGAGGGAGAAGGAGCTGAGGGAAAAGGGTGATAAGGGAGAAGGAGCTGAGGGAGATGGAGCTGAGGGAGAAGGAGATGAGGGAGGAGGAGCTGAGGGAGGAGGAGCTGAGGGAGAAGGAGCTGAGGGAGAAGGGAGATGAGGGAGATGGGTGATGAAGGAGAAGGGCCTGAGGGAGAAGGAGCTGAAGGAGAAGTAGCTGAGGGAGAAGGGAAATGAGGGAGAAGAGTAATGAGGGAGAAAGTGATGAGAGAGAAGGTGCTGAAGGAGAAGGAGCTGAGGGTGAAGAAGCTGAGGGAAAAGGGTGATAAGGGAGAAGGAGCTGAGGGAGACACAGCTAAGGAAGAAGGAGATGAGGGAGAAGGAGCTGAGGGAGAAGAAGCAAAGGGAGGAGAAACTGAGGGAGAAGGGTGATGAGGGCAAAAGTGCTGAGAGAGAAGGTGCTGAGGGAGAAGGAGCTGAAGGAGAAGGAGCTGAGGGAGAAGGGTGATGAGGGAGAAGGAGCTGAGGGAGACGGAGCTGAGGGAGAAGGAGCTGAGGGAGAAGGAGCTGAGGGAGATGGAGCTGAGTGTGAAGGTTGATGAGGGAGAAGGAGCGGAGGGAGAAGGAGCTGAGGGAAAAGGGTGATAAGGGAGAAGGAGCTGAGGGAGGAGGAGCTGAGGGAGAAGGAGCTGAGGGAGAAGGGAGATGAGGGAGATGGGTGATGAAGGGGAAGGGTGATGAAGTAGAAGGGCCTGAGGGAGAAGGAGCTGAGGGAGAAGTAGCTGAGGGAGAAGGGAAATGAAGGAGAAGGGTAATGAGTGAGAAAGTGCTGAGGGAGAAGGTGCTGAGGGAGAAGGAGCTGAGGGAGAAAGAGCTGAGGGAGAATGGTGATGAGGGAGAAGGAGCTGAGGGAGAATGAGCTGAGGAAGAAGGGTGATGAGAGAGAAGGAATTGAGGGAGAAGGAGCTGAGTGAGAAGTGTGATAAGGGAGAAGGAGCTGAGGGAGAAGGAGCTGCGGGAGAAGGAGCTGAGGGAGAAGGGAGATGAGGGAGAAGGGTGATGAGGGAGAAAGTGCTGAGAGAGAAGGTGCTGAGGGAGAAGGAGCTGAGGAAGAAGGAGCTGAGGGAGAAAGGTGCTGAGGGAAAAGGTGCTGAGGGAGAAGGAGCTGAGGGAGAAGGAGCTGAGGGAGAAGGAGCTGAGGGAGAAGGAGCTGAGGGAGATGGAGCTGAGGAAGAAGGAGCTGAGGGAAAAGGGTGATGAGGGAGATGGAGCTGAGGGAGAAGGAGCTGAGGGAGGAGCTGAGGGAGTAGGGGCTGTGGGAGAAGGAGCTGAGGGAGAAGGGTGATCAGGGAGAAGGAGCTGAGTAAGAAGTAGCTTAGGGAGAAGGGATGATGAGGGTGAAGGGAGATGAGGGACAGGGACTGGAGGGAGAAGGAGCTGAGGGAAAAGGGTGATAAGAGAGAAGGAGCTGAGGGAGACAGAGCTGAGGAAGAAGGAGATGAGGGAGAAGGAGATGAGGGAGAAGGAGCTGAGGGAGACGGATCTAAGGGAGAAGGAGATGAGGGTGAAGGGAGATGAGGGAGAAGGACTGGAGGGAGAAGTAGCTGAGGGAAAAGGGTGATAAGGGAGAAGGAGATGAGGGAGACAGAGCTGAGGAAGAAAGAGATGAGGAAGAAGGAGCTGAGGGAGAAGGAGGAAAGGGAGGAGGAGCTGAGGGAGAACTGTGATGAGGGAGAAAGTGCTGAGAGGGAAGGTGCTGAGGCAGAAGGAGCTGAGGGAGAAAGAGCTGAGGGAAAAGGGTGATGAGGGAGAAGGAGCTGAGGGAGAAGGAGCTGAGGGAGAAGGAGCTGAGGGAGAAGAAGCTGAGGAGAAGGAGCTGAGTGACAAGTGTGATAAGGGAGAAGGAGCTGAGGGAGACAGACCTGAGGGAGAAGGAGATGAGGGAGAAGGGAGATGAGGGAGAAGGTTGATGAAGGACAAGGGCATGAGGGAGAAGGAGATGAGCGAGAAGGGTGAAGAGGGAGAAGGGTGATGACGGAGAAGGAGTTGAGGGAGAAGAACCTGAGGGAGAAGGAGCTGAGGGAGAAGGGTGATGAGGAAGAAGGAGCAGAGGGAGAAGAAACTGAGGGAGAAGTGTGATAAGGGAGAAGGAGGTGATGGAGATGGAGCTTAGGGCGAAGGAGTTGAGGGAGAAGGAGCTGAGGGAGAAGGAGCTGAGGGAGAAGGAGCTGAGGGAGAAGGGAGATGAGGGAGAAGGGTGATGCAGGAGAATGTCCTGAGGGAGAAGGAGCTGAAGGAGAAGTAGCTGAGGGAGAAGGGAAATGAGGGAAAAGGGTAATGAGGGAGAAAGTGATGAGAGAGAAGGTGCTGAGGGAGAAGGAGCTGAGGGTGAAGAAGCTGAGGGAAAAGGGCGATAAGGGAGAAGGAGCTGAGGGAGACACAGCTGAGGGAGATGGAGCTGAGGGAGAAGTAGCTGAGGGAGAAGGGAAATGAGGGAGAAGGATAATGAGGGAGAAAGTGCTGAGGGAGAAGGTGCTGAGGGAGAAGGAGCTGAGGGAGAAAGAGCTGAGGGAGAAGGGTGATGAGGGAGAAGGAGCTGAGGGAGAATGAGCTGAGGAAGTAGGGTGATGAGAGAGAAGGTATTGAGGGAGAAGGAGCTGAGTGAGAAGTGTGATAAGGGAGAAGGAGCTGAGGGAGAAGGAGCTGAGGGAGAAGGAGCTGAGGGAGAAGGAGCTGAGGAAGAAGGAGCTGAGGGAGAAAGGTGCTGAGGGAAAAAGTGCTGAGGGAGAAGGAGCTGAGGGAGAAGGAGCTGAGGGAGAAGGAGCTGAAGGAGATGGAGCTGAGGAAGAAGGAGCTGAGGGAGAAGGGTGATGAGGGAGATGGAGCTGAGGGAGAAGGAGCTGAGGGAGAAGGAGCTGAGGGAGAATGAGCTGAGGGTGAAGGGAGATAAGAAAGAAGGACTGGAGGGAGAAGGAGCTGAGGGAAATGGGTGATAAGGGAGAATGAGCTGAGGGAGACCTAGCTGAGGAAGAAGGAGATGAGGGAGAAGGGGCTGAGGGAGAAGGAGCGAAGGGAGGAGGAACTGAGTGAGAAGGGTGATGAGGGAGAAAGTGCTGAGAGAGAAGGTGCTGAGGGAGAAGGAGCTGAGGGAGAAGGAGCTGAAGGAGAAGGGTGATGATGGAGAAGGTGCTGAGGGAGAAGGAGCTGAGGGAGAAGTGTGATGAGGGAGAAGGAGCTGAGGGAGAAGGAGCTGAGGGAGAAGGGAGATGAGGGAGAAGGGTTGTGAGGGAGAAAGTGCTGAGGGAGAAGGTGCTGAGGGAGAAGGAGCTGAGGAAAAGAAGCTGAGGGAGATGAGGGATGAGGGAGAAGGAGCTGAAGGAGAAGGAGCTGAGGGAGAAGGAGCTGAGGGAGAAGGAGCTGAGGAAGAAGGAGCTGATGGAGAATGCAGATGAGGGAGAAGGGTGATGAAGTAGAAGGGCCTGAGGGAGAAGGAGCTGAGGGAGAAGGGTGATCAGGGAGAAGGAGCAGAGGGAGAAGAAACTGAGGGAGAAGTGTGATAAGGGAGAAGGAGGTGATGGAGATGGAGCTTAGGGCGAAGGAGTTGAGGGAGAAGGAGCTGAGGGAGAAGGAGCTGAGGGAGAAGGAGCTGAGGGAGAAGGGAGATGAGGGAGAAGGGTGATGCAGGAGAATGTCCTGAGGGAGAAGGAGCTGAAGGAGAAGTAGCTGAGGGAGAAGGGAAATGAGGGAAAAGGGTAATGAGGGAGAAAGTGATGAGAGAGAAGGTGCTGAGGGAGAAGGAGCTGAGGGTGAAGAAGCTGAGGGAAAAGGGCGATAAGGGAGAAGGAGCTGAGGGAGACACAGCTGAGGGAGATGGAGCTGAGGGAGAAGTAGCTGAGGGAGAAGGGAAATGAGGGAGAAGGATAATGAGGGAGAAAGTGCTGAGGGAGAAGGTGCTGAGGGAGAAGGAGCTGAGGGAGAAAGAGCTGAGGGAGAAGGGTGATGAGGGAGAAGGAGCTGAGGGAGAATGAGCTGAGGAAGTAGGGTGATGAGAGAGAAGGTATTGAGGGAGAAGGAGCTGAGTGAGAAGTGTGATAAGGGAGAAGGAGCTGAGGGAGAAGGAGCTGAGGGAGAAGGAGCTGAGGGAGAAGGAGCTGAGGAAGAAGGAGCTGAGGGAGAAAGGTGCTGAGGGAAAAAGTGCTGAGGGAGAAGGAGCTGAGGGAGAAGGAGCTGAGGGAGAAGGAGCTGAAGGAGATGGAGCTGAGGAAGAAGGAGCTGAGGGAGAAGGGTGATGAGGGAGATGGAGCTGAGGGAGAAGGAGCTGAGGGAGAAGGAGCTGAGGGAGAATGAGCTGAGGGTGAAGGGAGATAAGAAAGAAGGACTGGAGGGAGAAGGAGCTGAGGGAAATGGGTGATAAGGGAGAATGAGCTGAGGGAGACCTAGCTGAGGAAGAAGGAGATGAGGGAGAAGGGGCTGAGGGAGAAGGAGCGAAGGGAGGAGGAACTGAGTGAGAAGGGTGATGAGGGAGAAAGTGCTGAGAGAGAAGGTGCTGAGGGAGAAGGAGCTGAGGGAGAAGGAGCTGAAGGAGAAGGGTGATGATGGAGAAGGTGCTGAGGGAGAAGGAGCTGAGGGAGAAGTGTGATGAGGGAGAAGGAGCTGAGGGAGAAGGAGCTGAGGGAGAAGGGAGATGAGGGAGAAGGGTTGTGAGGGAGAAAGTGCTGAGGGAGAAGGTGCTGAGGGAGAAGGAGCTGAGGAAAAGAAGCTGAGGGAGATGAGGGATGAGGGAGAAGGAGCTGAAGGAGAAGGAGCTGAGGGAGAAGGAGCTGAGGGAGAAGGAGCTGAGGAAGAAGGAGCTGATGGAGAATGCAGATGAGGGAGAAGGGTGATGAAGTAGAAGGGCCTGAGGGAGAAGGAGCTGAGGGAGAAGGGTGATCAGGGAGAAGGAGCTGAGTAAGAAGTAGCTTAGGGAGAAGGGATGATGAGGGGGAAGGGTGATGAGGGAGAAGGAGCTGAGGGAGATGGAGCTGAGGGAGAATGAGCTGAGGGTGAAGGGAGATGAGGGAGAAGGACTGGAGGGAGAAGGAGCTGAGGGAAAAGGGTGATAAGAGAGAAGGAGCTGAGGGAGACAGAGCTGAGGAAGAAGGAGATGAGGGAGAAGGAGCTGAGGGAGAAGGAGCTGAGGGAGAAGGAGCTAAGGGAGAATGAGCTGAGGGTGAAGGGAGATGAGGGAGAAGTACTGGAGGGAGAATAGCTGAGGGAAAAGGGTGATAAGGGAGAAGGAGCTGAGGGAGACAGAGCTGAGGAAGAAAGAGATGAGAAAGAAGGAGCTGAGCTAAAAGGAGGAAAGGGAGGAGGAGCTGAGGGAGAACTGGGATGAGGGAGAAAGTGCTGAGAGGGAAGGTGATGAGGGAGAAGGAGCTGAGGGAGAAAGAGCTGAGGGAAAAGGGTGATTAGGGAGAAGGAGCTGAGGGAGAAGGAGCTGAGGGAGAAGGAGCTGAGGGAGAAGGAGCTGAGGAGAAGGAGCTGAGTGACAAGTGTGATAAGGGAGAAGGAGCTGAGGGAGACAGAGCTGAGGGAGAAGGAGCTGAGGGAGAAGGGAGATGAGGGAGAAGGTTGATGAAGGAGAAGGGCATGAGGCAAAAGGAGATGAGCGAGAAGGGTGAAGAGGGAGAAGGGTGATGACGGAGAAGGAGCTGAGGGAGAAGAACCTGAGGGAGAAGGAGCTGAGGGAGAAGGGTGATGAGCGAGAAGGAGCAGAGGGAGATGAAACTGAGGGAGAAGGGTGATAAGGGAGTAGGAGGTGAGGGAGATGGAGCTTAGGGCGAAGGAGCTGAGGGAGAAGGAGCTGAGGGAGAAGGAGCTGAGGGAGAAGGGAGATGAGGGAGAAGGGTGATGAAGGAGAATGGCCTGAGGGAGAAGGAGCTGAGGGAGAAGGGTGATGAGGGAGAAGGAGCTGAGGGAGGAGCTGAGGGAGAAGGGTGATAAGGGAGAAGGAATAGAGGGAGAAGAAACTGAGAAAGAAGGGTGATAAGGGAGAAGGAGTTGAGGGAGATGGAGCTTAGGGCGAAGGAGCTGAGGGAGAAGGAGCTGAGGGAGAAGGAGCTGAGTGAGAAGTAGCTGAGGAGAAGGGAGATGAGGGAGAAGGGTGATGAAGGAGAATGTCCTGAGGGAGAAGGAGCTGAGGGAGAAGGGTGATGAGGTAGAAAGTGCTGAGAGAGAAGGTGCTGAGGGAGAAGGAGCTGAGGGAGAAGGAGCTGAGGGAGAAGGGTTATGAGGGAGAAGGAGCTGAGGGAGAAGGAGCTGAGGGAGAAGGAGCTGAGGGAGAAGGAGCTGAGGGAGAAGGAGCTGAGGGAGAAGGAGCTGAGGGAGAAGGAGCTGAGGGAGAAGGAGCTGAGTGACAAGTGTGATAAGGGAGAAGGAGCTGAGGGAAACAGAGCTGAGGGAGAAGGAGCTGAGGGAGAAGGGAGATGAGGGAGAAAGTTGATGAAGGAGAAGGGCATGAGGGAGAAGGAGATGAGGGAGAAGGGTGAAGAGGGAGAAGGGTGATGACTGAGAAGGAGCTGAGGAAGAAGAACCTGAGGGAGAAGGAGCTGAGGGAGAAGGGTGATGAGGGAGAAGGAGCAGAGGGAGAAGAAACTAAGGGAGAAGTGTGATAAGGGAGAAGGAGGTGACGAAGATGGAGCTTAGGGCGAAGGAGCTGAGGGAGAAGGAGCTGAGGGAGAAGGAGCTGAGGGAGAAGGAGCTGAGGGAGAAGGGAGATGAGGGAGAAGGGTGATGAAGGAGAATGTTCTGATGGAGAAGGAGCTGAGGGAGAAGGGTGCTGAGGGAGAAGGAGCTGAGGGAGGAGCTGAGGGAGAAGGGTGATAAGGGAGAAGGAGTAGAGGGAGAAGAAACTGAGAAAGAACGGTGATAAGGGAGAAGGAGTTGAGGGAGATGGAGCTTAGGGCGAAGGAGCTGAGGGAGAAGGAGCTGAGGGAGAAGGAGCTGAGGGAGAAGGAGCTGAGGAGAAGGGAGATGAGGGAGAAGAGTGATGAAAGACAATGGCCTGAGAGAGAAGGAGCTGAGGGAGAAGGGTGATGAGGGAGAAAGTGCTGAGAGAGAAGGTGCTGAGGGAGAAGGAGGTGAGGGAGAAGGAGCTGAGGGAGTAGGGTTATGAGGGAGAAAGTGCTGAGAGAGAAGGTGCTGAGGGAGAAGGAGCTGAGGGAGAAGGAGCTGAGGGAGAAGGAGCTGAGGGAGAAGGAGCTGAGGGTGATGAAAGAGAATGGCCTGAGGGAGAAGGAGCTGAGGGAGAAGGGTGATGAGGGAGAAAGTGCTGAGAGAGAAGGTGCTGAGGGAGAAGGAGCTGAGGGAGAAGGAGCTGAGGGAGAAGGAGCTGAGGGAGAAGGAGCTGAGTGACAAGTGTGATAAGGGAGAAGGAGCTCAGGGAGAGAGAGCTGAGGGAGAAGGAGATGAGGGAGATGACGGAGAAGGTTGATGAAGGAGAAGGGCATGAGGGAGAAGGAGATGAGGGAGAAGGGTGAAGAGGGAGAAGGGTGATGACGGAGAAGGAGCTGAGGTAGAAGAACCAGAGGGAGAAGGAGATGAGGGAGAAGGATGATGAGGGAGAAGGAGCACAGGGAGATGAAACTGAGGGAGAAGTGTGATAAGGGAGAAGGAGGTGAGGGAGATGGAGCTTAGGGTGAAGGAGCTGAGGGAGAAGGAGCTGAGGGAGAAGTAGCTGAGGGCGAAGGAGCTGAGGGAGAAGGAGCTGAGGGAGAAGGAGCTGAGGGTGAAGGTTGATGAGGGAGAAGGAGCTGAGGGAGGAGGAGCTGAGGGAGAAGGAGCTGAGGGAGAAGAAAGATGAGGGAGAAGGGTGATGAAGGAGAAGGGTGATGGAGGAGATGGGCCTGAGGGAGAAGGAGCTGAGGGAAAAGGGTGATAAGGGAGAAGGAGCTGAGTGAGACTGAGGTGAGGGAGAAGGAGATGAGGGAGAAGGAGATGAGGGAGGAGGAGCTGAGGGAGAAGGAGCTGAGGGAGAAGGAAGATGAGGGAGAAGGGTGATGAAGGAGAAGGGTGATGAAGGAGATGGGCCTGAGGGAGAAGGAGCTGAGGGAGAACGGAAATGAGGGAGAAGGGTGATGAGGGAGAAAGTGCTGAGAGAGAAGGTGCTGACGGAGAAGGAGCTGAGGGAGAAGGAGCTGAGGGCGAAGGAGCTGAGGGAGAAGAAGCTGAGGGAGAAGGAGCTGAGGGTGAATGTTGATGAGGGAGAAGGAGCTGAGGGAGGAGGAGCAGAGGGAGAAGGAGCTGAGGGAGAAGGGAGATGAGGTAGAAGGGTGATGAAGGAGAAGGGTGATGAAGGAGATGGGCCTGAGGGAGAAGGAGCTGAGGGAAAAGGGGGATAAGGGAGAAGGAGCTGAGGGAGACTGAGCTGAGGCAGAAGGAGATGAGGGAGAAGGAGATGAGGGAGGAGGACCTGAGGGACAAGGAGCTGAGGGAGAAGGTAAAATGAGGGAGAAGGGTGATGAAGGAGAAGTGTGATGAAGGAGATGGGCCTGAGGGAGAAGGAGCTGAGGGAGAAGTAGCTGAGGGAGAAGGGAAATGAGGGAGAAGGGTGATGAGGGAGAAAGTGCTGAGAGAGAAGGTGCTGAGGGAGAAGGAGCTGAGGGAGAAGGAGCTGAGGGAAAAGGTGATGAGGGAGAAGAAGCTGAGGGAGAAGGAGCTGAGGGAGAAGGGTGATGAGGGAGAAGGAGTTGAGGGAGAAGGAGCTGAGTCAGAAGTGTGATAAGGGACAAAGTGCTGAGAGAGAAGGTGCTGAGGGAGAAGGAGCTGATGGAGAAGGAGCTAAGGGAGAAGGGTGATGAGAGAGAAGGAGCTGAGGGAAAAGGGGCTAAGGGAGAAGGAGCTGAGGGAGAAGGAGCTGAGGGAGAAAGAGCTGAGTGACAAGTGTGATAAGGGAGAAGGAGCTGAGGGAGAGGGAGCTGATGGAGAAGCAGCTGATAGAGAAGGAGCTGAGGGAGAAGGAGCTGAGGGAGAAGGGAGAGGAGGGAGAAGGGTGGTGAGGGAGAAAGTGCTGAGAGAGAAGCTGCTGATGGAGAAGGAGCTGAGGAAGAAGAAGCTGAGGGAGATGGGGGATGAGGGAGAAGGAGCTGAGGGAGAAGGAGCTGAGGGAGAAGGAGCTGAGGGAGAAAGGGCTGAGGAAGAATGAGCTGATGGAGAAGGGAGATGAGGGAGAAGGGTGATGAAGTTGAAGGGCCTGAAGGAGAAGGAGCTGAGGGAGAAGGGTGATCAGGGAGAAGGAGCTGAGTAAGAAGTAGCTTAGGGAGAAGGGAGATGAGGGAGAAGGGTGATGAGGGAGAAGGAGATGAGGGAGAAGGAGCTGAGGGAGAATGAGCTGAGGGTGAAGGGAGATGTGAGAGAAGGACTGGAGGGAGAAGGAGCTGAGGGAAAAGGGTGATAAGAGAGAAGGAGCTGAGGGAGACAGAGCTGAGGAAGAAGGAGATGAGGGAGAAGGAGCTGAGGGAGAAGGAGCTGAGGGAGAATGAGCTGAGGGTGAAGGGAGATGTGAGAGAAGGACTGGAGGGAGAAGGAGCTGAGGGAAAAGGGTGATAAGAGAGAAGGAGCTGAGGGAGACAGAGCTGAGGAAGAAGGAGATGAGGGAGAAGGAGCTGAGGGAGAAGGAGCTGAGGGAGAAGGAGCTGAGGGTGAAGGGAGATGAGGGAGAAGGACTGGAGGGAGAAGTAGCTGAGTGAAAAGGGTGATAAGGGAGAAGGAGCTGAGGGAGACAGTGCTGAGGAAGAAAGAAATGAGGGAGAAGGAGCTGAGGGAGAAGGAGGAAAGGGAGGAGGAGCTGAGGGAGAACGGTGATGAGGGAGAAAGTGCTGAGAGAGAAGGTGCTGAGGGAGAAGGAGCTGAGGGAGAAAGAGCTGAGGGAAAAGGGTGATGAGGGAGAAGGAGCTGAGGGAGAAGGAGCTGAGGGAGAAGGAGCTGAGGGAGAAGGAGCTGAGTGACAAGTGTGATAAGGGAGAAGGAGCTGAGGGAGAGAGAGCTGAAGGAGAAGGAGCTGAGGGAGAAGGGAGATGAGGGAGAAGGTTGATGAAGGAGAAGGGCATGAGGGAGAAGGAGATGAGGGAGAAGGGTGAAGAGGGAGAAGGGTGATGAAGGAGAAGGAGCTGAGGGAGAAGAACCTGAGGGAGAAGGAGCTGAGGGAGAAGGAGCTGAGAGAGAAGGGTGATGAGGGAGAAGGAGCTGAGGGAGGAGCTGAGGGAGAAGGGTGATAAGGGAGAAGGAGGTGAGGGAGGTGGAGCTTAGGGCGAAGGAGCTGAGGGAAAAGGAGCTGAGGGAGAAGGAGCTGAGGGAGAATGTGCTGAGGGAGAAGGGAGATGAGGGAGAAGGGTGATGAAGGAGAATGACCTGAGGGAGAAGGAGCTGAGGGTTAGGGTGATCAGGGATAAGGAGCTGAGGAAGAAGGAGCTGAGGGAGAACTGAGATGAGGGAGAAGGGTGATGAGGGAGAAAGTGCTGAGGGAGAAGTGACTGAGGGAGAAGAAGCTGAGGGAGAAGGAGCTGAGAGAGAAGGGTGATGAGAGAGAAGGAGCTGAGGGAGGAGCTGAGGGAGAAGGGTGAAAAGGAAGAAGGAGCTGAGGGAGACGGAGCTGAGGGAGAAGGTGCTGAGGGAGAAGGAGCTGAGGGAGAAGGAGCTGAGTGTGAAGGTTGATCAGGGAGAAGGAGTGGAGGGAGAAGGAGCTGAGGGAAAAGGGTGATAAGGGAGAAGAAGGTGAGGGAGACAGAGCTGACGGAGAAGGAGATGAGGGAGGAGGAGCTGAGGGAGAAGGAGCTGAGGGAGAAGGGAGATGAGGGAGAAGGGTGATGAAGGAGAAGGGTGATGAAGGAGAAGGGCCTGAGGGAGAAGGAGCTGAGGGAAAAGGGTGATCAGGGATAAGGAGCTGAGGAAGAAGGAGCTGAGGGAGAACGGAGATGAGGGAGAAGGGTGATGAGGGAGAAAGTGTTGAGAGAGAAGGTGCTGAGGGAGAAGGAGCTGAGGGAGAAGGAGCTGAGGGAGAAGGGTGATGAGGGAGAAGGAGCTGAGGGAGAAGGAGCTGAGGAAGAAGGGTGATGATAGAGAAGGAGTTGAGGGAGAAGGAGCTGAGAGAGAAGTGTGATAAGGGAGAAGGAGCTGAGGGAGACAGAACTGAGGGAGAAGCAGCTGATAGAGAAGGAGCGGAGGGAGAAGGAGCTGAGGGAGAAGGGAGATGAGGGAGAAGGGTGATGAGGGAGAAAGTGCTGAGAGAGAAGGTGCTGAGGGAGAAGGAGCTGAGGGAGAAAGAGCTGAGGGAGAAGGAGCTGAGGGAGATGGAGCTGAGGAAGAAGGAGCTGAGGGAGAAGGGTGATGAGGGAGAGGGAGCTGAGGGAGAAGGAGTTGAGAGAGAAGGGTGATGAGGGAGAAGGAGCTGAGGGAGGAGCTGAGGGAGAAGGGGCTGAGGGAGAAGGAGCTGAGGGAGAAGGAGCTGAGGGTGAAGGGAGATGAGGGAGAAGGACTGGAGGGAGAAGGAGCTGACAGAAAAAGGTGATAAGGGAGAAGGAGCTGAGGGAGACCAAGCAGAGGAAGAAGGAGATGAGGGAGAAGGGGCTGAGCGAGAAGGTGCGAAGGGAGGAGGAGCTGAGTGAGAAGGATGATGAGGGAGAAAGTGCTGAGAGAGAAGGTGCTGAGGGAGAAGGAGCTGAGGGAGAAGGAGCTGAGGGAGAAGGGTGATGATGGAGAAGGTGCTGAGGGAGAAGGAGCTGAGGGAGAAGTGTGATGAGGGAGAAGGAGCTGAGCGAGAATGGAGATGAGGGAGAAGGGTGATGAGGGGGAAAGTGCTGAGAGAGAAGGTGCTGAGGGAGAAGGAGCTGAGGAAGAAGAAGCTGAGCGAGAAGGGGGAAGAGGGAGAAGGAGCTGAGGGAGAAGGAGCTGAGGGAGAAGGAGCTGATGAAGAATGAGCTGAGGGAGAAGGGAGATGAGGGAGAAGGGTGATGAAGTAGAAGGGACTGAGGGAGAAGGAGCTGAGGTAGAAGGGTGATCAGGGAGAAGGAGCTGAGTATGAAGTAGCTTAGGGAGAAGGGAGATGAGGGAGAATGGTGATGAGGGAGAAGGAGCTGAGGGAGAAGTATCTGAAGGAGAAGGGTAATGAGGTAGAAGGGGCTGAGAAAGAAGGGTGCTGGTAGAGGACGTTGTGAAGAGAGGAGTGTGCTGAGGGAGAAGGGGCTGAGGAAGAAGGGGGATGAGGGAGAAGGAGATGCTGAAGAAGAAGCTGTGGGAGAAGGGCAATGAAGCAGAAGGAACTGTGGGAGAAGGAGCGAAGGTAGGAGGAGCTGAGGGAGAAGGGTGATGAAGGAGAAGGAGCTGAGGGAGAAGAGTGATGAGGGAGAAGGAGCTGAGGGAGAAGGAGCAGAGTGACAAGTGTGATAATGGAGAAGGATCTGAGGGAGAAGGAGCTGAGGGAGAAGGGTGATGAAGGAGAAGGAGCTGAGGGAGAAGGAGCTGAGGGAGAAGAGTGATGAGGGAGAAGGAGCTGAGGCAGAAGGAGCAGAGTGACAAGTGTGATAAGGGAGAAGGAGCTGAGGTAGAGGAAGCTGAGGGAGAAGGAGCTGATAGAGAAGGACCTGAGGGAGAAGGAGCTGAGGGAGAAGGGAGATGAGGGAGAAGGGTGAAGAGGGAGAAGGGTGAAGAGGGAGAAGGGTGAAGAGGGAGAAGGGTGATGATGGAGAAGGAGCTGAGGAAGAAGAACCTGAGGGAGCAGGAGCTGAGGGAGAAGGGAGATGAGGAAGAAGGGTGATGAAGGAGAATGGCCTGAGGGAGAAGGAGCTGAGGGAGAAGGGTGATCAGGGATAAGGAGCTGAGGAAGAAGGAGCTGAGGGAGAACGGAGATGAGGGAGAAGGGTGATGAGGGAGAAAGTGCTGAGGGAGAAGTGACTGAGGGAGAAGAAGCTGAGGGAGAAGTAGCTGAGAGAGAAGGGTGATGAGGGAGAAGGAGCTGAGGGAGGAGCTGAGGGAGAAGGGTGAAAAGGGAGAAGGAGCTGAGGGAGACGGAGCTGAGGGAGAAGGAGCTGAGGGAGAAGGAGCTGAGTGTAAAGGTTGATCAGGGAGAAGGAGCAGAGGGAGAAGGAGCTGAGGGAAAAGGGTGATAAGGGAGAAGGAGCTGAGGGAGACGGAGCTGAGGGAGAAGGAGATGAGGGAGGAGGAGCTGAGGGAGGAGGAGCTGAGGGAAAAGGAGCTGAGGGAGAAGGGAGATGAGGGAGAAGGGTGATGAAGGAGAAGGGTGATGAAGGAGAAGGCCCTGAGGGAGAAGGAGCTGAGGGAGAAGTAGCTGAGGGAGAAGGGAAATGAGGGAGAAGGGTAATGAGGGAGAAAGTGCTGAGAGAGAAGGTGCTGAGGGAGAAGGAGCTGAGGGAGAAGGAGCTGAGGGAGAAGGGTGATGAGGGAGAAGGAGCTGAGGGAGAAGGAGCTGAGGAAGAAGGGTGATGATAGAGAAGGAGTTGAGGGAGAAGGAGCTGAGTGAGAAGTGTGATAAGGGAGAAGGAGCTGAGGGAGACAGAGCTGAGGGAGAAGGAGCTGAGGGAGAAGGGAGATGAGGGAGAAGGGTGATGAAGGAGAAGGGCATGAGGGAGAAGGAGATGAGGGAGAAGGGTGAAGAGGGAGAAGGGTGATGACGGAGAAGGAGCTGAGGGAGAAGAACCTGAGGGAGAAGGAGCTGAGGGAGAAGGGTGATGAGGGAGAAGGAGCAGAGGGAGAAGAACTGAGGGAGAAGCGTGATAAGGGAGAAGGAGGTGAGGGAGATGGAGCTTAGGGCGAAGGAGCTGAGGGAGAAGGAGCTGAGGGAGAAGGAGCTGAGGGCGAAGGAGCTGAGGGAGAAGGAGCTGAGGGAGAAGAAGCTGAGTGTGAAGGTTGATGAGGGAGAAGGAGAGGAGGGAGAAGGAGCTGAGGGAAAAGGGTGATAAGGGAGAAGGAGCTGAGGGAGACTGAGCTGAGGGCGAAGGAGATGAGGGAGAAGGAGCTGAGGGAGAAGGGAGATGAGAGAGAAGGGTGATGAAGGAGAAGGGTGATGAAGGAGATGGGCCTGAGGGAGAAGGAGCTGAGGGAGAAGTAGCTGAGGGAGAAGCGAAATGAGGGAGAAGGGTGATAAGGGAGAAAATGCTGAGAGAGAAGGTGCTGAGGGAGAAGGAGCTGAGGGAGAAGGAACTGAGGGAGAAGGGTGATGAGGGAGAAGGAGCTGAGGGAGAAGGAGCTGAGGGAGAAGGGTGATGAGGGAGAAGGAGTTGAGGGAGAAGGAGCTGAGTGAGAAGTGTGATAAGGGAGAAGGAGCTGAGGGAGAAGGAGCTGAGGGAGAAGGAGCTGAGGAAGAAGGATGATGATAGAGAAGGAGTTGAGGGAGAAGGAACTGAGTGAGAAGTGTGATAAGGGAGAAGGAGCTGAGGGAGTCAGAGCTGAGGGAGAAGGAGCTGAGGGAGAAGGGAGATGAGGGAGAAGGGTGATGAAGGAGAAGGGCATGAGGGAGAAGGAGATGAGGGAGAAGGGTGAAGAGGGAGAAGGGTGATGACGGAGAAGGAGCTGAGGGAGAAGAACCTGAGGGAGAAGGAGCTGAGGGAGAAGGGTGATGAGGGAGAAGGAGCAGAGGGAGAAGAAACTGAGGGAGAAGCTTGATAAGGGAGAAGGAGGTGAGGGAGATGGAGCTTAGGGCGAAGGAGCTGAGGGAGAAGGAGCTGAGGGAGAAGGAGCTGAGGGCGAAGGAGCTGAGGGAGAAGGAGCTCAGGGAGAAGAAGCTGAGTGTAAAGGTTGATGAGGGAGAAGGAGCAGAGGAAGAAGGAGCTGAGGGAAAAGGGTGATAAGGGAGAAGGAGCTGAGGGAGACTGAGCTGAGGGAGAAGGAGATGAGGGAGAAGGAGCTGAGGGAGTAGGAGCTGAGGGAGAAGGAGCTGAGGGAGAAGGGAGATGAGGGAGAAGGGTGACGAAGGAGAAGGGTGATGAAGGAGATGGGCCTGAGGGAGAAGGGGCAGAGGGAGAAGTAGCTGAGGGAGAAGGGAAATGAGGGAGAAGGGTGATGAGGGAGAAAATGCTGAGAGAGAAGGTGCTGAGGGAGAAGAAGCTGAGGGAGAAGGAGCTGAGGGAGTCAGAGCTGAGGGAGAAGGAGCTGAGGGAGAAGGGAGATGAGGGAGAAGGGTGATGAAGGAGAAGGGCATGAGGGAGAAGGAGATGAGGGAGAAGGGTGAAGAGGGAGAAGGGTGATGACGGAGAAGGAGCTGAGGGAGAAGAACCTGAGGGAGAAGGAGCTGAGGGAGAAGGGTGATGAGGGAGAAGGAGCAGAGGGAGAAGAAACTGAGGGAGAAGCTTGATAAGGGAGAAGGAGGTGAGGGAGATGGAGCTTAGGGCGAAGGAGCTGAGGGAGAAGGAGCTGAGGGAGAAGGAGCTGAGGGCGAAGGAGCTGAGGGAGAAGGAGCTCAGGGAGAAGAAGCTGAGTGTAAAGGTTGATGAGGGAGAAGGAGCAGAGGGAGAAGGAGTTGAGAGAGAAGGGTGATGAGGGAGAAGGACCTGAGGGAGGAGCTGAGGGAGAAGGGAATGAGGGAGAAGGAGCTGAGGGAGAAAGAGCTGAGGGTGAAGGGAGATGAGGGAGAAGGACTGGAGGGAGAAAGAGCTGAGGGAAAAGGGTGATAAGGGAGAAGGAGCTGAGGGAGACCAAGCACAGGAAGAAGGTGATGAGGGAGAAGGGACTGAGGGAGAAGGTGCTAAGGGAGGAGGAGCTGAGTTAGATGGGTGATGAGGGAGAAAGTGCTGAGAGAGAAGGTGCTGAGGGGGAAGAAGCTGAGGGAGAAGGAGCTGAGGGAGAAGTGTGATGACAGAGAAGGTGCTGAGAGAGAAGGAACTGAGGGAGAAGTGTGATGAGGGAGAAGGAGCTGAGGGAGAATGGAGATGAGGGAGCAGGGTGATGAGGGGGAAAGTGCTGAGAGAGAAGGTGCTGAGGGAGAAGGAGCTGAGGAAGCAGAAGCTGAGGGAGAAGGGGCATGAGGGAGAAGGAGCTGAGGGAGAAGGAGCTGAGGGAGAAGGAGCTGAGGGAGAAGGAGCTGAGGGAGAAGGAGCTGAGGGAGAAGGAGCTGAGTGACAAGTGTGATAAGGGAGAAGGAGCTGAGGGAAACAGAGCTGAGGGAGAAGGAGCTGAGGGAGAAGGGAGATGAGGGAGAAAGTTGATGAAGGAGAAGGGCATGAGGGAGAAGGAGATGAGGGAGAAGGGTGAAGAGGGAGAAGGGTGATGACTGAGAAGGAGCTGAGGAAGAAGAACCTGAGGGAGAAGGAGCTGAGGGAGAAGGGTGATGAGGGAGAAGGAGCAGAGGGAGAAGAAACTAAGGGAGAAGTGTGATAAGGGAGAAGGAGGTGACGAAGATGGAGCTTAGGGCGAAGGAGCTGAGGGAGAAGGAGCTGAGGGAGAAGGAGCTGAGGGAGAAGGAGCTGAGGGAGAAGGGAGATGAGGGAGAAGGGTGATGAAGGAGAATGTTCTGATGGAGAAGGAGCTGAGGGAGAAGGGTGCTGAGGGAGAAGGAGCTGAGGGAGGAGCTGAGGGAGAAGGGTGATAAGGGAGAAGGAGTAGAGGGAGAAGAAACTGAGAAAGAACGGTGATAAGGGAGAAGGAGTTGAGGGAGATGGAGCTTAGGGCGAAGGAGCTGAGGGAGAAGGAGCTGAGGGAGAAGGAGCTGAGGGAGAAGGAGCTGAGGAGAAGGGAGATGAGGGAGAAGAGTGATGAAAGACAATGGCCTGAGAGAGAAGGAGCTGAGGGAGAAGGGTGATGAGGGAGAAAGTGCTGAGAGAGAAGGTGCTGAGGGAGAAGGAGGTGAGGGAGAAGGAGCTGAGGGAGTAGGGTTATGAGGGAGAAAGTGCTGAGAGAGAAGGTGCTGAGGGAGAAGGAGCTGAGGGAGAAGGAGCTGAGGGAGAAGGAGCTGAGGGAGAAGGAGCTGAGGGTGATGAAAGAGAATGGCCTGAGGGAGAAGGAGCTGAGGGAGAAGGGTGATGAGGGAGAAAGTGCTGAGAGAGAAGGTGCTGAGGGAGAAGGAGCTGAGGGAGAAGGAGCTGAGGGAGAAGGAGCTGAGGGAGAAGGAGCTGAGTGACAAGTGTGATAAGGGAGAAGGAGCTCAGGGAGAGAGAGCTGAGGGAGAAGGAGATGAGGGAGATGACGGAGAAGGTTGATGAAGGAGAAGGGCATGAGGGAGAAGGAGATGAGGGAGAAGGGTGAAGAGGGAGAAGGGTGATGACGGAGAAGGAGCTGAGGTAGAAGAACCAGAGGGAGAAGGAGATGAGGGAGAAGGATGATGAGGGAGAAGGAGCACAGGGAGATGAAACTGAGGGAGAAGTGTGATAAGGGAGAAGGAGGTGAGGGAGATGGAGCTTAGGGTGAAGGAGCTGAGGGAGAAGGAGCTGAGGGAGAAGTAGCTGAGGGCGAAGGAGCTGAGGGAGAAGGAGCTGAGGGAGAAGGAGCTGAGGGTGAAGGTTGATGAGGGAGAAGGAGCTGAGGGAGGAGGAGCTGAGGGAGAAGGAGCTGAGGGAGAAGAAAGATGAGGGAGAAGGGTGATGAAGGAGAAGGGTGATGGAGGAGATGGGCCTGAGGGAGAAGGAGCTGAGGGAAAAGGGTGATAAGGGAGAAGGAGCTGAGTGAGACTGAGGTGAGGGAGAAGGAGATGAGGGAGAAGGAGATGAGGGAGGAGGAGCTGAGGGAGAAGGAGCTGAGGGAGAAGGAAGATGAGGGAGAAGGGTGATGAAGGAGAAGGGTGATGAAGGAGATGGGCCTGAGGGAGAAGGAGCTGAGGGAGAAGTAGCTGAGGGAGAACGGAAATGAGGGAGAAGGGTGATGAGGGAGAAAGTGCTGAGAGAGAAGGTGCTGACGGAGAAGGAGCTGAGGGAGAAGGAGCTGAGGGCGAAGGAGCTGAGGGAGAAGAAGCTGAGGGAGAAGGAGCTGAGGGTGAATGTTGATGAGGGAGAAGGAGCTGAGGGAGGAGGAGCAGAGGGAGAAGGAGCTGAGGGAGAAGGGAGATGAGGTAGAAGGGTGATGAAGGAGAAGGGTGATGAAGGAGATGGGCCTGAGGGAGAAGGAGCTGAGGGAAAAGGGGGATAAGGGAGAAGGAGCTGAGGGAGACTGAGCTGAGGCAGAAGGAGATGAGGGAGAAGGAGATGAGGGAGGAGGACCTGAGGGACAAGGAGCTGAGGGAGAAGGTAAAATGAGGGAGAAGGGTGATGAAGGAGAAGTGTGATGAAGGAGATGGGCCTGAGGGAGAAGGAGCTGAGGGAGAAGTAGCTGAGGGAGAAGGGAAATGAGGGAGAAGGGTGATGAGGGAGAAAGTGCTGAGAGAGAAGGTGCTGAGGGAGAAGGAGCTGAGGGAGAAGGAGCTGAGGGAAAAGGTGATGAGGGAGAAGGAGCTGAGGGAGAAGGAGCTGAGGGAGAAGGGTGATGAGGGAGAAGGAGTTGAGGGAGAAGGAGCTGAGTCAGAAGTGTGATAAGGGACAAAGTGCTGAGAGAGAAGGTGCTGAGGGAGAAGGAGCTGATGGAGAAGGAGCTGAGGGAGAAGGGTGATGAGAGAGAAGGAGCTGAGGGAAAAGGGGCTAAGGGAGAAGGAGCTGAGGGAGATGGAGCTGAGGGAGAAAGAGCTGAGTGACAAGTGTGATAAGGGAGAAGGAGCTGAGGGAGAGGGAGCTGATGGAGAAGCAGCTGATAGAGAAGGAGCTGAGGGAGAAGGAGCTGAGGGAGAAGGGAGAGGAGGGAGAAGGGTGGTGAGGGAGAAAGTGCTGAGAGAGAAGCTGCTGATGGAGAAGGAGCTGAGGAAGAAGAAGCTGAGGGAGATGGGGGATGAGGGAGAAGGAGCTGAGGGAGAAGGAGCTGAGGGAGAAGGAGCTGAGGGAGAAAGGGCTGAGGAAGAATGAGCTGATGGAGAAGGGAGATGAGGGAGAAGGGTGATGAAGTTGAAGGGCCTGAAGGAGAAGGAGCTGAGGGAGAAGGGTGATCAGGGAGAAGGAGCTGAGTAAGAAGTAGCTTAGGGAGAAGGGAGATGAGGGAGAAGGGTGATGAGGGAGAAGGAGATGAGGGAGAAGGAGCTGAGGGAGAATGAGCTGAGGGTGAAGGGAGATGTGAGAGAAGGACTGGAGGGAGAAGGAGCTGAGGGAAAAGGGTGATAAGAGAGAAGGAGCTGAGGGAGACAGAGCTGAGGAAGAAGGAGATGAGGGAGAAGGAGCTGAGGGAGAAGGAGCTGAGGGAGAAGGAGCTAAGGGAGAATGAGCTGAGGGTGAAGGGAGATGAGGGAGAAGGACTGGAGGGAGAAGTAGCTGAGTGAAAAGGGTGATAAGGGAGAAGGAGCTGAGGGAGACAGTGCTGAGGAAGAAAGAAATGAGGGAGAAGGAGCTGAGGGAGAAGGAGGAAAGGGAGGAGGAGCTGAGGGAGAACGGTGATGAGGGAGAAAGTGCTGAGAGAGAAGGTGCTGAGGGAGAAGGAGCTGAGGGAGAAAGAGCTGAGGGAAAAGGGTGATGAGGGAGAAGGAGCTGAGGGAGAAGGAGCTGAGGGAGAAGGAGCTGAGGGAGAAGGAGCTGAGTGACAAGTGTGATAAGGGAGAAGGAGCTGAGGGAGAGAGAGCTGAAGGAGAAGGAGCTGAGGGAGAAGGGAGATGAGGGAGAAGGTTGATGAAGGAGAAGGGCATGAGGGAGAAGGAGATGAGGGAGAAGGGTGAAGAGGGAGAAGGGTGATGAAGGAGAAGGAGCTGAGGGAGAAGAACCTGAGGGAGAAGGAGCTGAGGGAGAAGGAGCTGAGAGAGAAGGGTGATGAGGGAGAAGGAGCTGAGGGAGGAGCTGAGGGAGAAGGGTGATAAGGGAGAAGGAGGTGAGGGAGGTGGAGCTTAGGGCGAAGGAGCTGAGGGAAAAGGAGCTGAGGGAGAAGGAGCTGAGGGAGAATGTGCTGAGGGAGAAGGGAGATGAGGGAGAAGGGTGATGAAGGAGAATGACCTGAGGGAGAAGGAGCTGAGGGTTAGGGTGATCAGGGATAAGGAGCTGAGGAAGAAGGAGCTGAGGGAGAACTGAGATGAGGGAGAAGGGTGATGAGGGAGAAAGTGCTGAGGGAGAAGTGACTGAGGGAGAAGAAGCTGAGGGAGAAGGAGCTGAGAGAGAAGGGTGATGAGAGAGAAGGAGCTGAGGGAGGAGCTGAGGGAGAAGGGTGAAAAGGAAGAAGGAGCTGAGGGAGACGGAGCTGAGGGAGAAGGTGCTGAGGGAGAAGGAGCTGAGGGAGAAGGAGCTGAGTGTGAAGGTTGATCAGGGAGAAGGAGTGGAGGGAGAAGGAGCTGAGGGAAAAGGGTGATAAGGGAGAAGAAGGTGAGGGAGACAGAGCTGACGGAGAAGGAGATGAGGGAGGAGGAGCTGAGGGAGAAGGAGCTGAGGGAGAAGGGAGATGAGGGAGAAGGGTGATGAAGGAGAAGGGTGATGAAGGAGAAGGGCCTGAGGGAGAAGGAGCTGAGGGAAAAGGGTGATCAGGGATAAGGAGCTGAGGAAGAAGGAGCTGAGGGAGAACGGAGATGAGGGAGAAGGGTGATGAGGGAGAAAGTGTTGAGAGAGAAGGTGCTGAGGGAGAAGGAGCTGAGGGAGAAGGAGCTGAGGGAGAAGGGTGATGAGGGAGAAGGAGCTGAGGGAGAAGGAGCTGAGGAAGAAGGGTGATGATAGAGAAGGAGTTGAGGGAGAAGGAGCTGAGAGAGAAGTGTGATAAGGGAGAAGGAGCTGAGGGAGACAGAACTGAGGGAGAAGCAGCTGATAGAGAAGGAGCGGAGGGAGAAGGAGCTGAGGGAGAAGGGAGATGAGGGAGAAGGGTGATGAGGGAGAAAGTGCTGAGAGAGAAGGTGCTGAGGGAGAAGGAGCTGAGGGAGAAAGAGCTGAGGGAGAAGGAGCTGAGGGAGATGGAGCTGAGGAAGAAGGAGCTGAGGGAGAAGGGTGATGAGGGAGAGGGAGCTGAGGGAGAAGGAGTTGAGAGAGAAGGGTGATGAGGGAGAAGGAGCTGAGGGAGGAGCTGAGGGAGAAGGGGCTGAGGGAGAAGGAGCTGAGGGAGAAGGAGCTGAGGGTGAAGGGAGATGAGGGAGAAGGACTGGAGGGAGAAGGAGCTGACGGAAAAAGGTGATAAGGGAGAAGGAGCTGAGGGAGACCAAGCAGAGGAAGAAGGAGATGAGGGAGAAGGGGCTGAGCGAGAAGGTGCGAAGGGAGGAGGAGCTGAGTGAGAAGGATGATGAGGGAGAAAGTGCTGAGAGAGAAGGTGCTGAGGGAGAAGGAGCTGAGGGAGAAGGAGCTGAGGGAGAAGGGTGATGATGGAGAAGGTGCTGAGGGAGAAGGAGCTGAGGGAGAAGTGTGATGAGGGAGAAGGAGCTGAGCGAGAATGGAGATGAGGGAGAAGGGTGATGAGGGGGAAAGTGCTGAGAGAGAAGGTGCTGAGGGAGAAGGAGCTGAGGAAGAAGAAGCTGAGGGAGAAGGGGGAAGAGGGAGAAGGAGCTGAGGGAGAAGGAGCTGAGGGAGAAGGAGCTGATGAAGAATGAGCTGAGGGAGAAGGGAGATGAGGGAGAAGGGTGATGAAGTAGAAGGGACTGAGGGAGAAGGAGCTGAGGTAGAAGGGTGATCAGGGAGAAGGAGCTGAGTATGAAGTAGCTTAGGGAGAAGGGAGATGAGGGAGAATGGTGATGAGGGAGAAGGAGCTGAGGGAGAAGTATCTGAAGGAGAAGGGTAATGAGGTTGAAGGGGCTGAGAAAGAAGGGTGCTGGTAGAGGACGTTGTGAAGAGAGGAGTGTGCTGAGGGAGAAGGGGCTGAGGAAGAAGGGGGATGAGGGAGAAGGAGATGCTGAAGAAGAAGCTGTGGGAGAAGGGCAATGAAGCAGAAGGAACTGTGGGAGAAGGAGCGAAGGTAGGAGGAGCTGAGGGAGAAGGGTGATGAAGGAGAAGGAGCTGAGGGAGAAGAGTGATGAGGGAGAAGGAGCTGAGGGAGAAGGAGCAGAGTGACAAGTGTGATAATGGAGAAGGATCTGAGGGAGAAGGAGCTGAGGGAGAAGGGTGATGAAGGAGAAGGAGCTGAGGGAGAAGGAGCTGAGGGAGAAGAGTGATGAGGGAGAAGGAGCTGAGGCAGAAGGAGCAGAGTGACAAGTGTTATAAGGGAGAAGGAGCTGAGGTAGAGGAAGCTGAGGGAGAAGGAGCTGATAGAGAAGGACCTGAGGGAGAAGGAGCTGAGGGAGAAGGGAGATGAGGGAGAAGGGTGAAGAGGGAGAAGGGTGAAGAGGGAGAAGGGTGAAGAGGGAGAAGGGTGATGATGGAGAAGGAGCTGAGGAAGAAGAACCTGAGGGAGCAGGAGCTGAGGGAGAAGGGAGATGAGGAAGAAGGGTGATGAAGGAGAATGGCCTGAGGGAGAAGGAGCTGAGGGAGAAGGGTGATCAGGGATAAGGAGCTGAGGAAGAAGGAGCTGAGGGAGAACGGAGATGAGGGAGAAGGGTGATGAGGGAGAAAGTGCTGAGGGAGAAGTGACTGAGGGAGAAGAAGCTGAGGGAGAAGTAGCTGAGAGAGAAGGGTGATGAGGGAGAAGGAGCTGAGGGAGGAGCTGAGGGAGAAGGGTGAAAAGGGAGAAGGAGCTGAGGGAGACGGAGCTGAGGGAGAAGGAGCTGAGGGAGAAGGAGCTGAGTGTAAAGGTTGATCAGGGAGAAGGAGCAGAGGGAGAAGGAGCTGAGGGAAAAGGGTGATAAGGGAGAAGGAGCTGAGGGAGACGGAGCTGAGGGAGAAGGAGATGAGGGAGGAGGAGCTGAGGGAGGAGGAGCTGAGGGAAAAGGAGCTGAGGGAGAAGGGAGATGAGGGAGAAGGGTGATGAAGGAGAAGGGTGATGAAGGAGAAGGCCCTGAGGGAGAAGGAGCTGAGGGAGAAGTAGCTGAGGGAGAAGGGAAATGAGGGAGAAGGGTAATGAGGGAGAAAGTGCTGAGAGAGAAGGTGCTGAGGGAGAAGGAGCTGAGGGAGAAGGAGCTGAGGGAGAAGGGTGATGAGGGAGAAGGAGCTGAGGGAGAAGGAGCTGAGGAAGAAGGGTGATGATAGAGAAGGAGTTGAGGGAGAAGGAGCTGAGTGAGAAGTGTGATAAGGGAGAAGGAGCTGAGGGAGACAGAGCTGAGGGAGAAGGAGCTGAGGGAGAAGGGAGATGAGGGAGAAGGGTGATGAAGGAGAAGGGCATGAGGGAGAAGGAGATGAGGGAGAAGGGTGAAGAGGGAGAAGGGTGATGACGGAGAAGGAGCTGAGGGAGAAGAACCTGAGGGAGAAGGAGCTGAGGGAGAAGGGTGATGAGGGAGAAGGAGCAGAGGGAGAAGAACTGAGGGAGAAGCGTGATAAGGGAGAAGGAGGTGAGGGAGATGGAGCTTAGGGCGAAGGAGCTGAGGGAGAAGGAGCTGAGGGAGAAGGAGCTGAGGGCGAAGGAGCTGAGGGAGAAGGAGCTGAGGGAGAAGAAGCTGAGTGTGAAGGTTGATGAGGGAGAAGGAGAGGAGGGAGAAGGAGCTGAGGGAAAAGGGTGATAAGGGAGAAGGAGCTGAGGGAGACTGAGCTGAGGGCGAAGGAGATGAGGGAGAAGGAGCTGAGGGAGAAGGGAGATGAGAGAGAAGGGTGATGAAGGAGAAGGGTGATGAAGGAGATGGGCCTGAGGGAGAAGGAGCTGAGGGAGAAGTAGCTGAGGGAGAAGCGAAATGAGGGAGAAGGGTGATAAGGGAGAAAATGCTGAGAGAGAAGGTGCTGAGGGAGAAGGAGCTGAGGGAGAAGGAGCTGAGGGAGAAGGGTGATGAGGGAGAAGGAGCTGAGGGAGAAGGAGCTGAGGGAGAAGGGTGATGAGGGAGAAGGAGTTGAGGGAGAAGGAGCTGAGTGAGAAGTGTGATAAGGGAGAAGGAGCTGAGGGAGAAGGAGCTGAGGGAGAAGGAGCTGAGGAAGAAGGATGATGATAGAGAAGGAGTTGAGGGAGAAGGAACTGAGTGAGAAGTGTGATAAGGGAGAAGGAGCTGAGGGAGTCAGAGCTGAGGGAGAAGGAGCTGAGGGAGAAGGGAGATGAGGGAGAAGGGTGATGAAGGAGAAGGGCATGAGGGAGAAGGAGATGAGGGAGAAGGGTGAAGAGGGAGAAGGGTGATGACGGAGAAGGAGCTGAGGGAGAAGAACCTGAGGGAGAAGGAGCTGAGGGAGAAGGGTGATGAGGGAGAAGGAGCAGGGGGAGAAGAAACTGAGGGAGAAGCTTGATAAGGGAGAAGGAGGTGAGGGAGATGGAGCTTAGGGCGAAGGAGCTGAGGGAGAAGGAGCTGAGGGAGAAGGAGCTGAGGGCGAAGGAGCTGAGGGAGAAGGAGCTCAGGGAGAAGAAGCTGAGTGTAAAGGTTGATGAGGGAGAAGGAGCAGAGGAAGAAGGAGCTGAGGGAAAAGGGTGATAAGGGAGAAGGAGCTGAGGGAGACTGAGCTGAGGGAGAAGGAGATGAGGGAGAAGGAGCTGAGGGAGTAGGAGCTGAGGGAGAAGGAGCTGAGGGAGAAGGGAGATGAGGGAGAAGGGTGACGAAGGAGAAGGGTGATGAAGGAGATGGGCCTGAGGGAGAAGGGGCAGAGGGAGAAGTAGCTGAGGGAGAAGGGAAATGAGGGAGAAGGGTGATGAGGGAGAAAATGCTGAGAGAGAAGGTGCTGAGGGAGAAGAAGCTGAGGGAGAAGGAGCTGAGGGAGTCAGAGCTGAGGGAGAAGGAGCTGAGGGAGAAGGGAGATGAGGGAGAAGGGTGATGAAGGAGAAGGGCATGAGGGAGAAGGAGATGAGGGAGAAGGGTGAAGAGGGAGAAGGGTGATGACGGAGAAGGAGCTGAGGGAGAAGAACCTGAGGGAGAAGGAGCTGAGGGAGAAGGGTGATGAGGGAGAAGGAGCAGAGGGAGAAGAAACTGAGGGAGAAGCTTGATAAGGGAGAAGGAGGTGAGGGAGATGGAGCTTAGGGCGAAGGAGCTGAGGGAGAAGGAGCTGAGGGAGAAGGAGCTGAGGGCGAAGGAGCTGAGGGAGAAGGAGCTCAGGGAGAAGAAGCTGAGTGTAAAGGTTGATGAGGGAGAAGGAGCAGAGGGAGAAGGAGCTGAGGGAAAAGGGTGATAAGGGAGAAGGAGCTGAGGGAGACTGAGCTGAGGGAGAAGGAGATGAGGGAGACCGAGCTGAGGAAGAAGGAGATGAGGGAGAAGGGGCTGAGGGAGAAGGTGCGGAGGGAGGAGGAGCTGAGTGAGAAAGGTGATGAGGGAGAAAGTGCTGAGAGAGAAGGTGCTGAGGGAGAATGAGGTGAGGGAGAAGGAGCTGAGGGAGAAAGGTGATGAGGGAGAAGGAGCTGAGGCAGAAGGAGATGAGGGAGAAGGGTGATGAGGGAGAAGGAGTTGAGGGAGAAGGAGCTGAGTGAGAAGTGTGATAAGGGACAAAGTGCTGAGAGAGAAGGTGCTGAGGGAGAAGGAGCTGATGGAGAAGGAGCTGAGGGAGAAGGGTGATGAGAGAGAAGGAGCTGAGGGAGAATGAGCTGAGGGAGAAGGAGCTGAGGGAGAAAGAGCTGAGTGACAAGTGTGATAAGGGAGAAGGAGCTGAGGGAGAGGGAGCTGACAGAGAAGCAGCTGATAGAGAAGGAGCTGAGGGAGAAGGAGCTGAGGGAGAAGGGAGATGAGGGAGAAGTTTGATGAAGGAGAAGGGCATGAGGGAGAAGGAGATGAGGGAGAAGGTTGAAGAGGGAGAAGGGTGATGATGGAGAAAGAGCTGAGGGAGAAGAACCTGAGGGAGAAGGAGCTGAGGGAGAAGGAGTTGAGAGAGAAGGGTAATGAGGGAGAAGGAGCTGAGGGAGGAGCTGAGGGAGAAGGGTGATAGGGAGAAGGAGGTGAGGGAGATGGAGCTGAGGGCGAAGGAGCTGAGGGAGAAGGAGTTGAGGGAGAAGGAGCTGAGGGAGAAAGTGCTGAGGGAGAAGGGAGATGAGAGATAAGGGTGATGAAGGAGAATGGCCTGAGGGAGAAGGAGCTGAGGAAGAAGTGTGATCAGGGATAAGGGGCTGAGGAAGAAGGAGCTGAAGGAGAACGGAGATGAGGGAGAAGGGTGATGAGGGAGAAAGTGCTGAGGGAGAAGTGACTGAGGGAGAAGAAGCTGAGGGAGAAGGAGCTGAGAGAGAAGGGTGATGAGGGAGAAGGAGCTGAGGGAGACGTAGCTGAGGGAGAAGGAGCTGAGGGAGAAGGAGCTGAGGGAGAAGGAGCTGAGTGTGAAGGTTGATCAGGGACAAGGAGCAGAGGGAGAAGGAGCTGAGGGAAAAGGGTGATAAGGGAGAAGGAGCTGAGGGAGAAGGAGCTGAGGGAGAAGGAGATGAGGGAGGAGGAGCTGAGGGAGGAGTAGCTGCGGGAGAAGGAGCTGAGGGAGAAGGGAGATGAGGGAGAAGGGTGATGAAGGAGAAGGGTGATGAAGGAGAAGGCCCTGAGGGAGAAGGAGCTGAGGGAGAAGTAGCTGAGGGAGAAGGGAAATGAGGGAGAAGGGTAATGAGGGAGAAAGTGCTGAGAGAGAAGGTGCTGAGGGAGAAGGAGCTGAGGGAGAAGGAGCTGAGGGAGAAGGGTGATGAGGAAGAAGGAGCTGAGGGAGAAGGAGCTGAGGAAGAAGGGTGATGATAGAGAAGGAGTTGAGGGAGAAGGAGCTGAGTGAGAAGTGTGATAAGGGAGAAGGAGCTGAGGGAGACAGAGCTGAGGGAGAAGGAGCTGAGGGAGAAGGGAGATGAGGGAGAAGGGTGATGAAGGAGAAGGGCATGAGGGAGAAGGAGATGAGGGAGAAGGGTGAAGAGGGAGAAGTGTGAAGAGGGAGAAGGAGCTGAGGGAGAAGAACCTGAGAGAGAAGGAGCTGAGGGAGAAGGGTGATGAGGGAGAAGGAGCAGAGGGAGAAGAAGCTGAGGGAGAAGCGTGATAAGGGAGAAGGAGGTGAGGGAGATGGAGCTTAGGGCGAAGGAGCTGAGGGAGAAGGAGCTGAGGGAGAAGGAGCTGAGGGCGAAGGAGCTGAGGGAGAAGGAGCTGAGGGAGAAGAAGCTGAGTGTGAAGGTTGAGGAGGGAGAAGGAGATGAGGGAAAAGGGTGATAAGGGAGAAGGAGCTGAGGGAGACTGAGCTGAGGGAGTAGGAGATGAGGGAGAAGGAGCTGAGGGAGTAGGAGCTGAGGGAGAAGGAGCTCAGGGAGAAGGGAGATGAGGGAGAAGGTGATGAAGGAGAAGGGTGATGAAGGAGATGGGCCTGAGGGAGAAGGAGCTGAGGGAGAAGTAGCTGAGGGAGAAGGGAAATGAGGGAGAAGGGTGATAAGGGAGAAAATGCTGAGAGAGAAGGTGCTGAGGGAGAAGGAGCTGAGGGAGAAGGAGCTGAGGGAGAAGGGTGATGAGGGAGAAGGAGCTGAGGGAGAAGGAGCTGAGGGAGAAGGGTGATGAGGGAGAAGGAGCTGAGGGAGAAGGAGCTGAGTGAGAAGTGTGATAAGGGAGAAGGAGCTGAGGGAGAAGGACCTGAGGAAGAAGGGTGATGATAGAGAAGGAGTTGAGGGAGAAGGAGCTGAGTGAGAAGTGTGATAAGGGAGAAGGAGCTGAGGGAGACAGAGCTGAGGGAGAAGGAGCTGAGGGAGAAGGGAGATGAGGGAGAAGGGTGATGAAGGAGAAGGTCATGAGGGAGAAGGAGATGAGGGAGAAGGGTGAAGAGGGAAGGGTGATGACTGAGAAGGAGCTGAGGGAGAAGGAGCTGAGGGAAAAGGGTGATAAGGGAGAAGGAGCTGAGGGAGACAGAGCTGAGGGAGAATGAGATGAGGGAGGAGGAGCTGAGGGAGGAGGAGTGAGGGAGAAGGAGCTGAGGGAGAAGGGAGATGAGGGAGATGGGTGATGAAGGAGAAGGGTGATGAAGGAGAAGGGCCTGAGGGAAAAGGATCTGAGGGAGAAGTAGCTGAGGGAGAAGGGAAATGAGGGAGAAGGGTAATGAGGGAGAAAGTGCTGAGAGAGAAGGTGCTGAGGGAGAAGGAGCTGAGGGAGAAAGAGCTGAGGGAGAAGGGTGATGAGGGAGAAGGAGCTGAGGGAGAATGAGCTGAGGAAGAAGGGTGATGAGAGAGAAGGAGTTGAAGGAGAAGGACCTGAGTGAGAAGTGTGATAAGGGAGAAGGAGCTGAGGGAGACAGAGCTGAGGGAGAAGCAGCTGATAGAGAAGGAGCTGAGGGAGAAGGAGCTGAGGGAGAAGGGAGATGAGGGAAAAGGGTGATGATGGAGAAAGTGCTGAGAGAGAAGGTGCTGAGGGAGAAGGAGCTGAGGAAGAAGGAGCTGAGGGAGAAAGGTGCTGAGGTAAAAGGTGCTGAGGGAGAAGGAGCTGAGGGAGAAGGAGCTGAGGGAGAAGGAGCTGAGGGAGATGGAGCTGAGGAAGAAGGAGCTGAGGGAGAAGGGTGATGAGGGAGATGGAGCTGAGGGAGAAGGAGTTGAGAGAGAAGGATTATGAGGGAGATGGAGCTGAGGGAGGAGCTGAGGCAGTAGGGGCTGTGGGAGAAGGAGCTGAGGGAGAACAGGCTGAGGGTGAAGGGAGATAAGGGAGAAGGACTTGAGGGAGAAGGAGCTGAGGGAAAAGTGTGATAAGGGAGAAGGAGCTGAGGGAGACGGAGCTGAGGAAGAAGGAGATGAGGGAGAAGGGGCTGAGGGAGAAGGAGCGAAGGAAGGAGGAGCTGAGTGAGAAGGGTGATGAGGGAGAAAGTGCTGAGAGAGAAGGTGCTGAGGGAGAAGGAGCTGAGGGAGAAGGTGCTGAGGGAGAAGGGTGATGATGGAGAAGGTGCTGAGGGAGAAGGAGCTGAGGGAGAAGTGTGATGAGGGAGAAGGAGCTGAGGGAGAAGGAGCTGAGGGAGAAGGGAGATGAGGGAGAAAGTGCTGAGAGAGAAGGTGCTGAGGGAGAACGAGCTGAGGAAGAAGAAGCTGAGGGAGATGGGGGATGAGGGAGAAGCAGCTGAGGGAGAAGGAGCTGAGGGAGAAGGAGCTGAGGGAGAAGGAGCTGAGGAAGATGGAGCTGATGGAGAAGGGAGATGAGGGAGAAGGGTGATGAAGTAGAAGGGCCTGAGGGAGAAGGAGCTGAGGGAGAAGGGTGATCAGGGAGAAGGAGCTGAGTAAGAAGTAGCTTAGGGAGAAGGGAGATGAGGGAGTAGGGTGATGAGGGAGAAGGAGCTGAGGGAGAAGGAGCTGAGGGAGAATGAGCTAACGGTGAAGGGAGATGAGGGAGAAGAACTGGAGGGAGAAGGAGCTGAGGGAAAAGGGTGATAAGAGAGAAGGAACTGAGGGAGACAGAGCTGAGGAAGAAGGAGATGAGGGAGAAGGAGCTGAGGGAGAAGGAGCTGAGGGAGAAGGAGCTAAGGGAGAATGAGCTGAGGGTGAAGGGAGATGAGGGAGAAGGACTGGAGGGAGAAGGAGCTGAGGGAAAAGGGTGATAAGGGAGAAGTAGCTGAGGGAGACAGAGCTGAGGAAGAAGGAGATGAGGGAGAAGGAGCTCAAGGAGAAGGAGGAAAGGGAGTAGGAGCTGAGGGAGAACGGTTATGAGGGAGAAAGTGCTGAGAGAGAAGGTGCTGAGGGAGAAGGAGCTGAGGGAGAAAGAGCTGACGGAAAAGGGTGATGAGGGAGAAGGATCTGAGGGAGAAGGATCTGAGGGAGAAGGAGCTGAGGGAGAAGGAGCTGAGGGAGAAGGAGCTGAGTGACAAGTGTGATAAGGGAGAAGGAGCTGAGGGAGACAGAGCTCAGGGAGAAGGAGCTGAGGGAGAAGGGAGATGAGGGAGAAGGTTGATGAAGGAGAAGGGCTTGAGGGAGAAGGAGATGAGGGAGAAGGGTGAAGAGGGAGAAGGGTGATGACGGAGAAGGAGCTGAGGGAGAAGAACCTGGGGGAGAAGGAGCTGAGGGAGAAGGGTGATGAGGGAGAAGGAGCAGAGGGAGAAGAAACTGAGGGAGAAGGGTGATAAGGAAGAAGGAGGTGACTGAGATGGTGCTTAGGGCGAAGGAGCTGAGGGAGAAGGAGCTGAGGGATAAGGAGCTGAGGGATAAGGGAGATGAGGGAGAACGGTGATGAGGGAGAAAGTACTGAGAGAGAAGGTGCTGAGGGAGAAGGAGCTGAGGAAAAAGGAGCTGAGGGAGAAAGGTGATGAGGGGGAAGGAGCTGAGGGAGAAGGAGCTGAGTGAGAAGGAGCTGAGGGAGAAGGAGCTGAGGCAGAAGGAGCTGAGGGATAAGTGAGATGAGGGAGAAGGGTGATGAGGAAGAAAGTGCTGAGAGAGAAGGTGCTGAGGGAGAAGGAGCTGACGGAGAACGGAGATGAGGGAGAAGGGTGATGAAGGAGAAGGACATGAGGGAGGAGATGAGGGAGAAGGGTGAAGAGGGAGAAGGGTGATGATGGAGAAGTAGCTGAGGGAGAAGAACCTGAGGGAGAAGGAGCTGAGGGAGAAGGGTGATGAGGGAGAAGGAGCGGAGGGAGAAGGATCTGAGGGTAAAGTGTGATTAGGAAGAAGGAGCTGAGGGAGCAGGAGCTGAGAGAGAAGGGTGATGAGGCAGAAGGAGCTGAGGGACAAGGACCTGAAGGAGAAGCGTGATAAGGAAGAAGGAGCTGAGGGAGATGGAGCTGAGGGAGAAGGAGCTGAGGGAGAAGGAGCTGAGGGAGAAGGACCTGAGGGAGAAGGGAGATGAGGGGGAAGGGTGATGAAATAGAAGGGCCTGAGGGAGAAGGAGTTGAGGGAGAAGGGTGAAGAGGGTGAAGGTTGATGATGGAGAAGGAGCCGATGGAGAAGAACCTGAGGGAGAAGGAGATGAGGGAGAAGGTTGATGAGGGAGAAGGAGCGGAGGGAGAAGGAGCTGAGGGAGAAGGGTGATGAGGGAGAACGGTGATGAAGGAGAAGGGCCTGAGGGAGAAGCATGATCAGGGAGAAGGAGCTGAGGAAGAAGGAGCTGAGGGAGAAGGGAGGTGAAGGAGAAGGGTGATGAGGAACAAGGAGCTGAGGGAGAAGGATCTGAGGGAGAAGGGTGATTAGGGAGAAGGAGTTGAGGGAGAAAGGAGATGAGGGAGAAGGGTGATGAGGGAGAAAGTGCTGAGAGAGAAGGTACTGAGGGAGAAGGAGCTGAGGAAGAAGGAGCTGAGGGAGAAAGGTGCTGAGGGAGAAGGAGCAAGCAGAGGGAGAAGGAACTGAGGGAGAAGGGTGATGAGGGAGAAGGAGTTGAGGGAGAAGGAGCTGAGTGAGAAGTGTGATAAGGGAGAAGGAGCTGACGGAGACAGAGCTGAGGGAGAAGGAGCTGAGGGAGAAGAATCTGAGAGCGAAGGGTGACGAGGGAGAAGGAGCTGAGGGAGGAGCTGAGGGAGAATGGTGATAATGGAGAAGGAGCTGAGGGAGACTGAGCTGATTGAGAAGGAGCTGAGGGAGAAGGAGCTGAGGGAGAAGGAGCTGATGGTGAAGGTAGATGAGGGAGAAGGACCGGAGGGAGAAGGAGCTGAGGGAAAAGGGTGATAAGGGAGAAGGAGCTGAGGGAGATGTAGCTCAGGAAGAAGGAGATGAGGGAGAAGGAGCTGAGGGAGAAGGGTGATCAGGGAGAAGTAGTTGAGGAAGAAGTAGCTGAGGGAGAAGGTAAATGAGGGAGAAGAGTGATTAGGGAGAAAGTGCTGAGAGAGAAGTTGTTGAGGGAGAAGGAGCTGAGGGAGAAGGAGCTGAGGGAGAAGGGTGATGAGGAAGAAGGAGTTTAGGGAGAAGGAGCTTAGTGAGAAGTGTGATAAGTAAGAAAGGAGCTGAGGGAGATGGAGCTGAGGGAGAAGGAGCTGATAGAGAAGGAGCTGAGGGAGAAGGAGTTGAGGGAGAAGGGAGATGAGGGAGAAGGGTGATGAGGGAGAAAGTGCTGAGGGAGAAGGTGCTGAGGGAGAAGGAGCTGAGGAAGAAGGATTTGAGGGAGAAAGGTGATGAGGGAGCAGGAGCTGAGGGAGAAGGAGCTGAGGGAGAAGGAGCTGAGGGAGAAGGAGCTGTGTGAGAAGGGAGATGAGGGAGAAGGGTGATGAGGGAGAAAGTGCTGAGAGAGAAGTTGCTGAGGGAGAAGGAGCTGAGGGAGAAGAAGCTGAGGGAGGAGGGTGATGAGGGAGCAGGAGCTGAGGGAGAAGGAGCTGAGGGAGAAGGAGCTGAGGGAGAAGGAGCTGAGGGAGAAGCAGCTGAGGGAGAAGGGAGATGAGGGAGAAGGGTGATGAAGTAGAAGGGCCTGAGGGAGAAGGAGCTGAGGGAGAAGGGTGATCAGGGAGAAGAAGCTGAGTAAGAAGTAGCTTGGGGAGAAGGGAGATGAGGGAGAAGGGTGATGAGGAAGAAGGAGCTGAGGGAGAAGGATCTGAAGGAGAAGAGTGCTGGTAGAGGAAGTTGTGAAGAGAGGAGTGTGCTGAGGGAGAAGGGGCTGAGGAAGAAGGGGGATGAGGGAGAAGGAGATGCAGAAGAAGAAGCTGAGGGAGAAGGGCAATGAAGCAGAAGGAACTGAGGGAGAAGGAGCGAAGGGAGGAGGAGCTGAGGGAGAAGCGTGATGATAGAGAAAGTGCTGAGAGAGAAGGTGCTGAGGGAGAAGGAGCTGAGGGAGAAGGAGCTGAGGGAGTAGGGAGATGAGGGAGAAGGAGTTGAGGGAGAAGGAGCTGAGTGAGAAGTGTGATAAGGGAGAAGGAGCTGTGGGAAATGGAGCTGAGGGAGAAGGAGCTGATAGAGAAGGAGCTGAGGGAGAAGGAGATGAGGGAGAAGGGAGATGAGGGAAAAGGGTGATGAGGGAGAAAGTGCTGAGAGAGAAGGTGCTGAGGGAGAAGGAGCTGAGGAAGAAGGAGCTGAGGGAGAAAGGTGATGAGGGAGAAGGAGCTGAGGGAGAAGGATCTGAGGGAGAAGGAGCTGAGGGATAAGGGAGATGAGGGAGAAGGGTGATGAGGGGAAAGTGCTGAGAGAGAAGGTGCTGAAGGAGAAGGAGCTGAGGAAAAAGGAGCTGAGGGAGAAAGGTGATGAGGGGGAATGAGCTGAGGGAGAAGGAGCTGAGGGAGAAGGAGCTGAGGGAGAAGAAGCTGAGGTAGAAGGAGCTGAGGGATAAGTGAGATGAGGGAGAAGGGTGATGAGGGAGAAAGTGCTGAGAGAGAATGTGCTGAGGGAGAAGGAGCTGAGGAAGAACGGAGATGAGGGAGAAGGGAGATGAGGGAGAAGGAGTTGAGGGAGAAGGAGCTGAGTGAGAAGTGTGATAAGGGAGAATGAGCTGTGGGAAATGGAGCTGAGGGAGAAGGAGCTGATAGAGAAGGAGCTGAGGGAGAAGGAGATGAGGGAGAAGGGAGATGAGGGAAAAGGGTGATGAGGGAGAAAGTGCTGAGAGAGAAGGTGCTGAGGGAGAAGGAGCTGAGGAAGAAGGAGCTGAGGGAGAAAGGTGATGAGGGAGAAGGAGCTGAGGGAGAAGGATCTGAGGGAGAAGGAGCTGAGGGATAAGGGAGATGAGGGAGAAGGGTGATGAGGGAGAAAGTGCTGAGAGAGAAGGTGCTGAAGGAGAAGGAGCTGAGGAAAAAGGAGCTGAGGGAGAAAGGTGATGAGGGGGAATAAGCTGAGGGAGAAGGAGCTGAGGGAGAAGGAGCTGAGGGAGAAGGAGCTGAGGTAGAAGGAGCTGAGGGATAAGTGAGATGAGGGAGAATGGTGATGAGGGAGAAAGTGCTGAGAGAGAAGGTGCTGAGGGAGAAGGAGCTGAGGGAGAACGGAGATGAGGGAGAAGGGAGATGAGGGAGAAGGAGTTGAGGGAGAAGGAGCTGAGTGAGAAGTGTGATAAGGGAGAAGGAGCTGTGGGAAATGGAGCTGAGGGAGAAGGAGCTGATAGAGAAGGAGCTGAGGGAGAAGGAGATGAGGGAGAAGGGAGATGAGAAAAAAGGGTGATGAGGGAGAAAGTGCTGAGAGAGAAGGTGCTGAGGGAGAAGGAGCTGAGGAAGAAGGAGCTGAGGGAGAAAGGTGATGAGGGAGAAGGAGCTGAGGGAGAAGGATCTGAGGGAGAAGGAGCTGAGGGATAAGGGAGATGAGGGAGAAGGGTGATGAGGGAGAAAGTGCTGTGAGAGAAGGTGCTGAAGGAGAAGGAGCTGAGGAAAAAGGAGCTGAGGGAGAAAGGTGATGAGGGGGAATGACCTGAAGGAGAAGGATCTGAGGGAGAAGGAGCTGAGGTAGAAGGAGCTGAGGGATAAGTGAGATGAAGGAGAAGGTTGATGAGGGAGAAAGTGCTGAGAGAGAAGGTGCTGAGGGAGAAGGAGCTGAGGGAGAACGGAGATGAGGGAGAAGGGTGATGAAGGAGAAGGACATGAGGGAGGAGATGAGGGAGAAGGGTGAAGAGGGAGAAGGGTGATGATGGAGAAGTAGCTGAGGGAGAAGAACCTGAGGGAGAAGGAGCTGAGGGAGAAGGGTGATGAGGGAGAAGGAGCGGAGGGAGAAGGATCTGAGGGAAAAGTGTGATAAGGAAGAAGGAGCTGAGGGAGCAGGAGCTGAGAGAGAAGGGTGATGAGGCAGAAGGAGCTGAGGGACAAGGACCTGAGGGAGAAGGGTGATAAGGAAGAAGGAGCTGAGGGAGATGGAGCTGAGGGAGAAGGAGCTGAGGGAGAAGGAGCTGAGGGAGAAGGACCTGAGGGAGAAGGGAGATGAGGGGGAAGGGTGATGAAGGAGAAGGGTCTGAGGGAGAAGGAGTTGAGGGAGAAGGGTGAAGAGGGTGAAGGTTGATGATGGAGAAGGAGCCGATGGAGAAGAACCTGAGGGAGAAGGGGATGAGGGAGAAGGTTGATGAGGGAGAAGGAGCGGAGGGAGAAGGAGCTGAGGGAGAAGGGTGATAAGGGAGAGGAGCTGAGTGAGATGGAGCTGAGGGCGATGGAGCTGAGGGAGAATGACCTGAGGGAGAAGGGAGATGAGGGAGAACGGTGATGAAGGAGAAGGGCCTGAGGGAGAAGCATGATCAGGGAGAAGGAGCTGAGGAAGAAGGAGCTGAGGGAGAAGGGAGCTGAGGGAGAAGGGTGATGAGGGACAAGGAGCTGAGGGAGAAGGAGCTGAGGGAGAAGGGTGATTAGGGAGAAGGAGTTGAGGGAGAAGGGAGATGAGGGAGAAGGGTGATGAGGGAGAAAGTGCTGAGAGAGAAGGTGCTGAGGGAGAAGGAGCTGAGGAAGAAGGAGCTGAGGGAGAAAGGTGCTGAGGGAGAAGGAGCGAGCGGAGGGAGAAGGAACTGAGGAAGAAGGGTGATGAGGGAGAAGGAGTTGAGGGAGAAGGAGCTGAGTGAGAAGTGTGATAAGGGAGAAGGAGCTGAGGGAGACGGAGCTGAGGGAGAAGGAGCTGAGGGAGAAGGGTGATGAGGGAGAAGGAGCTGAGGGAGAAGGATCTGAGAGCGAAGGGTGATGAGGGAGAAGGAGCTGAGGGAGGAGCTGAGGGAGAATGGTGATAATGGAGAAGGAGCTGAGGGAGAAGGAGCTGAGGGAGAAGGAGCTGAGGGAGAAGGAGCTGAGGGAGAAGGAGTTGAGGGTGAAGGTAGATGAGGGAGAAGGACCGGAGGGAGAAGGAGCTGAGGGAAAAGGGTGATAAGGGAGAAGGAGCTGAGGGAGATGGAGCTCAGGAAGAAGGAGATGAGGGAGAAGGAGCTAAGGGAGAAGGGTGATCAGGGAGAAGGAGCTGAGGAAGAAGTAGCTGAGGGAGAAGGTAAATGACGGACAAGGGTGATTAGGGAGAAAGTGCTGAGAGAGAAGTTGTTGAGGGAGAAGGAGCTGAGGGAGAAGGGTGATGAGGGAGAAGGAGCTGAGGGAGAAGGAGCTGAGGGAGAAGGGTGATGAGGGAGAAGGAGCTGAGTGAGAAGTGTGATAAGTAAGAAAGGAGCTGAGGGAGATGGAGCTGAGGAAGAAGGAGCTGATAGAGAAGGAGCTGAGGGAGTAGGAGTTGAGGGAGAAGGGAGATGAGGGAGAAGGGTGATGAGGGAGAAAGTGCTTAGAGAGAAGGTGCTGAGGGAGAAGGAGCTGAGGAAGAAGGAGTTGAGGGAGAAAGGTGATGAGGGAGAAGGAGCTGAGGGAGAAGAAGCTGAGGGAGAAGGAACTGAGGGAGAAGGAGCTGTGTGAGAAGGGAGATGAGGGAGAAGGGTGATGAGGGAGAAAGTGCTGAGAGAGAAGTTGCTGAGGGAGAAGGAGCTGAGGGAGAATAAGCTGAGGGTGAAGGGTGATGAGGGAGAAGGAGCTGAGGGAGAAGGAGCTGAGGGAGAAGGAGCTGAGGGAGAAGGAGCTGAGGGAGAAGCAGCTGAGGGAGAAGGGAGATGAGGGAGAAGGATGATGAAGTAGAAGGGCCTGAGGGAGAAGGAGCTGAGGGAGAAGGGTGATCAGGGAGAAGAAGCTGAGTAAGAAGTAGCTTGGGGAGAAGGGAGATGAGGGAGAAGGGTGATGAGGGAGAAGGAGCTGAGGGAGAAAGATCTGAAGGAGAAGGGTGCTGGTAGAGGAAGTTGTGAAGAGAGGAGTGTGCTGAGGGAGAAGGGGCTGAGGAAGAAGGAGGATGAGGGAGAAGGAGATGCAGAAGAAGAAGCTGAGGGAGAAGGGCAATGAAGCAGAAGGAACTGAGGGAGAAGGAGCGAAGGGAGGAGGAGCTGAGGGAGAAGGGTGATGATAGAGAAAGTGCTGAGAGAGAAGGTGCTGAGGGAGAAGGAGCTGAGGGAGAAGGAGCTGAGGGAGAAGGGTGATGAGGGAGAAGGAGCTGAGGGAGAAGGAGCTGAGGGAGAAGGGTGATGAGGGAGAAGGAGCTGAGGGAGAAGGGTGATGAGGGAGAAGGAGCTGAGGGAGAAGGAGCTGAGTGATAAGTGTGATAAGGGAGAAGGAGCTGAGGGAGACGGAGCTGAAGGAGAAGGAGCTGAGGGAGAAGGAGCTGAGGGAGAAGGGAGATGAGGGAGAAGGGAGATGAAGGAGAAGGGTGATGAAGGAGAAGGGCATGAGGGAGAAGGAGATGAGGGAGTAGGGTGAAGAGGGAGAAGGGTGATGATGGAGAAGGAGCTGAGGGAGAAGGAGCTGAGGGAGAAGGAGCTGAGGGAGAAGGGTGATGAGGGAGAAGGAGCGGAAGGAGAAGGAACTGAGGGAGAAGGATGATAAGGGAGAAGGAGCTGAGGGAGAAGAACCTGAGGGCGAAGGAGCTGAGGGAGAAGGAGCTGAGGGAGAAGGGTGATAAGGGAGAAGGAGCTGAGGGAGATGAGTGAGAAGGTTGAAGGGTGATACGGGAGAAGGAGCTGAGGGATAAGGAGCTGAGGGAGAAAGAACTGAGGGAGAAGGAGCTGACGGAGAAGTGTAATGAAGGAGAAGGAGCTGAGGCAGAAGGAGCTGAGGGAGAAGCATGATGAGGGAGAAGGAGCTGAGGGAGAAGGAGCTGAGGGAGAAGGGTGACGAGGGAGAAGGAGCTCAGGGAGAATGAGCTGTGGGAGAAGGAGCTGAGGGAGAAGGAGCTGAGGGAGAAGGAGCTGAGGGAGAAGGGAGATGAGGGAGAAGGGTGATGAAGTAGATGGATCTGAGGGAGAAGGAGATGAGGGAGAAGGGTAATCAGGGAGAAGGAGCTGAGTAAGAAGTAGCTTAGGGAGAAGGGAGATGAGGGAGAAGGGTGATGAGGGAGAAGGAGCTGAGGGAGAAGTATCTGAAGTAGAAGGGTAATGAGGGAGAAGGGGCTGAGAAACACGGGTGCTGGTAGAGGAAGTTGTGAAGAGAGGAGTGTGCTGAGGGAGAAGGGGCTGAGGAAGAAGGGGGATGAGGGAGAAGGAGATGCAGAAGAAGAAGCTGAGGGAGAAGGGCAATGAAGCAGAAGGAGCTGAGGGAGAAGGAGGGAAGGGAGGAGGAGCTGAGGGAGAAGAGTGACGAGGGAGAAAGTGCTGAGAGAGAAGGTGCTGAGGGAGAAGGAGCTGAGGGAGAAGGAGCTGAGAGAGAAGGGTGATGGAGAAGGAGCTGAGGGAGAAGGAGCTGAGGGAGAAGGGTGATGAAGGAGAAGGAGCTGAGGGAGAAGGGTGATGAGGGAGAAGGAGCTGAGGGAGAAGGAGCTGAGTGATAAGTGTGATAAGGGAGAAGGAGCTAAGGGAGACGGAGCTGAGGGAGAAGGAGCTGATAGAGAAGGAGCTGAGGGAGAAGGAGCTGAGGGAGAAGGGAGATGAGGGAGAAGGGTGATGAAGGAGAAGGGCATGAGGTAGAAGGAGATGAGGGAGAAGGGTGAAGAGGGAGAAGGGTGATGATGGAGAAGGAGCTGAGGGAGAAGAACCTGAGGGAGAAGGAGCTGAGGGAGAAGGGTGATGAGGGAGAAGGAGGTGAGGGAGACGGTGCTGAGGGCGAAGGAGCTGAGGGAGAAGGAGCTGAGGGAGAAGGGTGGTAAGGGAGAAGGAGCTGAGGGAGATGAGTGAGAAGGTTGAAGGGTGATAAGGGAGAAGGAGCTGAGGGATAAGGAGCTGAGGGAGAAAGAACTGAGGGAGAAAGAGCTGACGGAGAAGGGTAATGAAGGTGAAGGAGCTGAGGCAGAAGGAGCTAAGGGAGAAGTATGATCAGGGAGAAGGAGCTGAGGGAGAAGGAGCTGAGGGAGAAGGGTGACGAGGGAGAAGGAGCTGAGGGAGAATCAGCTGAGGGAGAAGGGTAATGAGGGAGAAGGGTGATGAAGGAGATGGGGCAGAGAGAGAAGGGTGCTGAGAGAGGAAGTTGTGAAGAGAGGAGGGTACTGAGGGAGAAGGGGCTGTGGAAGAGGGGAGATGATGAAGAAGGAGCTGAGGAAGGAGCTGAGGGAGAAGGGTGATGAGGGAGAAGGAGCTGAGGGAGGAGCTGAGGGAGAAGTGTGATGAGGGAGAAGGGGGATGAGGTAGACTGGGCTGAGAGAGAAGGGTGCTGAGAGAGGAAGGTGTGAAGAGAAGACTGTGCTGAGGGAGAAGGGGCAGAGGAAGAATGGTGTTGGGAGAAGTAGCTGAGGGAGAAGGAGCTGAAGGAGAAGGGTGATGAGGGACGGTGATGAGGGAGATGGGGCTCAGAGAGAATCGTGCTGAGTGATGGAGGTGTCAAGAGAGGAGTGTGCTGATGGAGAAGGGTGATGAGGGAAAAGGAGCTGAGGGAGAAGGAGGTGAGGGAGAAGGGTGATGAGGAGAAGGGTGATGAGGGAGAAAGGGCTGAGAGAAAAGGGTGCTGAGAGAGGAAGGTGTGAAGAGAGGAGGGTTTGGAGCGAGACGGGGCTGATGGAGAAGGAGCAGAGGGAGAAGGAGCTGAGTGACTAGGGTGATGAAGGAGAAGGAGCTGAGGGAGAAGGAGCTGAGGGAGAAGGAGTTGAGGGAGAAGGGTGATGAGGGAGAAGGGTAATGAGGGAGAAGGGTGATGAGGGTGAAAGGGCTGAGAGAGAAGGGTGATGACAGAGAAGGGGCTAAGGGAGAAGGACCTGAGTGAAAAGGGGGATAAGAGAGAAGGGTGATGGGGGAAAAGGAGAGGAAGGAAAAGAAGCTTAGAGAGAGGGTGATGAGAAAGATGGGGCTAAGGGAGAAGGAGTTGAGGGAGTAGGAGCTGAGGAAGAACGGAGGTGAGTGAGAAGGGTGATGATTGAGAAGCGGCTGAGAGAGAATGGACTGAGGGATAAGGAGCTGAGGGAGAAGGATCTGAGGGAGAAAGAACTGAGGTAGAAGGAGCTGAGGGAGAAGGGTGATGAAGGAGAAGGAGCTGAGGGAGAAGCATGATGAGGGAGAAGAAGCTGAGGGAGAAGGATTACAAGGGAGAAGGAGCTAAGGGAGAATGAGCTGAGGGAGAAGAGTGACGAGGGAGAAGGGTGATGAAGGAGATGGCGCTGAGACAGAAGGGTGCTGAGAGAGGAAGTTGTGAAGAGAGGAGGGTGCTGAGGGAGAAGGGGCTGATGAAGAAGGGAGATGATGGAGAAAGAGCTGAGGGATAAGGACTGGGGGAGAAGAATCTAAGGGAGATGGACCTGAGGGAGAAAGGTGATAAGTGTGAAGGAGCTGTGGGGGAAGGGGGTGAGGGAGAAGTGTGATGAGGGAGAAGGATGATGAGGGAGAAAGTGTTGAGAGAGAAGAGTGCTGAGAGAGGAAGCTCTGAAGAGAGGAGGGTGCTGAGGGAGTAGGGGCTGACAGAGAAGGAGCTGAGGGAGAAGGGTGATGAGGGAGAAGTAGCTGGGGGAGAAGGAGCTGAGGGAGAAGGGTGATGGGGTAGAATGGTAATGAGGGAAAAGGTTCTGAGAGAGAAGGGTGCTGAGAGAGGAAGGTGTGAAGAGAGGAGGGTGCTGAGGGGAAGGGGCTGAGAGAGATGGGGCTGAGGGAGAAGAAGCTGATGGAGAAGGGTGATGAGGGAGAAGGAGCTGACGTAGAAGGTGGTGAGGGAGGAGATGAGGGAGAAGTGTGAGGAGGGAGAAGGGTGATGACGGAGAAGGGGGTGAGAGAGAAGGTTGCTGAGAGAGGAAGGTGTGAAGAGAGGAGGTTGCTGAGGGAGAAGGGCCTGAGGGAGAAGGGTGATAGGTAGAAGGAGCTGAGGAAGAAGGAGCTGAGGGAGAAGGGTAACAAGGGAGGAGGGTGATGAGGGAGAAGGGGATGAGAGAGAAGATTGCTGAGAGAGGAAGTTGTGAAGAGAGGAGGGTGCTGAGGGAGAAGGAGCTGAGGGAGAAGTGTGATGAGGGAGAAGGAGCTCTGGGAGAAGGAGCTGAGGGAGAAGGGTGATGAGGGAGAAGGGTTATGAGGGAGAAAAGGCTGAGAGAGAAGTGTGCTGAGAGAGGTAGTTGTGAAGAGAGGAGGGTCCTGAGGGAGAAGGGACTGATGGAGAAGGAGCTGAGGGAGAATGAGGTGAGGGAGAAGGGTAATGAGGGAGAAGGGTGATGAGCGAGAAGGGGCTGATGGAGAAGGAGCTGAGGGAGAAAGAGCTGAGTGAGAAGGAGCTGAGGTAGAAGGAGCTGAGGGAGAAGGGTGACAAGGGAGGAGGGTGATGTTGGAGAAGGGGATGAGAGAGAAGCGTGCTGAGAGAGCAAGATGTGAAGAGAGGAGGGTGCTGAGGGAGAAAGAGTTGACCGAGATGGAGCTGAGGGAGAAGGGGCAGAGGGAGAATGAACTGAGGGAGAAGGAGCTGATGGAGAAGGAGCTGAGGGAGAAGGGTGACAAGGGAGGAGGTTCATGAGGGAGAAGGGGCTGAGAGAAGGGTGCTGAGAGAGGAAGATGTGAAGAGAGGAGAGTGCTGAGGGAGAAGGAGTTGAGCAAGAAGGAGCTGATGGAGAAGGAGCTGAGGGAGAAGGGTGACAAGGGAGCAGGTTGATGAGGGAGAAGGGGCTGAGAGAGAAGCGTGCTGAGAGAGGAAGATGTGAAGATAGGAGTGTGCTGAGGGAGAAGTAGCTGAGCGAGAAGGGTGATGAGGGAGAAGTGTGATGAGGGAGAAGGGGCTGAGGGAGAGGGAGGTGAGGGAGGAGCTGAAGGGGAAGGGTGATTAGGGAGAAGGAGCTGAGGGAGAAGGGTGATGAGGGAGAAGGAGCTGTGGGAGCAGGACCTGAGGGAGAAGTGTGATGACAGAGAAGGGGCTGAGGGAGAAGGAACTGAGGGAAAAGGGGGATGAGGGAGAAGGGTGATGAGGGAAATGGAGAGTAAGGAAAAGGGGCTGAGAGAGAAGGGTGATGAGAAAGAAGGGGCTGAAGGAGAAGGAGCTGAGGGAAAAGGAGCTGAGGGAGAAAGAGCTGAGGGAGAAGGAGCTGAGGGAGAAGGGTGATGACGGAGAAGGAGCAGAGGGAGAAGGAGCTGAGGGAGAAAGAGCTGAGGGAGAAGGAGCTGAGGGAGAAGGAGATGAGGGAGAAGGGTGATGAGGGAGACTGGGCTGTGAGAAAAGGGTGCTGAGGGAGGAAGGTGTGAAGAGAGGAGGTTGCTGAGGGAGAAGGGGCTGAGGGAGAATTGTGATAGGGAGAAGGAGCTGAGGGAGAAGGAGCTGAGGAAGAAGGGTGATGAGGGAGAAGGGTGATCAGGGAGAAGGGGCTCAGAGAGAATGGTGCTGAGAGAGGAAGGTGTCAAGAGAGGAGGGTGCTGAAGGAGAAGGGGCTGAGAGAGAAGGACCTGAGGGAGAAGCGTGATGAGGTAGAAGGGTGATGAGGTAGAAGGGGCTTAGGGAGAAGGAGCTAAAGGAGAAGGGTGATGAGGGAGAAGGTTGATGAGGGAGAAGAAGCTTAGGGAGAAGGAGCTGAGAGAGAAGCGTGATGAGGGAGAATGGACTGAGGGAGAAGAAGCTGATGGAGAAGGAGCTGAGGGAGAAGGGTGATGAGGGAGAATTGTGATGAGTGAGAAAGGGCTGAAAGAGAAGGGTGCTGAGAGAGGAAGGGTGAAAAATGGAGAGTCCTGAGGGAGAAGGGGCTGACGGAGAAGGAGATGAGGGAGAAGGAGCTGAGGGAGAAGGGTGATGAGGGAGAAGGAGCTGAGGGAGAAGGAGCTGAGGGAGAAGGGAGATGAGGGAGAAGGGTGATGAGGGAGAAAGGGCTGAGAGAGAAGGGTGCTGAGAGAGGAAGGTGTGAAGAGAGGAGGGTGCTGAGGGAGAAGGGGCTGAGGGAGAAGGAGCTGAGCGAAAAGGAGCTGAGGGAGAAGGATGATGAGAAGAAAACTGATGAGGGAGAAGGGTCTGAGGGAGAAGGAGCTGTGAGACAAGGAGCTGAGGGAAAATGGTGATGAGGGAGAAGGAGCTGAGGGACAAGGAGGTGAGGGAGAAAGGTGATGAGTGAGAAGGGGCTGAGGGAGAGGGAGGTGAGAGAGGAGCGGAAGGAGCAAGGTGATGAAGGAGAAGGAGCTGAGGGAAAAGGAGCTGAGGGAGAAGGGTGATGAGCAAGAAGGACTGGGGGAGGAGAACCTAAGAGAGAAGGAGCTGAGGAGGTAGGCTGATGAGGGAGAAGGAGTTGTGGGAGAAGGAGCTGAGGGAGAAGTGTGATGAGGGAGAAGGGTGATGAGGAAGAAAGGGCTGAGAGAAAAATGTGCTGAGAGAGGAAGTTGTGAAGAGATGAGGGTGCTGAGGGAGTAGGGGCTGATGGAGAAGGAGCTGAGGGAGAAGGAGCTGAGGGAGAAGGGTGATGAGGTAGAAGGGTGATGAGGGAGAAGGGGCTTAGGGAGAAGGAGCTGAAGGAGAAGGGGGATGAGGGAGAAGGATGATGAGGGAGAAGGAGCTGAGGGAGAATGAGCATAGGTAGAAGTATCTGAGGGAGATGAGTCATGAGGGAGAAGGAGCTGAGGGAGAAGGAGATGAGGGAGAAGGAGCTGAGGGACAAGGTGGTGAGAGAGAAGGGTGATAAGGGAGAAGGGGATGAGTAAGAAGGTGCTGAGGGAGAAGGAGCTGAGGGAGAAGGGTGATGAGGGAGAAGGAGCTGAGGGAGAAGGAGCTGAGGGAGAAGGGTGATGAGGGAGAAAGGGCTGAGAGAGACGGGTGCTGAGAGAGGAAGGTGTGAAGAGAGGAGGGTGCTGAGGGAGAAGGGGCTGAGGGAGAAGGAGCTGAGCGAAAAGGAGCTGAGGGAGAAGGATGATGAGAAGAAAACTGACGAGGGAGAAGGGGCTGAGGGAGAAGGAGCTGTGAGACAAGGAGCTGAGGGAAAATGGTGATGAGGGAGAAGGAGCTGAGGGACAAGGAGGTGAGGGAGAAAGGTGATGAGGGAGAAGGGGCTGAGGGAGAGGGAGGTGAGAGAGGAGCGGAAGGAGCAAGGTGATGAAGGAGAAAGAGCTGAGGGGAAAGGAGCTGAGGGAGAAGGGTGATGAGCGAGAAGGACTGGGGGAGGAGAACCTAAGGGAGTAGGAGCTGAGGAGGTAGGCTGATGAGGGAGAAGGAGTTGTGGGAGAAGGAGCTGAGGGAGAAGTGTGATGAGGGAGAAGGGTGATGAGGAAGAAAGGGCTGAGAGAAAAATGTGCTGAGAGAGGAAGTTGTGAAGAGATGAGGGTGCTGAGGGAGTAGGGGCTGATGGAGAAGGAGCTGAGGGAGAAGGAGCTGAGGGAGAAGGGTGATGAGGGAGAAGGGTGATGAGGGAGAAGGGGCTTAGGGAGAAGGAGCTGAAGGAGAAGGGGGATGAGGGAGAAGGATGATGAGGGAGAAGGAGCTGAGGGAGAAGGAGATGAGAGAGAAGGATGATGAGGGAGAATGGGCTGAGGGAGAAGGAGCTGAGGGACAAGAAGGTGAGAGAGAAGGGTGATGAGGGAGAAGGGGCTGAGTAAGTAGGTGCTAAGGGAGAAGGAGCTGAGGGAGAAGGGTGATGAGGGAGAAGGAGCTGAGGGGAAGGAGCATAGGGAGAAGGGTGATGAGGGAGAAGTGTGATGAGGGTGAATAGGCTGAGAGAGAAGGGTGCTGAGAGAGGAAGGTGTGAAGAGAAGAGGGTACTGAGGGAGAAGGGGCTGAGGGAGAAGGAGCTGAGCTAGAAGGAGCTGAGGGACAAGGGTGATGATGAAGAAGTGTGATGAGGGAGAAGGGGCTGAGGGAGAAGGAGCTGAGGGATAAGTAGCTGAGGCTGAAGGATGATGAGGGAGAAGGGTGATGACGGAGAAGGGGCTGACAGAGAAGGGTGCTGAGAGAGGAAGTTGTAAGGAAAAGAGGGTGCTGAGGGGAAAGGGCCTGAATCGAAGGGTAATGATGGAGAAAGAGCTGAGGGAGAAGGACCTGAAGGAGAAGGAGCTGAGCTAGAAGGGTGATGAGAGAGAAGGGTGATGAGGGAGAAGGGTATAAGGAAAAGAGGGTGCTGAGGGAGAAGGGCCTGAGAAGATGTGTGATGATGGAGAAAGAGCTGAGGGATAAGGACTGGGGGAGAAGAATCTAAGGGAGATGGACCTGAGGGAGAAGGGTGATGAGGGTGAAGGAGCTGTGGGAGAAGGAGCTGAGGGAGAAGGAGCTGAGGGAGAAGGGTGATGAGCTAGAAGGACTGGGGGAGAAGAAGATAAGGGAGAAGGAGCTGAGGGGTAGGGTGATGAGGGAGAAGGAGCTAAGGGACAAGGAGGTGAGGGAGAAGGGTGATGAGGGAGAAGGGGCTGAGGGAGAGGGAGGTGAGCGAGAAGGAGCTGAGCGAGAAGGAGCTGAGGGACAAGGGTGATGACGAAGAAGGGTGATGAGGGAGAAGGGGCTGAGGGAGAAGGAGCTGAGCGAGAAGGAGCTTAGGAGAAGGAGCTGAGGGACAAGGGTGATGAGGAAGAAGGGTGATGAGGGAGAAGGGGCTGAGGGAGAAGGAGCTGAGAGAGAAGGGTGATGAGGAGGACGGGTGATGAGGGAGAAGGAGGTGAGGGATAAATAGCTGAGGCTGAAGGATGATGAGGGAGAAGGGTGATGAGGGAGAAGGGGCTGACAGAGAAGGTTGTAAGGAAAAGAGGGTGCTGAGGGGAAAGGGCCTGACTAGAAGGGTAATGATGGAGAAAGAGCTGAGGGAGAAGGACCTGAGGGAGAACGAGCTGAGGGAGAAGAAACTGTAGGAGAAGGGTGATGAGGGAGAAGGGTGATGAGGGAGAACAAGCTGAGGGAGAAGGAGCTGAGGGAGAAGGGTGATGAGGGAGTTGGAGCTGAGGGAGAAGGACCTGAGGGAGGCGCTCAGGGAGAAGGAGATGAAGGAGAAGGGTGATGAGGGAGAAGCGTGATAAGGAAAAGAGGGTGCTGAGGGAGAAGGGCCTGAGAAGATGGGTGATGATGGAGAAAGAGCTGAGGGAGAAGGACTGGGGGAGAAGAATCTAAGGGAGATGGACCTGAGGGAGAAGGGTGATGAGGGTGAAGGAGCTGTGGGAGAAGGAGCTGAGGGAGAAGTGTGATGAGGGAGAAGGGTGATGAGGGAGAAAGGGCTGAGAGAGAAGTGTGCTGAGAGAGGAAGCTGTGAAGAGAGGAGTGTGCTGAGGGAGTAGGGGCTGACAGAGAAGGAGCTGAGCGAGAAGGAGCTGAGGGAGAAGGGTGATGAGGTAAAAGCGCGATGAGGGAGAAGGGGCGTAGGGAGAAGGAGCTGAGGGAGAAGGGTGATGAGGGAGAAGGGTGATGAGGGAGAAGGAGCTGAGGGAGAAGGAGCTGAGGGATAAGGATGATGAGGGAGAAGTAGCTGGGGGAGAAGGAGCTGAGGGAGAAGATTGATGGGGTAGAAGGGTGATGAGGGAAAAGGGTCTGAAAGAGAAGGGTGCTGAGAGAGGAAGGTGTGAAGAGAGGAAGGTGCTGAGGGAGAAGGGGCTGAGAGAGATGGGGCTGAGGGAGAAGAAGCTGTTGTAGAAGGGTGATGAGGGAGAAGGAGCTGAGGGAGAAGCGTGATGAGGGTTAAGGGTGATGAGGGAGAAGGGGCTGAGAGAGAAGGGTGCTGAGAGATGAAGGTGTGAAGAGAGGAGGGTCCTGACGTAGAACGGGCTGAGGGAGAAGGGTGATGATGGAGAAGGAGCTGAGGGAGAAGGAGCTGAGAGAGAAGTGTGATGAGGGAGAATGGGCTGAGGGAGAAGGAGCTGAGGGAGAAGGCTGATGAGGGAGAAGGAGCTGAGGGAGATGGGTGATGAGGGAGAAGGGATTTGAGGCAAAATTGGCTCAGGGAGAAGGAGCTCAGAGAGAAGGGTGATGAGGGAGAAGGGTGATGAGGGAGAAGAAGCTTAGGGAGAAGGAGCTGAGAGAGAAGCGTGATGAGGGAGAATGGACTGAGGGAGAAGAAGCTGATGGAGAAGGAGCTGAGGGAGAAGGGTGATGAGGGAGAATTGTGATGAGTGAGAAAGGGCTGAAAGAGAAGGGTGCTGAGAGAGGAAGGTGTGAAAAATGGAGAGTCCTGAGGGAGAAGGGGCTGACGGAGAAGGAGATGAGGGAGAAGGAGCTGAGGGAGAAGGGTGATGAGGGAGAAGGAGCTGAGGGAGAAGGAGCTGAGGGAGAAGGGAGATGAGGGAGAAGGGTGATGAGGGAGAAAGGGCTGAGAGAGAAGGGTGCTGAGAGAGGAAGGTGTGAAGAGAGGAGGGTGCTGAGGGAGAAGGGGCTGAGGGAGAAGGAGCTGAGCGAAAAGGAGCTGAGGGAGAGGATGATGAGAAGAAAACTGACGAGGGAGAAGGGGCTGAGGGAGAAGGAGCTGTGAGACAAGGAGCTGAGGGAAAATGGTGATGAGGGAGAAGGAGCTGAGGGACAAGGAGGTGAGGGAGAAAGGTGATGAGGGAGAAGGGGCTGAGGGAGAGGGAGGTGAGAGAGGAGCGGAAGGAGCAAGGTGATGAAGGAGAAAGAGCTGAGGGGAAAGGAGCTGAGGGAGAAGGGTGATGAGCGAGAAGGACTGGGGGAGGAGAACCTAAGGGAGAAGGAGCTGAGGAGGTAGGCTGATGAGGGAGAAGGAGTTGTGGGAGAAGGAGCTGAGGGAGAAGTGTGATGAGGGAGAAGGGTGATGAGGAAGAAAGGGCTGAGAGAAAAATGTGCTGAGAGAGGAAGTTGTGAAGAGATGAGGGTGCTGAGGGAGTAGGGGCTGATGGAGAAGGAGCTGAGGGAGAAGGAGCTGAGGGAGAAGGGTGATGAGGGAGAAGGGTGATGAGGGAGAAGGGGCTTAGGGAGAAGGAGCTGAAGGAGAAGGGGGATGAGGGAGAAGGATGATGAGGGAGAAGGAGCTGAGGGAGAAGGAGATGAGAGAGAAGGATGATGAGGGAGAATGGGCTGAGGGAGAAGGAGCTGAGGGACAAGAAGGTGAGAGAGAAGGGTGATGAGGGAGAAGGGGCTGAGTAAGTAGGTGCTAAGGGAGAAGGAGCTGAGGGAGAAGGGTGATGAGGGAGAAGGAGCTGAGGGGAAGGAGCATAGGGAGAAGGGTGATGAGGGAGAAGTGTGATGAGGGTGAATGGGCTGAGAGAGAAGGGTGCTGAGAGAGGAAGGTGTGAAGAGAAGAGGGTACTGAGGGAGAAGGGGCTGAGGGAGAAGGAGCTGAGCTAGAAGGAGCTGAGGGACAAGGGTGATGATGAAGAAGTGTGATGAGGGAGAAGGGGCTGAGGGAGAAGGAGCTGAGGGATAAGTAGCTGAGGCTGAAGGATGATGAGGGAGAAGGGTGATGACGGAGAAGGGGCTGACAGAGAAGGGTGCTGAGAGAGGAAGTTGTAAGGAAAAGAGGGTGCTGAGGGGAAAGGGCCTGAATCGAAGGGTAATGATGGAGAAAGAGCTGAGGGAGAAGGACCTGAAGGAGAAGGAGCTGAGCTAGAAGGGTGATGAGAGAGAAGGGTGATGAGGGAGAAGGGTATAAGGAAAAGAGGGTGCTGAGGGAGAAGGGCCTGAGAAGATGTGTGATGATGGAGAAAGAGCTGAGGGATAAGGACTGGGGGAGAAGAATCTAAGGGAGATGGACCTGAGGGAGAAGGGTGATGAGGGTGAAGGAGCTGTGGGAGAAGGAGCTGAGGGAGAAGGAGCTGAGGGAGAAGGGTGATGAGCTAGAAGGACTGGGGGAGAAGAAGATAAGGGAGAAGGAGCTGAGGGGTAGGGTGATGAGGGAGAAGGAGCTAAGGGACAAGGAGGTGAGGGAGAAGGGTGATGAGGGAGAAGGGGCTGAGGGAGAGGGAGGTGAGCGAGAAGGAGCTGAGCGAGAAGGAGCTGAGGGACAAGGGTGATGACGAAGAAGGGTGATGAGGGAGAAGGGGCTGAGGGAGAAGGAGCTGAGCGAGAAGGAGCTTAGGAGAAGGAGCTGAGGGACAAGGGTGATGAGGAAGAAGGGTGATGAGGGAGAAGGGGCTGAGGGAGAAGGAGCTGAGAGAGAAGGGTGATGAGGAGGACGGGTGATGAGGGAGAAGGAGGTGAGGGATAAATAGCTGAGGCTGAAGGATGATGAGGGAGAAGGGTGATGAGGGAGAAGGGGCTGACAGAGAAGGTTGTAAGGAAAAGAGGGTGCTGAGGGGAAAGGGCCTGACTAGAAGGGTAATGATGGAGAAAGAGCTGAGGGAGAAGGACCTGAGGGAGAACGAGCTGAGGGAGAAGAAACTGTAGGAGAAGGGTGATGAGGGAGAAGGGTGATGAGGGAGAACAAGCTGAGGGAGAAGGAGCTGAGGGAGAAGGGTGATGAGGGAGTTGGAGCTGAGGGAGAAGGACCTGAGGGAGGCGCTCAGGGAGAAGGAGATGAAGGAGAAGGGTGATGAGGGAGAAGCGTGATAAGGAAAAGAGGGTGCTGAGGGAGAAGGGCCTGAGAAGATGGGTGATGATGGAGAAAGAGCTGAGGGAGAAGGACTGGGGGAGAAGAATCTAAGGGAGATGGACCTGAGGGAGAAGGGTGATGAGGGTGAAGGAGCTGTGGGAGAAGGAGCTGAGGGAGAAGTGTGATGAGGGAGAAGGGTGATGAGGGAGAAAGGGCTGAGAGAGAAGTGTGCTGAGAGAGGAAGCTGTGAAGAGAGGAGTGTGCTGAGGGAGTAGGGGCTGACAGAGAAGGAGCTGAGCGAGAAGGAGCTGAGGGAGAAGGGTGATGAGGTAAAAGCGCGATGAGGGAGAAGGGGCGTAGGGAGAAGGAGCTGAGGGAGAAGGGTGATGAGGGAGAAGGGTGATGAGGGAGAAGGAGCTGAGGGAGAAGGAGCTGAGGGATAAGGATGATGAGGGAGAAGTAGCTGGGGGAGAAGGAGCTGAGGGAGAAGATTGATGGGGTAGAAGGGTGATGAGGGAAAAGGGTCTGAAAGAGAAGGGTGCTGAGAGAGGAAGGTGTGAAGAGAGGAAGGTGCTGAGGGAGAAGGGGCTGAGAGAGATGGGGCTGAGGGAGAAGAAGCTGTTGTAGAAGGGTGATGAGGGAGAAGGAGCTGAGGGAGAAGCGTGATGAGGGTTAAGGGTGATGAGGGAGAAGGGGCTGAGAGAGAAGGGTGCTGAGAGATGAAGGTGTGAAGAGAGGAGGGTCCTGACGTAGAAGGGGCTGAGGGAGAAGGGTGATGATGGAGAAGGAGCTGAGGGAGAAGGAGCTGAGAGAGAAGTGTGATGAGGGAGAATGGGCTGAGGGAGAAGGAGCTGAGGGAGAAGGCTGATGAGGGAGAAGGAGCTGAGGGAGATGGGTGATGAGGGAGAAGGGATTTGAGGCAAAATTGGCTCAGGGAGAAGGAGCTCAGAGAGAAGGGTGATGAGGGAGAAGGGTGATGAGGAAGAAGGGGCTGAGGGAGAATTAGCTGCGGGAGGAACTGAGGGAGAAGGGTGATGAGGGAGAAGGAGCTGAGGGAGAATGAGCATAGGTAGAAGTATCTGAGGGAGATGGGTCATGAGGGAGAAGGAGCTGAGGGAGAAAGAGATGAGGGAGAAGGAGCTGAGGGAGAAGGAGCTGAGGGAGCAGGGGCTGAGGGAGAAGGAGCTGAGGGAGAAGGCTGATGAGGTAGAAGGGGCTGAAAGAGAAGGGTGCTGAGCGACGAAGGTGTGAAGAGAGGAGGGTGCTGAGGGAGAAGAGGCTGAGAGGGAAGGGGCTGAGGTAGAAGGAACTGAGGTAGACGGATCTGAGGGAGAAGGGTGATGAGGGAGAAGGGGCTGAAGGAGAAGGAGCTGAGGGAGAAGGAGCTGAGTGAGTAGAGTGATGAGGGAGAAGGGGATGAGGGGACTCCTAAGCTCACGCTGTCTAGAATTCCTCAACGAACTGGATAAAGTAAATGTGACATATTAAAGGGGGATCATCCCAGTGTATAGTTGGGAGAGGACAGAGAAGCGGAAGTGGTGAGAGGCCTTGGTCATACAGGTGATGTGGCCGAGGCGTACAGTTGCATCCCATGCAGAGACTCAACGACTCAGAACATGAGCGCTGAGCAGCCACCTTGAATAAAGAGGCACCCACCTCTGAAATCGGGCTGTCCAGGGGATAGGCGGGGGGGCAGGTAGAGCCCAGGATGACTGACGGGAGGTGGGAGAGGACACCAGCAGTGGGGCTGGAGTCAAAATATTGTGTGCCTAAGACTCATCTATCAATGACTTTGTAAATCGCGACTCTTTAATTAACTTTTTTTTAAGCAAACAGAAAATGAGTAACCAGAGTAGGTCCTCACAGGAACCTCTGTCCTGAGGAGGGTCACGTTTCATCTTTAGTGTGGAGTGAAATGCCAAAGGAGACACAAGTGTCCCCAGGACATGCCTGCCCACAGAAATTCATGGAAAATCCAGTGATTGCACTCATTTGTGGGGTGTAAAAAAACACACTGTGAGACCATTACCCAAGCACAGTGGAAACAGGGCAGGAGGGCTGGGCCATGGTTGGAAACTTGTCACAAATGGGGGTAGAGAGCAGTTAGGAGAGAGGAGGGGTTACTATGACAGGGAGAGCTGGGAATGGTCACTCTGGACAGGAACGGAGTGATGAAGGGAGGAAAAGGGATGTGCATGATGACATTTTGGTATCTGTACTGCAAACCATAATGCCTAAAAGGAGAGGGAGAGAGAGAGAAGAAAGAGAGGAGAGAGAGAAGAGAGAGAGGAGAGAGACAGAAGAGAGAGAAGAGAGAGAGAAGAGAGAGAGAAGAGAGAGAGAAGAGAGAGACGAGAGAGAGAGACGAGAGAGAGAGACAAGAGGGGGGGCAGACTAGGGTTGGGGGTGGCAGGAGGAACAATGGGAGAACATTGATGGTGGGAAATATATACTGGTCAAGGGACAGGTGTGGAACATTGTATGACCAAAACCCAATCACAAACAACTTTGCAACTGTGTATTGCACAGTGATTTCATACTTAAAAAAATAATAATTAGACTTACATGAAAAAGGTCCAAGTTTAGTTTAAAAATTATAAATAAGGTAAAGGTAAGGTAAAGGCCCTCCCGTTGATCGTCGATTTGCTCGAGCGGGCCCAGTAACGTCTCCACTGGAGACTTTGTTGTTACTGTGTCTGGCATATCGAATACTCTCGGTAGCTTGCCGGGCTCTCCGAGAGGGGCTGAGGAATCGAACTCGGGTCGGCCATGTTGGCCGCGTGTAAGGCGAACGCCCTACCGCTGTGATTCAATGAAAAAAAACATGCTATGGAATTTCGGTGATGATACCAAGCCTTCCGGCCAGGAGGGTCAAGAAATGGTCTCCAGGAGTTTCTCCGAGACCAACACTCATGCCTGCCACCCGGCCCTATGACCTCTGATACCCACCCAACCAAAGCACATCCTCCACACCTAGAACACAAGATCCTGGCACACAAGCTCTTCCTTACCAAACTCAGAGCACCCCGCACACACGGCAGCGTGAAAATGAATAACTCAACCGAGGCCCAGTTACACTCCAGGATGCTGTAAGCACCTGGGAATAAGGGCAGCTTCTCTAGACACACACCATGGGTAAGGCTGCCCAGAGAGTGGGAGGACAGCGGGCCTGGTCCCAGGGTCGCCCAGTGGCAAAGTGTCCACCTTCCCAGTCCCCAGCACATGGCACCTGCAAGTGTGATCCCTGATGCCACACGAGGCCAGGCGGTAGCTGACCTGAACCACATGTGCAGCCATCACGTGAGCGAATTCCACAGGTCAGAGTGTGAAACTCTTGGTGGGCACCATGACCAGGTTCGGGAACCACAGCTGAGTGTATGCGACCTGCTTGTCGCAGAAAGCACGAGAATGAGAGGGAAGGAAGGAAAATGTTTCTAAAACTGTTCTTTGGTTTATCATATAAGTTGGTACCCGAATGGAGCACTGAGCACTGTCCTCCTGTTGTTCATCGATTTGCTCAAGCGGGCCCAGGAACGTCTCCATTTTGAGACTTGTTGTTACTGTGTTTGGCATATCAAATACGTCATGGGTAGCTTGCCAGGCTTTGCCGTGCGGGGAAGATACTCTCAGTAGCTTGCCGGGCTCTCCGAGAGGGACAGAGGAATCGAACCTGGCTCGGCCAGGCCGGCCACGTGCAAGGCAAATGCCCTACTGCTGTGCTATCGCTCCAGCCCAAATGGAAGTTCACATAAAAGTAAGTATTGCATTGTAGCACTGTAGCACTGTCCTCCCGTTGTTCATCGATTTGCTCGAGTGGGCACCAGTAACGTCTCCATTATGAGACTTGTTACTGTTTGAGCTTGCCAGGCTCTGCCATGCGGGCGGGATACTCTCAGTAGCTTGGCGAGCTCTCTGAGAGAGGCAGAGGAATTGAATCCAGGTCGGCCATGTGCAAAGCAAACGTCCCACCCTCTGTGCTATCGCTCCAGCCCAAAATTTATATTATTTATAATTAATATCAGCCCTGCAGGGTGGCTGGGTGTTCACTCAATAAACCAAAAAAAACCCACATTCCTGCACATTTGCAGGTTAGGATCCAAAGCTTTCCCGGAGAGCAGGGATCCAAGAATCAACCGAATGAGAGACTCGCTTATCAAGAGAGGTTAGAGCTCATCCACGGGCCACGTCAGTAGATCAGAAAACGATGTCGTCAATAAGAATAAACAGATGCGTGGGATTAGCTCAACTCTAATAAAAAATTCCAAAATAATAGAAGCTAGCAAAGAGGACAAGCTAAGCTTTGAGAATGAATAGATGACCTACCCACACACTGGGAATTCTCTTCCGTGACACACCACGAACAAGAAACACCCGAGACAGACTTCAGCACACAGCTAAAGTTATCTCTGCAAGAAGAAACTGTGAATCTGTTCTCTTTTCTTCTCGTGTTTATCTTACAATTTTTCTTTCTGTTTTTTTTTTCTTTTTGGGCCACACCTGGCAATGCTCAGAAGTTACTCCTGGCTCTGCATTCAGAAATTACTCCTTGAGGTGCTTGGGGGACCACATGGGCTGCTGGGGATCGAACCTAGGTCAGCCTCATGCAAGGCAAACGCCCTACCCACTGGACTATCATTCCAGCCCCACAATTTTTCAACAAGGGTCACTGCGCTCACAACCCTAGGCCTCAGTGAACATCATCTCCTTGAACTCAAAGTGGGGGTGTTGGTTCCCCCGACACTGGGACCCCCTTCCCAGCCACATCTCCAGTTCTGACCTGGGGGTGCTGAGAGGAGGGAGCATTTGAGTGCTGACACCCTGCACCCCTGCAGCCCTGTGCTGCGACCACCAGCCCAAGGCCAGGCCTGACACCACCACCCCCTGCTTCCATGAAGCCCACTTCCGGTCCCTATTTCCACAGCTGCTTCTTCCTCCAAGGTTGTCCTTTCTTCCTTAATCTCTCCAGAACAGAAGGGCAAAGAACTTTCCCAGGCCCTGAGCACTTTGCTGCAATCAACTTTGAAGCAAGAACGCTTGAGAAAGCATAGCTCCACGCATTCTGACCTAGAACCCAGGAACCAAAGGAGCCACCCTGGGGGTCTGCTGCAGTGAGGATATGTCACTGTCACTGTCCTCCCATTGTTCATCAATTTTCTCGAGAGGGCCCAGTAACGACTCCATTGGAGACTTTGTTGTTACTGTGTCTGGCATATTGAATACGTCGCGGGGAGCTTGCCAGGCTCTGCCGTGCGGGCGAGATACTCTCGGTAGCTTGCTGGGCTCTCTGAGAGGGGCAGAGGAATCGAACTCGGGTGGGCCATGTTGGCTACGTGCAAGGCAAACGCCCTACCCGCTGTGCTATCACTCCAGCCCGAGGATGTGTACTTGTGGCAAAAACAGTAGGCCCAGCTGTGTGTGTGTGTGCGCACGTGTGTGTGTGTGCACGTGCACAAGTATGTATGCGGGTGTTTATGCACACACAAGGTTTGAGTAGAGAAATGGGCCTGGAAAACAATCTTCCTAAGAATGTCTCATATAATTTTAACAACTTCCAATTCTGGTAATGAACAACTAAAATCCTCCAAACCAACTCTTTTGCTGGGGCTACTAAAAAAAAATGAAAAAATCTGGACAAAAGGTTTTAAAAATATGTGCCAAGCATTTTAGAATTAACAAGATGGAGTGAGGCTGAACAAGTTTGAGGAATGAATCTCAGAGCTTTTGGCCAGCTCAACAGGATCCTTGAAAAGCTGCAAGCCTGGGGCCGGGGTGATAGCACAGTGGGGAGGGCGTTTGCCTTGCATGTGGCTGACCTGGGTTCGATCCCCACCATCCCATATGGTCCCCCGAACACTGCCAGGAGTGATTCCTGAGTGCAGAGCCAGGAGTAACTACTGAGCATTTTGGGGAATGACCCAAAAAGGGGGGAAAAAAACCAAGCAAACCCAGGAGCAAGAATGAAGGGGAAGAGAGTCCCGTGTGTGCGACTGAGCAGAGGTGGGCAGGAGAGCAGGGCGCCAGGGGCCAGAGAGAGAAGCTGGATGGGGAGAGACCTCTGCTCATACTAATGCCGTTTTCCCCAATTAATGTCAAGTTTTCGTCCTTTGAACCGAGGGGATGTTTGCCATCTGAATCTATACCAGGGCGTTTTTGAAAGAGCAGAAAAATATTAAGTATCCTCCAGTGATTTCTTTGAAAACAGAATCGTGTTCCAGAAAGACACGCAATGCCATGACTTCCTAAGCGTCACAGAATCAAAACTCCAATGATGAGAAGGTCAGCTCCCTTCCTCTCCAAAACACAGAAAAGAATTAATGAGAGAGTGACTTGCTCCTAGGCCAGATGGGGCGCCAGATGGAACGTGGTGTGTGCTGTGTGTGTGTGTGCACGTGTGCGTGTGTGCGTGTGCTGTGTGTGCTATGTATATATATTGTGTGTATGTGTGTGTTGTGTATGTTCGTGTTATGTGTGCTATGTGTGTGCTGTGTGTGTGTGTGCTATGTGTGTGTGCTATGAGTATACTGTGTGCATGTGCGTGTGTGTGTATGTGCATGTCCGTGCACAGAGCAACACCGAAGTCACTTTAACAAGAAAATAAGACGTCTATGTTCAGGGTCCCCTGAGGTGAGGACCCCAACACCACTGAGAGCAGGAACCCGCAAGGCCACAGGAGGACACAGGCCACATCCTAGAGGCGTCCGGAGGGAAATCGATTCTCATCTGTGAAGTGTCTGTGGGAGTGAAAGGCAGCTGAGCTTCTGCCCGGCCATGGACACCCAGTCCTCTGCGGGGTTTCACGGCTGGCAATCTCCTGGTTAGAAGTAGCCCAGGTTGGGGCTGGAGCAATAGCACAGCGGGGAGGGCATTTGCCTTGCACACAGCCGGCCCAGGTTCGATTCCCAGCATCCCATATGGTCCCCCGAGCACTGCCAGGAGTGATTCCTGAGTGCAGAGCCAGGAGTAATCCCTGGGCATCGCCTGATGTGGCCCCAAAACAAAAATCAAGAAAGAAACAGCCCTAGGTGGGTGTGGGGTACCTCAGGGAACGGGCAAATCCCCTGGGCCCATCAGCTCTGCCACCCTGTGTCGTGGTGCCGTCTGTGTCCAGCAGTGAGTGGAGAACCACGTAATACCAAGCAAGCACCGGGCCCGTGGGCAGCATCTCCTAGTGGTGGGACAGCCGAGGCCACGTGGGATCCAAATTCATCTCATCACCTCAGGGTTGCTCAGCCCAGGCATGGCCGTCGGTGACCTCATCTCACATCCTGTGTGCAGAGCCCCATTGAGGCCGTGACACCCGCTCAGACAAGAAACAGGGATGCGGTAGCTCAAAGTCACGCATCGCCAAGGCGGGGGGGGGGGGGGGGGGGGGCCAGGTTCTGATAGCAGCGGGGAGGTAGCCCCTGGCCACTGGTGACAGCAGCGGTCTCCTTTCCGTGGCCCCAAGGGGCCAATCCTCTAAGAGAGGCAGGTTTGGAGTCAGAGACCTAGTGCCCAGCCCAGTCCCCGATGGAACGGCCGTAGCTCGCTGGGGCCTGATCGCGGGGAGCCGGGAGAAGGCCCTGTGTCTACAGGGAGGGCAGCTTCCCATGTTGTGAGCAGACTCTGTCCTCTGCCTGCTGGGATTGGAAATGCACACCAAGGTCATGGGCTGCTCTGGGCCCCCAGGAAAGGGAAGAATGATGGCTGTGGGCGGCCTCGGGAAGGGCCAGGCGGGAAACCCCAAAAGGACTGGTCAGAGGCAGCGGATCGGAGAGACCATCTGGCCTCCAGGCCCTGTGCTGGAGACAAATCTCCATCATGGCGGACAGAAGTGGAAGCCGGAGTCTGGTGGGAGCGGAAGTGAGCGTCTGGCTGCACATCTACCCTCATGGAGAGAGGCTGGATGCCAGGCACGGTCACCCGCAGCCACATGACTTCTGCCCCACGTGGCCTTGGCACCCACCCACCCACCCACATGGGGGGCTGCAGCAGCCAGGCCTGGCCCCTCACGCATGGGCAGCGCTGGGGGACCTGTCTGAGCGCTGCTCCCCGTGCTCCCCAGCCCACCGCATCCTCCCCGGGTCAGCAGACCAGGGCGGGGGGCACCACTCACCATCCCTGACGTCCTCCTCGGGGGTCACAGGGACACTGGTGGCATCGAAGGCCACCTTCTCTGAGCTCTTGGTTCTCGCAGCTTTCCTGTTACTATTTTTACCTAGAGAAAGGAAAGGAGGAGAGGGTGGTCTTCACGGCCTTACTGCCACCGCGTGACCCTCACCCGAGGCTGGTGCAACACCAGCCAGGCGGCACCTGCCCCCCCCCACCCACGCCTTCTTCCGGTGGGGTGGTCCCAGTTAGAGGAAGGTGGATTCTGTGAGCCGCGGGAGGGCCAGCTTCCAAGAAAGTTGCCACTGTCCTTATTCTGACACAGGCCGCGGGGGACAGCTAGCAGGTGAAGGGGGCGACCTCCAGGCTCAGACACCAGTGCCCAGCCAGGAGAGGGGGTCATGACCTCCCCCAAGGAAGGGGCTCCTTCTGGGAGCCCGGGACACCGCCTGCCCACCCCTACCCTTCGCTCCCTCTGCTCCTGCCATGCCAACTGCCTCACCCCGAATTCCGCACGTGCTGGCCTCCCCTGGAACCCTTTCTCCTCACACCCCATCTCATGCCCTCGGGCCTGGGGGACCCAGACAGCCCAAGCTGTGGGGCAGATGTGCTCCTGCCCAGGCTCTGAGTCTCCAGGAGACCCACATATGGCAGCAGAAGCCCCCAGGGCGGAGCAGGCACCCACACCTCCTTCCCCGGGAGGACCCCCGCAGCCCCATGTTTTGTGCAGGTGGAGGCCAAGTCCCCAGGCCCTGCCCTGCCTCTACGCGCGGCCCCACGCGGCCCCTCCACCTCCCTCAGCTCTGTTCCAGCAGTGAAACAAGAAGGCGAGGGCATGCCATGAGCAGCGGTTAAGGGAGTAAACCAAGCACTCTAGCCCAGTGTATAATGGTGCGACCCCACCTCCAGAGCTCAGGGCCTCCCCACCCCCTGGGCCAGGAAGATGAACAAAATCCCCACCCGGGGCACTGCTGAAGGCCCTGTGGTTTCAGCTGCAGCGTCTGTGGAAAGGACTAGGGAAAGGGTGGTCCCAGGGGAGCCCCTCGTCATCCCCTACTCAGCCAGTCCCCAGGAGTCACCCACTGCTGAAGGCTGCCTGCTGGCCCACCGAGCCCCCAACCGTCCACACGGACGTTCCCGGGGAGGTCGGCCATTCACCCTAAAGGCCCTTTGACAGACGAGGACACTGGCTTGGATGAGAGAGAAGCCCTCAGCCCACACCCCAGGCCACTGGCGGCCACATGAGTGGCTGACTCTGGCCACCTCTAGACTCCCAGAAGGGTCTTCCGGGAGTTCCATCTGCCGACGCATGGCGTGTGAGGCCAGGCTGGAGCTGAGCGCTGAGCCGGGCCCAGGGCGGCCAGCACCCAATCAGCTTCTCCATCTGGGCTGCGTGACGGAGTAGATTCCTTCAAAGCAGCAAAGTCACTTGCCAACATGGCCACAAGTTTGTTCTATTCTGGTCGATGGTGAGAAGGAGAATGTTTCCCGCAAAGGGAAACTATTTCTCTCCTCCCCAACGCGCACACGAGTTTAGAGCAGCTACCCTCCTCCAGAGATGCAGGGGTTCTGTCGCTGGTACGCTGTGCCCCCCGGGAACCCCAGATTCCCCCCACCCCATATCTGCACACCTCCAGGACCGGGCCAGCTCGGGGCCCTGCCTGCCTCCTGCTAAGGAACCCCAGGAGAAGAAGGGTTCTCAGGAGCCCTGCGGAACAAACAGGCATAGCAGCTTGAGAACATCTGCGGAGAGCCAGGACTCTGGGTGAACGAGCAAAGACTAAACAAAAGTGGGGCGCACCCCAGGGCCGGGCGGATGGCAGCAGGAAAGGACCCAGGCGCCGGGAGCTCTTTGGTTCTGAGCTGGTCGAGCTTCTGAGGGAACAAGAATCGGGGCTGGGACGGGTGATCCTGGGGACTGGCTGAGGAGGGGATGACGAGGGGCTCCCCTAGGACCACCCTTTCCCTAGTTCTTTTCACAGAGGCTGCAGCTGAAACCACACGGCCAGTGAATCCATCACTCCTTGCCCCTCCCTATCCCAAGCTGTCATCCCTGGGAAGCACCGGCCAGCCCTGCTGTCCTCTGTGTCCACTTCCCCGCAGAAGCTGGGGTCCCATCAGGGGCCCCAGGGCACACGGGACAGCTGCTGGCAGACAAGGAAGGAGACCCTGGCGTGCGTCTCTTGTTTTTTACTGGGTCAAGAACCAGCTGTCTTTCTTTTCTTTTCTTTTTCTTTTTGGGTCACACCCAGCGATGCTCAGGGGTTACTCCTGGCTCTGCACTCAGGAATTATTCCTGGCATTTCTTGGGGTCCCACATGGGATGCCAGGGATCAAACCCGGGTTGGCCGCATGCAAGGCAAATGTCCTCCCAATTGTACTATCGCTCCAGACCCAAGAACCAGCTTCCTAGGCGACACTCCAGTGGGCCAGCAGGAGTCCTCAATGGCTACATCTGGTCCACACCATCAGAGGAAAGGGCTGGGAGACAAAGTGGGCTGTGGACAGTGGGTGACAACCTCATCATGAGTGGGTGTAAACCTATCTACAAACTTAAAGTAGGGGTGAAGCTTTGGGGAGGGTAAACTGAGGACACCGTTAAGGGTGAGGCTTTGGGAGGGTAAACTGAGGACACCGTCCTATATTTCAGCTTTGGGCAGGTCCAATGTGCTGGTCTAATAAGATCTTTGGCCTAGTTTCTATCCCCACTCTTATTCTCCCTTCCTGTCTAGGGAAACTGGAACCTTGAAGCAAACCAGGTTGTTTCTTGTCAAAATAACCCTGATCCGGGGCTGGAGTGATAACATAGAAGGTAGGGCGTTTGCCTTGCATGCGGCCGACCCGGCTTCGATTCCCAGTATCCCATATGGTCCCCCGAGCACTACCAGGAGTAATTCCTGAGTGTATGAGCCAGGAGTAATCCCTGTGCATAGCCAGGTGTGACCCCCCCAAAAAAGAAAAATTAATAAATAATCCTGATCCAACCTTTCCTGGGGATTCTCAGGTCAGGGAAGTCATTCTCTAGAATTGGGCTTTGCAACCTTCCTGCGCCTCTGGGCTGGGACCTGTTCTGCCCACCTGTCCACAGTCACAACCAAGGCAGGACACGAGTGGGCTACCACCCCAAGGACCCACAGTGGTTGGGGCGAGTGACTGGGGAACGCGGGTCTGCACGCCAACTCCCTGGTGTTGCCTCTCCCACTACCCAGGTGGGTGCTCGCCCCCAGGCAGCCGCTTCCTGCCGAATGGGTCCTTGAGGCTGGGAGAGAGTAACAGGCACAGCTGGGAAAGAGTCCCAAGAGCTCGGCCACATCCCCCTTCGGGACTCTCCCAGAGTCTCCCTTTACCCAGGATCTACCGCGGAGAAGTACTTTTGCTGTTGTTCTATTTGGGGACAACCACCACCCCGTTTTGGAAAGCCAGACTTCATTTTGTGCCTCCGGGTCTCGAGTTTATAACCTAGTTAGAAAAACATGCCGGGGGCTGGAGCCATAGCACAGTGGGAAGGGCGTTGCCTTGCATGCAGCCAACCCAGGTTCGATTCCCAGCATCCCATAGGGTCCCCCGAGTACTGCCAGGAATAATTCCTGAGTTCATGACCCAGGAGTAACCCCTGTGCATTAACGGTTGTGACCCAAAAAATCAAAAAAAAAAAAAAAGAAAGAAAAGAAAAAAGAAAAACATGCCAGACCCCAAGGACATGGGCATAAGTGCCCAGACAACAGGAAAGATTCAGGTAAGAAGATGTGTTCACCACCCTGGTTTGCTTCTGTAGCCTTCTTGCTGGCTCTCGGTCAGGAGAACGCCCCTGGCAGGGGCACCCAGACACTTGGAAGTCACAGAAGCAGAAAGGCATGGGGGTCGAGCCCTTTCCCAGAGGGCATGGGAGTTCCGAGTCTCTTAGGCTTGTGAATTCCCTGTGCTGAATCCCTCATATGAATATGTTTCAGTGGGTGAATAAAACCTTGAAACATCTGTTCTTTCTCTGTGCGTCTCCATCCGCAGCTGAGCTCAGGCTATGGTCACTGAGAATTTGGAGGTTCCCCCGAGACCTCTGGCACCTAACAGGGCCCAGTAATGCCCCCAGTAAGGCCCAGGGTCTATGGCTGGTCTTGCTCTTGGCCATGTTCAGGGTCCATCTGTGATGCTGGGGTCAGGCCCAGGTTGATCACACGCCAGGTCCCTTCCCCATTCCACTATCACTCAGACCCCAGCCTTTGGAGCATTCTATGAAGTTCCACAACTTCGAAGCTGATTTGTCCAATTATTTACAGAACCCATATCAGCCCTGAGGCTAAGTCAGTCCATGTGAGGCAGGTGTCTAAATCCTTGATAAAATGGGATTGGGGGGTGGGGGGGAGGGGGAATTTAAATGGAAATAAGCCGGGGATCTCGGCAAGACCTCAGGTTCTCCATCCTGCTCCAAGTAGCTCCCGGGGGCAGTAGTGCCTGGCTGGCAGGGCCTGCTGTGGGCAGGCATTGGAACAACAGCACAATCACAAGCTCCCTATTCTCTGGCCTCCTTGGGCTTAGAAGAGGCCCTCCCGTTGATCATCGATTTGCTCAAGCGGGCCCAGTAACGTCTCCATTGGAGACTTTGTTGTTACTGTGTCTGGCATATCGAATACTCTTGGTAGCTTGCCGGGCTCTCCGAGAGGGGCAGAGGAATCGAACTCGGGTTGGCCATGTTGGCTGCGTGCAAGGCAAATGCCCTACCGCTGTGCTATCGCTCCTTAGAAGAGAACTACCCGCATTATTCGCCAATGCGAGTCAGGTAGGAAAAACCTGGAAACAGTCATTCAGAAATCCCTAGAGGTTAGGGTTAGGGTTAGCAATAGTGGAGCAACAGTACAGCAGCAAAGGATTGGCCTTGCATGCTGCTGACCTGGGTTCAATCCTCAGCATCCCGTATGGTCCCCTGAGACCACCAGAGGTGATTGCTGAGTGCAGAGTCAGGAGTAAACCCTGTGCATCACTGGATGTGTGCCCCCCTCTTAAAAAAAAAATCTCTAGAAAAATTCAGTATTCATCCCCGTTTACTGTCACCGTCCTCCCGTTGTTCATCGATTTGCTCGAGCGGGCCCAGTAACATCTCCATTGGAGACTTTTGTTGTTACTGTGTTTGGCATATAGAATACGGCACGGGGAGCTTGCCAGGCTCTGTCGTGCAGGCGAGATACTCTCGGTAGCTTGCCGGGCTCTCCGAGAGGGGCGGAGGAATTGAACTCGGGTCGGCCATGTTAGCTGCGTTCAAGGCAAACTCCCTACTGCTGTGGTATCGCTCCAGGCCCAATAGCACAGCAGGTAGGGCATTTGCCTTGCATGTGGCCAATATGGCTGACCTGAGTTCGATTCCTCTGCCCCTCTTGGAGAGCCCGACATCCCCGTTTACAAGAAAAAAAATTTCCAAAATTAAAACATTTAAGAGGATCCGAATGCCCTTACTACTTACTGGAACAGTCTTCTCTCTGCCCTTACAGCTCGTCTCCAAGCCATGACAGGGACGGGCCCAACCCATTTCTCTGTCATTTCATGCAGAGCAGAAAGACTAGACCAAGGTTCACAGATTCCTTTCACGGTGCCCATGTGACCTGTGGGGCCTCCCAGCACTTTGCTTTTCTGAGGGTCAGCAGAGCCCCCTGCCCTTTAAAGAGACAGCACCCGAAGCTGCGGCCAGTGGCTGTGCCTGCCTTGGGGGCAGTGTGGACGAGAGAAGGTGCCACGCAGCCCAAATGGAGACGCAATGGAGGAAGCCAGAGAGCCAGAATGAACACCCAGGACTGGGCCAGACTTGGACCCCAGAGACCCAAGCAGGAGGGGCCTCCAGCTCTCTTGGCAACCCAGGGCCATACAATACATGCAGATGGGCTGCGGGCAGCCGACCCAGAAGTACCCCCAGGGCCAGACCCCACGATCACGTGGGCCTGTGTCTCAGATGCTCCCCACTCCTGACCTAAACCCACAACCCCCATCAGACTCTCTGGCTGGCTGTGGTCCGGCCAGACCCCCACCCCCGAGTTTTCTGAGTCCCTGACCAATTTCAGCAAATCACTGATCAACATTTCCATAAAACTCTATGACATCTGAGTCTTGAACAAAAACCAAATCAGCATTCTGCCCCTCTGATAAGCCTTGGCTGCCCTGGTGCACAGACACGCAACTGCCAAGCAGTTAGGCTACTCATTGCCCTGACCAGGCGAGTCCCTGCATTCTATTAGCCCCAAGCTCGGGGACAGGAGAGGGGCTGGAAAGCTCACAGGTGCCAGGGCTTTTGCTGGAGATGCCAAGACTGAAAGTTCAGGCTTTATTTCTGCTCAGGAACGTCCAGAGGAGAAACCCCCCCACCTCAGGGTGGCCCAGGGTCAGAGGCCAGCACCTCTGGTTCCCATGCAAATCATTCCACCCCCAGCATCAGAGCCCCAAATGGGGTGCCTCTCCGTCCTCCTCCAAGCACAGACTCTGGGTTTGGGGACCAGGACGTAGGCAGGGGCCACACCAGCATGGCTTGTCCTTGGAAAGCATTTTGAAAAGAGTCAGTGTCTGAGAAAACTGCTCGTGCGTTGTCATGAATCCAGCGTGTGTGTTCTCTAACGCAACCTTCATCTGGAATTATACGGGTTTACCTGGAGAGATCATTTCAGATGCCGAGTGTTGGCACAGAGAACATCTGTCTGATGAGGCGAGCGACAGCCATGGGCTTGCTCTGACCACGCTCACGGAAATATTTACCAGGTCCCTTCATACATCCGCACACCACTGCTTCGCCCAGAGAAAAGGCATTTCCATCCAAAGGCCAAACACTACAAGACGCCCTAAAGACAGGAAAACGGAGCTGGAAAGAGCTTTCCAGCAACAGGCTGGCAGGCATGCTACAGAAAGGGCTTTGTCCACAATGAAATCTGCTCAAATAACAACTCTCTTCTCTGCCCCCATGCTGGGGCACCACACAGCACAGAATGCAAACTTGCCAGCTCTGGGCACAGACTCTCTGCGGGCATGGCTCCTGGCCCAGTCTACAGATGCCAGGCCCAGGACTATGGCTCAGGGCTGCCATGAGACAGCCATAGAGAGTGGCGTGTTCTCCCCACTCCTGGAGGGAAGGAGCAAACCTGTGCCTTTCCGTTCTAAAGACTGGAGGCCATTGGTACACCAGGACGCGATGGGACGTCACACCCCAGGTGCTGCCTCAGCTTGAGAACGGTTTCAGGTCTTGTATCCTGACCGTGGGCATGGACCCATGGACCTGTCACATGCAGACAACTGCACAAACACACACATACACCATTCATGGACACACCCCCATACACACTCGCATACACACAGACACACACATTCAACCATGACACACACACACACACACACACACACACTCAACCATACACACGACACTCATGCATACTCACACACTCACTCACTCACACACTCACTTCACAAGCCAGGTATAAGAACCGGGTATAAGATGAGGGCTAGCCTTCAGTTCACAGATTGGTTTTGTTTTATTCCGTGGAACCTCAGGAGACCCAGGGGTGATTCTCAGCCCATCAGGCCAGTGACTCAACACAAGGGCCCAAGGATGTGGTGCTCGTGCCAGCCCTGCAGTACTAGGGCTCCCCTGGCCAGACGGTGGTGCTCAGGGATTCTCCAGGGACTCATCTGCCAGGGCTTGAAGACCTCCAGGGTCACACAAGGGGGTGCTTGTGAAACTGCGGTCAGCTACATGCAGGGCAAGTGAAAACCCTGTCCTACCTCGCTACCCAATGGTACTGTTTCCTCTTTTTTGGTTTGGGGGCCAGCCCTGCCAGTGCTCAGGGCATACTTTCGTCTCTGTGCTCAGGAACTGCTCCTGGAGGAGCTCGGGGGGATTTGGGATGCTGGGAATCCAACCTGGGTTGGCTGCGCACAAGGCATGCCCCCTCCCCTCTGTGCTCTCTCCGGCCCCTGGTTAGTGGTAAATTGTGTCCACATGCTCCTCCTAGTTGTCATGCAGCAGTGATTCTCAACTTAGAGGAGACACCAGGCACTGTCAGAGATATTTAGCCTGTCACGTTAAGGGAAAGGAGCTGGGACTAGAGATGCCGCTAAGTCCTTAGAGTGCACAGGACAGCCCCATACCCACACCAGTCCAAATGCCACAATGCCACCTTCATCCTGAGAGAGGCTGGGAATAAAAGATGAGGGATGAATACAGTACATTACAGCCTCCCCTCACCGCAGCCTCCAGCCTCCTCTCACTGCCTCCTTTGGAAGTTGATATGTGATCTCCAAGGTGGTGGTGGTGGAGTGTGGTTTTTCCTGAACTTGTTCAGGCTTTTTTTTTGCCCCTTGAGGCTTTGTTTCAAGGGTGGTACCAAACTGCTCGCAACTACCCACCCAGGTGCCATGCATCCACCCTGCAGGTTTCGTGTTCAGAAACAGCAAAAACAGCGCATTGAAGAGGTGCTAAAGCCTCGAGCCATCCTCATCACCCACAATTCAGACAAGCCAGACCCAAGACACACAGAGCACCTGGCAGTGCCTTCTCTGCGCCTCAAGTGCCACCCTCTGACTCTTTCCCAGTGCCAAGGACGCAGCCCACTGGCTCTTCCAGGACCAGGAACGCAGCCCGTTGGCTCTTCCAGGACCAGGGACGCAGCCCGTTGGCTCTTCCAGGACCAAGGACACAGCTCATTGGCTCCGGAATTATCCAAACGATTGACAAGAGATGCTTTTAGAGCAAGATCTTGACCAGAGGATAAGTTTATGCAGCATCTGCATTAATCCTCGGCACTCTGTGCCAGCTGCCACCGCAGAGAAGAAGGAGCTACAGGACATATGGTACCCGAGGGTCACCTGCCCCCTCTTTCTGGGGAACTGCAGGAAGGGGCATCTGAGGGCACCTGGTGAGGACCCAGGAAAACACCCATGCAGGCCTGTCTTGTCATTTCTGCTGCTCCTTTGTTTCCAAGCAAACCCAGTGTATAACTTTTAAAAGTGACTTCAGGATTTGTCACTAAAAGATACCATGTCGAGTGAAGTAAGCCAGGAAAAGAAGACGAACACAGGAATGCCTCACTTATCTGTGGTATACAGAGAGCTGGATGGGGAAATGTAATGTAGTAAAGGGGGGTGCAGAGGCCACCCCTGACCCCAGGGCTTAGGAGGAGAAGGACAGCGAAGGAAAGAAATCAAAGAGGGGAAGAAGACGATGAGAAAGGGCAGTGATGTGGGGACAGGGCTCAGGGCTTTGGTTATACTGGCAAAATAGGAGAGCAGGAGAGCACACCAGGCTTGGCAACTCTGAAATCCGAGGTCTAAGCTGCAAAGTCATGGGTCTTTAGTTAAGGGTCCTTAGTTCACTTGATCACTTGACTTCCCGTTAATCCTCGATTTGCTCAAGCGGGCGCCAGTAACATCTCCATTCGTCCCTATCGCGTGCTAGTGTAGCCCAATGGTGTCTGTTCATTCTAGGAACACGAAGAGCCTCAAATCGATCATTCATGATCTTGATGAAGAAGTCTGACCATCTGATAGGTGGGCAGCCACGTGGTCTTTTGACGTCCCGTGGAATCGAGTCGGTAACGGCTCTAGTCCAGCGGTCATCTCTAAATCTCATTACGTGACCAGCCCATCTGATTTTTGACGCCTTGGCAAACGAGACAGCGTCACTGATTCTTTATCACTTATGGAGATCGGAACTCTGGATTCTTTCTCTCATTTGAGTGAAACGTGATACTCCAAGCATAGCTCTTTCAATTCCTCAGGAACAACAGTGGAATCAAAGAGATGTGCCCGGAGCCGGAGGTTCTTCATCCTCTTAGCTATTTCTTCGACGCTCTTGAAGGCGTACCAAGCCACTCTTTTCTTCCTGCACAACTCAGGTGCCAGGTCATTCATTCAGAAGCCAGGTTGACTTCTCGACCTAGGTACACATAACCGTTGCATTCAGAGATGGTCGTTCCATTGAGAGCAAATGGGGCATCAGGAATGAGGCTGTTTCTCATAAACATTGTCTTCGTAAGATTCAGCTGTAGTCCTACCTTTCCACACTCACAGTCAAAGTCAGCCAGCATTTGTGCTGCTTGGCTGATGTTTGGTGTTATTAAAACAATGTCATCAGCAAAGCGGAGGTGGTGTAGTTGCCGACCATCTATCTTCACTCCCATTCCTTCCCATTCTAGTCGTTGCATGATGTTCTCGAGGGTGGCACTGAAGAGTTTCGGTGAAATGGTATCACCCTGCAGAACCCCTCTCTTGACATCAATGATTACTTCTTTGTAGAATGGTGAGATCCTGGTAGTGAATCCGTAACACAGCTCACGGAGGATCCTGATGTATTGAGTTTGAGTGCCCTAACTCTGAAATCCGAGGTCAAAGCTGCAAAGTCATGGGTCTTTAGTTAAGGGTCCTTAGTTAAAAAAATATATTTTTCTTTTACTTTTTGGGTCACCCTCGGCGATGCACAGGGGTTACTCCTGGCTTTGCATTCAGGAATTACTCCTGGCAGTGCTCAGGGGACATATGGGATGCTGGAAATCCAACCTGGGTTGGCTGCGTACAAGGCAAAGCCTTACCCACTGTACTTTGGCTCCAGCCCCTAAAAATTATTTTTTAAAGATAATAAAACCAACTAGAGCAAAATAAAAAATGACTTCAGTACTGGAGAGTAAGTACTGGGTAAAGATTACACACACACACACACACACCCCATATATGGTCTCTAAGCACCACCAGGAGAGACCCCTGAGCACACAGCCAGGAGTAACATTCATGGAACTGAGAGTGCAATTTTATATCCATCTTTCATTCCACCAACATAAGCTTTTGGGAAATGAATTTATTATCCACAGAGCCAAACACTCTTACATCCCAGCCTTTTCTCTCTAACTCCTTCCGAGTTCAGGTGAACGCCAGAAGTGCCTAGAAGGTACCTGCATGAGAGAGAGAGCTCCCACCCAGGCCCTGGAATCAACTTGAAATTCTCCAGCCAAGGCCCAGCCTTCTTTCCTCCAGCCACGGCTTCTGCTGCTACATCAAGCTAGCCCTCAGCCATAGCACCGATTACAGCACAAAGTGTCCCTGTCTCCCCCATCAGGGCCCACTCTGGGCTCAGTCTCTGGCAGGGAAGGTTGGCGGTTGGGGAAGGGAGGGGAGGGTGGAAGGTTCCATTGGCCAAACAAAAGAAAAGGAGAAGAAACAGTAGGGGGAGGGGGTTGAGGGATTGAGGGATGGGAGTTGAACACTAATGCTAAATGTCACTCTTGGCTTGCCATAGTTCAAGGTGCTCTACAAACTCGCCTCTGATTCATTGCTTGGCTCTCCTGGAGAGCTCAGAACTGAATCTGGAATTTCCAAGCACCGCCCCCACCCTACACACACACACACACTTCATAGGGGGAGCAGAGACCCAGTGCTCAGCACACCTGTGGATACTTTCCCAAAGCTTCCCCTACTGTCTATGAATCCACCATTGTCCCCAGACCCCCAGACCCTCCCCCAGCAGCCGAGCCCAGCAGTTCCTGGAAGGACTGGTCGAATGCACTGCTCGCAAGCAGAGGATGACCAGGGAAACCTGGGTTTCCCGGTGGACACCGTGCACACTGGGCAGCACATGCAGAGCAAACATCAGGGGTTCCTGGGGGCCCTTGAACCCCAGCTCTGCATGCGAGGGGCACATTCAGAACCCCCATGTCCCCCTGCAGCTCTCCAGGAAACAGTGAAGATGCCCCCCCGCCCGACCTCCCCCTGATAAATCAAGCGCTTGGCTGATCACACACGAATTTGATTCTAACCCCAAAAGGCTTTGAATGAAAAACACAGGAAGATTTTCCAAGCCTGGGAATGAGAGAGACTGAGCAGTCACCCAGCCTGTCGGAACCTCTTCAGCATCTCCGGTGGGGAGGAGAGGGGTGTGGGTGGGGGAGAGGATCACCCAGCCCTTGGGCACCTGGAAGAGCAGACAAGGGCAGGGCGACATAGCAGCCCTATCCCCACGCCAGCACATCACTCACACGCTTGTCTCCCAGAGAGCCCACAGAACAGTGGCATCCTGCAGTCCTGTTCAGGGTCCCCCAACTTATACCATGGTTCATTCACTACGTAGCACTGTAGCACTGTCCTCCCGTTAGTTCATCGATTTGCTGGAGCGGGCACCAGTAACGTCTCCATTGTGAGATTTATTGTTACTGTTTTTGGCATATCAAATACGCCATGGGGAGCTTGCCAGGCTCTGCCGTGCGGGCGGGATACTCTCCGTAGCTTGCCAAGCTCTCCGAGAGGGGCAGAGAAATTGAACCCGGGTCAACTGTGTGCAAGGCAAACACCCTACCCGCTGTGCTATCACTCCAGCCCTTCATTCACTATGAGGGGAACGAATTCACCTTGAAACATGGTGGGACCCATTCCCTCAGTCCCCCTCAGCCATTCACAGGTTAAGGGGCACCAGGGGAGGGTCTCCCTAACCCCTCTGACCGTTGATCTTCCTGAGCAACTGGACAACATCACCACACCCAGGCAGTGATGCCCAGACGGGAGCTGAGGTGCCTCCTTATCTCTCAAGGCCGTCCAGGGTCCAGGGAGCGAGACCGGCCACCCCCGTCCCAGGTCCTGAACCCCGAGACCTCAGTTCATTCATACAGGCTCACTGATAATCGCAGCAGAAAACATGCTGGTCAAGGAAGAGGGAGACCAGGTCACACAGGGTGGACACAGCTGATCATAAGCTGGCTGGGTTGTTGCTCGGGGCCCGGTGCTCAGAGCTCACCAACAGCAATCAAAGGGGGCAGGAGGGAGGAGGTGCCCCTGCAGGGTGGCAGTCGGGCCTTTCACAGCATCCCCCTCCTCGCCCTCGCCCTCTCCATGGACACAATCCAAAGCAGGATATGCTCCTGCCCAGGGCTGCAAACCTGGGCAGCCCCTCTCCCCTCCCGGGACTCCAGAAAGCTGGAGGGAGGCAGCCGGGAGGAAACACCGGTCTGGTGGTATGTCTGAGCTCTCCCCGGAGCAGTCGCGCGCCAAAAGCAAACCCTGCCAGCCACGGCCAGCCTTGCACTGGGGCCAGCTCGGAAATTCTCGCCCGCCCGGCGAAGGGGGAAGCGGGCAGGGAAGGCAGGAGGCAGCGGCCAGGCCCGGGAAGTTTCCAAGTCAGAGCTGGCGCCGAGAGAGCCCAGCATCACCAACTGCTGGGGGAGTCTCTGCCCTCTGACCCCTGCCCTGCAGGAGCACCTGGGGCTCCGCGGGGTGCAGCGCAGAGCCTGGGGAGAGGTGGGGCCGGCCGCGGGGTCTCGGGGACGCCTGGAGCCCGCGCGCCCCTGGGCGCAGCGACGGCCAGGTGGGGCCCCGGCAGTCACCCACCTTCGGGAGGCGGCGCGGCGGCCGGCTTCCCCCTCCTGGGCGCCCTCCTGGGCGGGGTGGCCTTCGGGGGCGGCCGCGGCTCCTCCCTGGGCCCCGCGGGCGGCGGGACCCGCTCGGGCTCGGGCTCCGGCCGCGCGTCGCCGTAGGGCTCCGGGCTCCAGGGCTCCCGCAGCGAGTAGTCGGGCTCGTCCAGGGCTGCGTCCTGGGCCCCGAGCAGGGTCACCTCCAGGACCGCCAGCGCCAGCGCCAGCGCGGCGGCCCCCGGGCGGGCCATGCCCTGGGCAGGGGCGCGGACGCGGGCAGCGCTGGCGGGCGGCGGGCGGGGGCGCGGGGCTGGCCGCGGGCAGGGCGCGGGGCAGGGGCGCGGGCAGGGGCGCGGGAGGCACCGAGAGTGACCGGCCGACGGGGAAGCTGGGCCGGGCTGGGCCCGGCGGCGGGGCTGGGCCAGGGGCGGGCGCAGGGGGATCCCCGCCCCGCCCTTCCTCTTCCCTCCCTCTGGCCGCCCACCCCGAGCTGACCCGCCCCGTCAGGTGTTGGGGTCCCCTTCGTCTCCAGCCCTGTCTTCCGACACCCCCGCCCCCGCAGGCGCCGCTTCCAGAGAACTCCAAGGAGTTTCTAGCCAGAAGGAATCTGGAGGTCCACGCGATCCCTTCCCTCCCGCTACAGGTGGGAGAAGTCCAAGAAGAGCGGCCAAGGTCCAAGGTCCAGGTCAATTACAGCCCCAAGTTTGGCCACGCCCGCTCCCTCGTGGCCCCGCCCATTCCGCCCTGACCCCGCCCACTCCATCCCGGCCACGCCTGCCCGGTCAGGCCTGGTCTGCCACGGACACGCCCACTTCCTTATACGTGCCCCGCCCACTCCCTCCTGTCCCCGCCCTCTTCCTCGTGGCCCCGCCCCGTCCGTCCTGACCCCGCCCACCATGCCCCGCCCAGTCCTCTCCGCCCCGCCCCCTCCCTCCTGGCCCCGCCCCACCCGCCCCCATCTCCAGACCTGTTTCCCAGCTGCTGACCAGGCAAACCTCCTCTTTTTGGGGGGGCACTGCTTGAAATGAGCCTCCAGGTTTCCCAGGACAGACTCAGGGGTGGGGGCACCCAGGAAAGCAAGGCCTGCAGGAGGGGAGCCCCCCCTTCATGGAGCTGCCCTCCTGGGTGTCACGGGCCATCTGGTTCCCCCAGAGCCAGACAGGGCTCCAGGGCTGGAGCTTGGTCCCCAGCGTGGCTCCCTTGGGACTCCGGAGACCTCTCTGTCCTGGCCTTGCGGAGTGGGGCACAGGGAGCCTGCCCACTGCCCACAGGCCCCGCTGCCCGCTGCGGCTCTCCCAGGAATCTCTCTGGGCCTGGATTCTTCAGGACCCCCTTTGCTAAGTCTGCGGGTCCGTTCCATGCCAGGACTGAGGCGGGACATCTGCGGCCCTTCTCACCTCCCGCTCACCTCCCGCTCTGCCCGGGGTGGTAGCCTGACACCTTCACCGTCCCTTCAGACCTGCTCTGAGCTGGATTGGGGTGTCCTGGCAAAGCCCCCCACTTCCCTGGTCTTAACCTCTGGACCCCTGCTGAGGGCGGAGCTCACTCTCCTGGCCCTCCCCACTGCCCTCACCCCGGGCACCTGCCTGTACACAGCACAGGGCAGAGAGGCCAGGCCGCAGGCTAAGGCAGGACCCCAGACTGGGCAGCCAGCCCCCAGAACATTCCCAAGCCCAGAGCCACAGCAGGCCTTGGGAGCAGTGAGGAGAAAGGCCACCTCTGCTCCCACGGGTCCAACAGCCTGGCCTGGGACCCTCTGAGCCTTCCCAGCCTTCTCCGAGATTCGTCCTCCCACCCCCTCTCAGCCCTGGGAAACTCCAACTCCAGCTTCCTAGCCAGGAGCACCCAAAGAGGCTCCAGGGGGCTCAGAACCTGCCCCCTTTGAGATAGCTGAGAACTCACTGTTCACGCAGCCCCCAGACCCTGAGACTCTGGCACACCACAGGGTGTGGCCCAAGCCTAAAAAAACTCTTTAAGCAATGCAGTGGGTCCCTCCCAATCCATGGGGGGTGGGGACTTGATGTCCCCAAACAAGCTGGTGCTCCTGAGGACCCAGATGCACACTTCCACCTCATCCCATAGTCGGGGCCGGCCATGGGCATCTCAGCAGCTCAGGCCCAGGAGCTCTAAGAGCATGCCAGCCCCTCTCATGGGAGAATGGCACAGACTTCCTCCGGGGGCCCATACCCGTTTCACAGTTTACTCAGATGTGACTCGCCAGAACCCTCCCTGCTCTCACCTTCTCCTCCAACCCTTGTGTTTGCCTTCCTGGAGAGATGCATTGTCAACGCTGACAGAACAATGAGATGAGAATGAGTGGGCATGAGGGGCTGGAGCGATAGCACAGCAGGGAGGATGTTTCCCTTGCATGCTGCCAACCCGGGTTCGATTCCCAGCATCCCTAAGCACTGCCAGGAGTAACTCCCGAGTGCAGAGCCAGCAGTAACCCCTGTGCATTGCTGGGTGTGACCCCCCAAAAAGCAAATAAATAAATAAATAAACCCTTCAAAAACAAAAAAAGAATGGATGGGCATGAGGAAGGAAAGCTCAGTGGTTGGGGCATTTGCTTTGAGGGAACCAGCACCTGAATTCGACCCCAACACCACTTGCCCCCCACCCCATCCCAAGCATCGTGGAGGCCCTAAGCACTGCTGGGGTGAGCCTGATGCCCCCCAGTACCACCAGGCGCTTCTGAGTGTCACCAGGAGGGCCCCCAAACTCCCTGAGTACTCGGGAAACCCCCCACTAAAAAGAAATCCAATGAATTTCGCAGACGCCCCCTCTCCTGGCATGCAGCAGCCCCTGTAAGGTTCTGGTGTCTGTGCCTTGGACTCTTTGCCATGGGGACACCAGCCCAGCTGCCAAGAGGACTCGCTTCATGGACCCGCTGGCGCCAGCTGTGACAGTGCCTACTCCTGCCGGGGAAGCTGGGGACGGGCAGCCCCTCATGGCCCCTCTACTTCCTTGGCGGGCCCTGGCCGGGGTCTTGCACTGCCGCTGTGACGTGCAGAAGCACCCACGGTCCCCCCACCCAAGGTCCCTCCCACGGAGGCCAGCAGCTGCCTCCACATCAGCCACCTGTGTCCTCACTGTTCCCAGGAGAGCGGTGATAGCTCTGCTCCCCCCTGCTGTGTCCTCACGTCCCCAGGAGGGAACACAGTCAGCCTGTCCTTACTGCGGGACTTGACTGGGCTGACACCCAGGGCCTGGGCAGAGTGGCCCGAGACCTGGTTCTCAGCCTCACGCTGTGTTTAGTCAAGGAAGTCTGGGCCCCAGGAAGGGCTTGGCCCCTGGGGCTGAGAGTTAATGTCTCTCCTCTCTCTCTCTCTCTCTCTCTCTCTCTCTCTCTCTCTCTCTCTCTGTCCTCCCCCCTCCTCTCTCTCCTCCCTCCCTCTATCTCCCCTCCCTCCCATCTCTCCCCTTTCCTCTCTCCCTTTCTCTCCCTCTGTCTCTGTCTCTGTCTTTCTCTGTCTCTCTGCCTCCATCTTTCTCTCTCTGTCTATCTCTGTCTCTCTATCTCTGTCTCTGTCTCTCTGTCTCTCTATCTCTGTCTATGTGTGTCTATCTCTCCCTCTGTCTCTGCCTCTCTATTTCTGTCTCTCTGTCTCTGTCTCTCCCTCTCTCTCTCTGCCTCTCTCATTGTTTCTATCTCTGTCCCTGTCTCTGTCTCTCTGCCTCTGTCTCTGTCTCTCTCTATCTCTGTCCCTGTCTGTCTGTCTGTCTCTCTCCCCTTCCCCTTTGGATTTAATTCTATACACAGCAGTACTCAGGGGTTACTCCTGGCTCTGCACTCAAAAATTACTCCTGGCAGGCTTGAGGGACCATATGGGGTCCCGGGGATTGAACCCAGGTTGGCCGCGTGCAAGGCAAGTGCTCTGCCCCGATACTATTGCTTCAGCCCCCGGGCTAACTCTCTGGACATGGGGAGACACACTGGCATCACAGAGCCCCTCCTGGGTGCCCAGTCTCCCCAGTTCAGGTCTGTCAACGCCTGGCCAGCCTTGGCTGGGAATGGGGTGCACTGGGTGAAGCCGCCTGTTATTCTTCCCCGAGACTCAGCTAAGCCCGTCTCTGTTCCACAGCATAAATCCGTACTTGTCAAATAATCCACAAACACCTTCCAGAGCTAATCATTTTTCAAATATTTATGAGCCTCTCGGAGAGGATTTATATTCCAGCAGCTTGACAGGGAACAGCAGTGAGGGCAGTTCCAGAGAGCTCTCCACGGAAGCGAACGTTGTCAAGACATCGGTGCTTCCAGAACGTTCCCATAACGGACTTTCACACCTGCTCATTTCAGTAATTATCCCTGAGACTTTTACTCTCTGAGAGCATGAAAATGGAATTTTTTTTTTCAAAAGATCAGTAATTTGAAAAATTAGCTGCTATATAAAGAGAAAGTATGCTTCAACCCCATCAGGGCTAAAAATACGATCCCACCACCGATGGTCCCAGCGCATGAGAGAAAGTTGTTATGGCAACTCGGATGTTAACTGTGTGGCTGGAGGGAGTTTCCCCCTCGGGATTCTGTTGAGACGTGGAGGTTTAAATGGCAGCGTCCTTTGTCATGTCCTCGGCCTCATTACTACGTAATTACCCGCTTTACACGGAAGCCTCGGCACATGTCCTTCCCGCGGCGATGCAGCCTCCTCCCCACAGTTCCCGACTTTCCGCATCTCTCTTCCCCGTGGCCTCTGCATCTCCATGGTCAAAGAGGCCTGGGGTGGCTCCCTGCGGCTGGTGACCGTCCCTCTGTGAACAGCAGGATGCTGTGGGTGGTTCGTCCACAGCCGAGGCCACCCCCCTCAACTGGCAGGAGCTTCCCAGCAGGACACGCGTCTACCCTGGCGTGGCTTTTCTCTCCCCACCTGGCTCGACTTTCTGCCTCCCTGAGCTTCACCCCTTCGGACCCTGGCAAAACCCGGAGTCTCCAGTGTCTGATGCAGAGTGGACATGAGGGTCAGCAGTGGGAGACCATTGGGGCGCTTCCTTTTCTTTTCCCTCTAACCTTTCCATCCTGGCCCACACTTGGGTCCCAGGACTCCCGGTTCTGACTGTCCCCCTCTACCCCCATGGTCCCCAATGCCCACCTGCGCAGATCCAGTCCTCCAGGCCTGTGGGCAGTAGAGAGGTGGCCGGGCAAGACTTGCTGCCCCCCCCCCGCCAAGGTTTGTCTCCTCAATCTTTTCTTAGCCCTGTTTGCGTGCGGGGGAACTCAGCGTCAGAAGCCAAGGGGCAAAGTGTAGGAAGATGCGGTCCCAAGCCCCGTCACGCATGAAACGCTCCAGGTATGACATGGTTCAGAGTTGAGGAAGGAGTGATCGTACAGCAGGGAAGGTACTTGCCTTGCATGCGGCCAACCCAGATCCAATCCCCGGCAGCCCATATGTCCCCGAGCACTATCAGGAGTGATTCTTGAGTGCAGAACCAGGAGTCAGCCCAGGCACAATCAGCTGTGCCACCAAAACCAAGCAACCAAACAAAAAAGGATTGGGATGGAGCGATAGCACAGCAGGTAGGGCCTTTGCCTTGCACGCGGCAGACCCGGGTTCAATTCCTGGCATCCCATATGGTCCCCTAAGCACCACCAGGAGTAATTCCTGAGCATCGCTGGGTGTGACCCAAAAAGCAAAAATAAATAAATAAATAAATAAATAAAAGAGGATTGGAGGTAAAGGTTTGCAAGGCCCAAGCTCCTTACACACCCTCCTCCTTCTTTCAGGTGTGGGACTCTGCAGGGCTACACCTGGGTGAGAGGTCCAAACACTTTTCCACTCAAAGAGCCCAGCAGTGGAAAGGCCAGCTCTGAAATAGCCATTCCTAGCCAGGTAGCCTGAGACCACGTCCCCCCCATTCTGCACGGGATTCTCTGCAGGGAACCTTTTCCCCCTCCATTCATGGAAGACACCAAGATTACTTGGGACATGGCAAACAGAACCAATGTGAAGATCTAGTCAAAACCTAACCAAAGATATATCAAAGCCTAGGGTTGCTGACACAAGGGAGAATCCAGAGAGACAAATGCCGCCAATGAGATGAAGATGGGAATCAACTGATGTTTGTGAACAGCAGTTCTGATGGCCATAAGGATAAAGTTCCCAGATGTCTGAAATGATCAAAATTCCAATCTGATCAAAGTTTAATCCTGGGAAACAGTACAAGAGTGCAAGTTGCTTAGGTCATTTTTTTTTTGCACTTAATATCATCTTTATTGTAGCACTGTAGCACTGTCCTCCTGTTGTTCATCAAGTTGCTTAAGCGGGCCCAGTAATGTCTTCATTGTGTTACTGTGTTTGGCATATCGAATACATCACGGGGAGCTTGCCGGGCTTTGCCATGGGGGTGAGATCTCTCGGTAGATTGCCAGGCTCTCCTAGAGGGACAGAGAAATTGAACCCGGCTCAGCCGGGCCAACCGCACACAAGGAAAATGCCCTACTGCTGTGCTATCGCTCCAGCCTATCATCTTTATTATAAATCCAAAAATGAGAGAGGCTAAGGAAAAAATCAGATGGATGCATTTAATAGAAACAAACATAGCAAAAAAATCAATAAATTATGAGCTAACTGAATACAACAGTTTAATTGAGGGGAAGGTGCTTGAGGCCACACCCAGCAATGCTCAAGGCTTACTCCTGGTTCTGTGCTCAGCAATCAGTCGTGATAGGGTTGAGGGGATCATTTGGGTGCCTGGAATCAAACCAGGGGTAGCAGCAAACAAGGCAAACATCTTGGCTCTCGTACTATGTCTAAGGCCCCTGAGAGCTTAATTTTTTAAATTAGTGTAATAGAGTCCTCTTTAAGAATCCAAGGATGGTTTTAAATCAGAAAAACGGTTTTATAATTGATCACATCAGTAGAACAAGTGACCAAAAAATTTAGGACAGAGTCAATGAGTTATCAATAAAGTATTCATATCAGAAAAGTACTTAAAATTCAGTGCTCATGGGGCAGGAGAGAGTAAGGTAAGGTGCTTGCTTTGCATGAAGCCAACTGGGGTTCAATCCCGTGTGATCCCTGAGCACTGCCAGCAGTGGTCCCTGAGTGCAGCGCCAGGAGGAAGCCCTAAGCATCTCTGAGTGTGGCCCCCAGACAAAACCAAACCAAAAAATTTAATTCTATTTAGTGAAGAAACTCTTGTCAACCTACCAATAAAAGAGAACTTTCTCTCCTCCATGAACTTTGCATGTCAAACACCTGCCTCAAACTTGATATTTCATGAAATCGGTTCTATGCCTTTTTCCTTTAAGACTGATTTATTACTATTGCAAAGTTGTGGCTAACATTCTGACTAACTCGGTAAAGAAGGAGACAGACAAGAATTCAATTTAAGGACTGATAATGGCCTTGATTCAGGCCAAGGATGCAGCCCAGCCTTACAGCACATGCCTTAAATATGCGAGGTCCTATCGGAAAAAAAGACTTTATTAGGGACACGATAACTGATACAGGAAAGGCTGACACCATCATCAGACAAATTTAAACAAAACACAGTTTTTTCAGACAACACATTGTTTCGCAAGATTGGCAGATATAAAGGATCATTTCGAAAAATTCATTTCCATCTCTCTTCACCAAAAATAACAAACCAGAAAATGTTTTTTAACAAAGATACTTTTACCCTACTCGCTAATGATGGTTTTAATTATATTAACATTTATCTATCCAACCAAGAATGTAGAAGGCCTGCGAAGAAGCAATTCTGAAATCTCACTGAAGATGGAGGAGATCTGGGCAAGTGAGAAAATATCACAGGCTTTCTCGTGGACAGCTTGTGCGACAGAGATTCAACGATTCCCCCTGCAAAGCAACCTCTCCATAAATAAGCTGAATTAAAAAATGGAAGCACCGGGCTGCAGAGATAGCGAAGAGGAAGGACCCCGCCTTGATGCCACCAGCCCTGTCTTGGTCTCTATACCACATATGGTTCCCCCCAGCACCATCAGGGGTCATTCCAGAACACAGAGCCAGAAATAATCTCTGAGCACGGCCAGCTATGACCCAGACAACAAAGCAAATAACTAATTTTTTTTAATTTAAAACCATACGCAATTAATATATTCAGTTTGGTTAAAGTCCTATCGTGCATACAAAGAATTTGTTGGGGGGGGTGTGATGTTGGGGAGGATATGTTTTAGGTCACACCCAGCAGTGCTTGGAGTTTCCTCCTGGCTTGTACTCAGGGATCACTCCTGTGGTGCTCGGGTGACCATTTGTGGTACCTGGGTCCAACCCAGATTGACCACATGCAAGGCAGAACCCCACCCCAACAAATGTTTTGGGGGTGGAGAGGCAGGGGTTGGGGGGCCACACCCAGCAGTGTTCAGACTTACTCCTGGCTCTGCACTCAGGGATCACTCCTGGCGGACTCGGGGGACCCTATGGGGTGTCAGGGATAGAACCTGGGTCAGCTGTGTGCAAGGCCAGTCCCCTGCCCACTATACTATCACTCCAGCCTGAGAAAAAGAAATATTTTAAACTAGCTAAAATAATCTTCGCTTGGGGCTGGAGCAATAGCAGAGCAGGTAGGGCATTTGCCTTGCATGCAGTCAACCCAGGTTTGATTCCCAGCATCCCATAGGATCCCCTGAGCACCGCCAGGGGTAATTCCTGAGTGCAGAGCCAGGAGGAACCCCTGTGCATTGCCAGGTGTGACCCAAAAAAGCAAAAACAAACAAACAAACAAAAAATTAAAATAATCTTCACTCACATGACCAAGTACAGAACACGTTACAAAGTCACAGTTCGACCTCATGATGTCTCACTAATAAAAAATAAATAAATAAATAAATAAATAAATAAAGTCACAGTTGGGGGGAAAGAGAGAGGAACAGGAATTAGGGCCAGTCCAGGGCTAGGGCTTGTGCACGGCCCGGCTTCAACCCCGTGCACCTCGAGCACTGCCAGGTAGGGCCTGGAAACTCCTGAGCACTGCTGAAGAGGCCCTGGTGGTCCCCCAGCAGAGTGAGGCCACGGCAGCATTGCATTCTCACGCCGAACCACCAACCTGGCTGGCCAAGAATTTCTAGGAGCGGCTCTTGGCTGCCCTTGGGAGCCCTCAAACACAAAACAAAACCAAGAAAGAGAAGCCATCATATCGACCCCAAACCAGCAAAGGCGAGAGGCTGGACAGGAGGGTCTGGGCACACATGGGCAGGGAGCCCCGTTCCCAGGGAGCACTGGGCACCCCAAGAGCCCATCCTCTGACCTCGGATGATGCCATTAGACTCCCACAGCCAAGTTTAAGAGCTGAAGATGCAAGGGTGAAAGGTGACCTCTGCAGAGAGCAGGAGGAAATGCAGAAAAGTAGCCCTGGGTCCACCCCCCCCCCCCCCCCCCCCGGCAGGGAAAATGCTCAGAGAACCCTTACCCCAGGGGAAGGAGTGAGAGCTTCCCCCTGGCACAGGACCCCGCAAGAGGCTTAAGCCTCACCCAAATTCGTGTCTGTGGCACAGACGGAGGGAAGGAGAGTCCTGGGGAGAGAAGCGGGCAGGGCCATAAAAAGGAAAAAGAAAACTCCTGGAGGAAAGAGAGAACACCTGAGGCAGAGACCAGAGCATGCTCAGGGCTGAGACAGGGCCAGCGGGGAAGGTGGGTGGTAGGGGGGCGGGTGGGGCAGAATGGCAGACTCTGGCCTGCTGTGTGCAAGACCTTACGTTTGATCTGCTGTCTCCCCTGCTCCGGGACCCCCAAGCACTGCTGGCTGTGCCCACCGCAAGAACCACTGTGTGTGGGACTGGAGAGATAGCACAGCGGGTAGGGCGTTTGCCTTGCATGTGGCCGACCTGGGTTCGATTCCCAGCATCCCATATGGTCCCCTGAGCACCACCAGGAGTAGCAATTCCTGAGTGCATGAGTCAGGAGTAAACCCTGTGCATCGCTGGGTGTGACCCAAAAAGCAAAAAAAAAAAAAAAAAAAAAAAAGAATAAAAAAAAAGAAGAACCACGGTGTATGCATGCATGTGCGTGCTTACACCCACAAGTGTGTACTCCGTGCACCTACTATGTGTACAGAGCATGCACACATGTGTACCTGCACAAGGGTGTGCATACGTGAGTACACGCACAGGCCTGCCTGTGTGAGTGTGCATGCACGTGTGTGCACGTGTATGAGAACATGCATGGACGCATGTAAGAGTGTCCAGGCCTCGGAGCAGTCCCTCTGGAAGCAGGTCTCATGACGGGGCCCCTTTGCCTGCAGCCGAGGGGACTCGCTAAGGCAATTAGCACTTGGCCTGCGATGGGGAAGGGGGGTCCGATCCAAGAGACTATTTTTAGAGGTTCCTAATGGAAACCGCTTTCCTTTCAAACCGCAAGTCTTCTTCTGTAATTAGAAGCGTGACTATTATTCACGCTCTTTGTTTCTCAAATTTCTGCACATTAGCTGATGTTATCGTGGAAATGCATCAACTCAGATGGGCCAACCGGACGGGCAGCATTGCTGGCAGGGAGCTGGGAGCCCCGAATGACCTCATTCACCCAGCCACAAAGTGGCGAGGGGTAGACCGTGGCCCAGGCTGCCCAGCCTGCAGCCCACCTGGCCAGCCTGAAGATGGGATGATAGAAGCAGCTTCCAGAACCTTCCCTCAGCAACTAGCTGCGGCTCCTGAGAGAAAGGACACATTGGAGCTAATTTTTTTTCTTCTTTCTTCTTTTCCTTTTATTTCTTCTTTTTTTCCGCCTTTGTCCGGGGTGTCTCCCAAGTGTGCTCATGGGGCTGGGGCCCCTCCTGGTCATACTTGACCAACCAGGCCGGATGGTTCAATGCTCAGAACCGTCCATGGGTGCAGGGGGACCTTAGGGCCACACCCAGCAGGGCTGGGGATTGTCAAGGCTGGAGCTCAAACCTGGGTCCTTGTGCTCGCTCGAGGTCTAACAGGCTCCCGTGTGCCTCGGGGGTCTCCCCTCCCAAGCCAGCTCCCTCGGCAGGGCTGATGGGGGGGATATGCCCTTGGCAGATCCATTGCAGGAAGCCACGGGCCCGTCCTTGCCCGGCTGACAGCATCTCAGTCCCACTCGCTCGCACCACCTGACGTATGGGCGCTGTGTTTCCACCCCCCCCCAGCCCCCCGCTCCCACCCCGTCGCCTTGGTCTCAGCCACTTGTTCTCAGGGACATCTGAGCTTTCTCCTTTCTTGGTGGACAATGCAGAAGCTGCCGGCGAGTCTCGGCTGGGCCGGTGGAAACGCCCCACGGGGCCGCTGCCAACAGCCGTCAGCTTCCTGACAAGCAGCCTGAGTGGGCTGTGGGCTGCTGCACTCCCCTGGGTATCCAGGGCCACGGGGCAGGGATGTCGCGGACCCCCAGGGTCAAGGGTGCCTTCCCAGGAGGGCCAGAGGAAGATGCCCGCTGAGACTCTCATGCCCAGACTCAGACCCTGCACGGTATGACCTCTTCTGGGGTGCTGAGGAGAGGGGCCCCAGCTTTTGGTTCAAGCCCACAGGGTCTCAGACAACCACAGCCACAAGGGATACCCACCCGGGCAATCTCTGAGCCCACCTGGGTAGCTCTTCTCCCTGGAGTAAACCCCAGGGCCGGGTTTAGCCCTGAGCCCCATGCTGGAATGTTCTGGGGCATCTGCCCACAAGGACCACCTTCTCCAGTGCAGAACTCGGGGGCCCAGAGGTACCCCTGTACTCAGAGTGTGGGTGAGTGACCAGGCCAGGCAGAGAAGACCTTGGGGGGGGGGGGGTCTGTCACTCCCTGTGGGGCTGAGTGTATTGGTGGGCATGTGCGTCTATACACACGGAGGTGGGGAGCGTCTGCCACCCTCCCCCCAAGGGAACGGAAGGGGCTGGAGCAATAGTACAGTGGGGAGGGCGTTTGCCTTGCACGTGGCCAACCCAGGTTCGATTCCCAGCATCCCATAGGGGCCCCTGAGCACCGCCAGGAGTAATTCCTGAGCACCGCCGGGTGTGACCCCAAAAAGAAAAAAAAAAAGGAACGGAAGGCAGCTCGCACAACTGCCTGTGACAGGATTTCAAACAAAAGAACAAGCCCACTGGGGGTAGAAATCAGAGCAAGTGAGAGAGGGAAAAGGGTATAAAAATAGAGGAAGGGGGGACTGTGGGGGTCCAGGCAGGGGAGGAGGAGCAGGAGCAGGGAAGAGGCAGAGCAAGAGGGTGCTTTGGTTTCCTTGGAGACCCACGGCCGCAGGTCCCTGGGAAGATGCCCTGGAATGACGGTGCCCATCCTGGCACCTGAGGCACACGGTGCCCCTGGGGTCTGGCAGTGACCCGTCAGGGTGGAGCATAGGGAGGGTCCCCAGCCCAGCAGCAACCTGAGCCGGGTCTGCGTGCCCACCGCTTCCTGGGCAGCCCCCAAACTTCAGGGGCGATGGAAGCAGAGCGCAGCAAGGTGCCCCACATGGACCTGCCTGCTGGCACTGCCCACCCCGGGACTCAGCCGGGCACAGGCGCCGGCTCTCTGCCATGCTGGCACTGCTGGTCACCCCTCATGGCCAGCCCAGTGCCAGCTCCCGTGCCCCGTTTTCACTCTCCCTCCCTGATGCTACTCAGAAAGGCTGCAGATGGGGGACCCCAGGTGCGTCTGACAATGGACGAGAAGACCTGGGGTGGCCCTGCCCCCTCTAATGCCCCCTCTCGCCCACCTCAGGCTGCCTGTGCTTTCCTGGCTCTTCCTCTTCCACACCATCGGCTCCGGGTCCCCCCACCCCCATCTGGAATAAGCCCCCCATTCATCTCCCCCTGGCCGCTGTTTGGCACTTAACACAATGGTGGTATTTGGTGTCGTTTTGCAGGGGTTGAGGTGCTCAGAAGCAGTGCTCAGGGAATTGCTCCCAGGTGGACAGTTTAGAGCTCAGGGCCAGAGGTGGCCACACCTGGCAGTGCTCCAGCTATGGCCACCTCCGCAAGGTCCCAGGGAGCCCTGCTGGGTGCTGACTCACGGAAACTGTCCCTGGCACAAATGGCGATTCTAAAAACGTGTGTGATCATATAAAGCCCACGTTCCTGCTGGCCTCAAGGGACCCCGTGCAGGCAAAGGAGAGTGGGTGAGAGGGGGTTCGGGTGAGGGGTGCGTGTGAAGGAGAGTGGGGTGAGACCACCGTGAGGGCAGGTTCTGGGGCAAGACCCCCTTCTGCATGCACAGCTTAAACAGGACAAGCTCCAGCTCTGGTCTGGGGATCTGAGGCAGCAGCCACCTAGTCCTCCCTGCCCCCCTCCCTGAAAATCCACAGCAGCCGGATGAGAGGAACTTCCTGCTACACAGACATGCTGTCAGACTCCGTGTGCGTGTGCACATATAAGCATGCACAGTACATGTGTGCAGTGTGTGATACATGCATTGCATGAGTGTGTGTGTGCATGTGTGTGTTCAGTACTCACGTGCACACGCGTATTATGTGGGCACGACACGTGTGTATGCATGTGTCTGTTCATGTGGGTGTGTATTGCATTGAGTGCGGGGTGAGGGTATTATTGTGTATTGCACATGAACAAGTGTGCACATGCCTGAGTAATGTGCATTGCATATATGTTTTCGTGTGCCTTTTTGGGTGTCGACTGCCTGTGTGTATGCATGTGCGTGGGTTTGTTGTGTGTGTCTGTGTATATATATGTCTGGGCATTGCATATATATGCAATATATGCATATATGTGTGTGCATGTGTGTTGCACGCATGTGTGTGTTCGATCTCCTTCACTCAGAATCTCCTCTGGGTCACCCTCCCCCTCACTCAACCAGGCTCCCAGAAGCGTCAACTAAATGGTCTCAAGGGGTCCTCCAGGCTCCCTGACCCCCCTTGGAGGACCCGGCAGGGGCATCGGGGATGGGGCTAACAGACAGAGAGGGAGCAGGGTGGGGGCTGTGCCCACCCACCTTTCTGGAAACCGTTGGGGCCAGGTGGAGACACAGAAGTTGGGAGGAGTCCGAGGGGGATGAAACGCAGCAGATGCGCCCGCACGGGGGCTACTGGACCCTCTCCAGGCGGGGCCCCACCAAGGTCCTCGCTGCCCACATCCGAGGGCCCACTGGGATGTGCCCCGCCACAGGGAGAAAAGTTCCGACAGACACTTTTCATGTCATCAGAAATAATTAAGTCCCACAGTTGTTTCTCACAACCAGCCCGGACCCCCCCCCCCAACTTTCCTGCGAATTGAAACAAAGATACGGAGCTGTAGAGAGCCCCCGCGGGTGGGCCTACCGCTGCCTCAGACCCACAGAGTAAGGGGCAGCAAGCCGCCGCCACCGCCACAATGCCCCTTCCCACCTGACGGGGTTTTCTCCAGAACATTCTCTTCTACATGCTGGAGGGAACAGGAGTATGACTCGTCCCATTTTACAGAAGCAGCAAGTTGATGATGCCTGGCCAGTTTGTCTCTCGGGCTGCCACAGAATTGTCATGGCCCCCGGACCCGAGAGTCTATACAGTGTCACTCACACCCTTTCTGCCCTATGAAGCCCAAGCCAGGGTTCAAATGTGGACAGTCTGGTGGTAGAACCCTGCTGCTTACACACCGTGCTCTAGCATCCGTCCAACAATTGTTTAACTGAGCATCTACTCAGGACAAGCACTGGGCTGGGTGCTGGGGACAGGGGATATCATTCTAATTGAAACACATGCCAACCAATCTTAGAGGGAAAATGCACATTTTTTTCTCTTACAGATGGCCGACCCGAGTTCGATTCCTCCACCCCTCTTGGAGAGCCCGGCAAGCTACCGAGAGTATTCAATATGCCAGACACAGTAACAACAAAGTCTCCAATGGAGACGTTACTGGGCCCGCTCGAGCAAATCGACGATCAACGGGAGGACCTTTACCTTTACCTTTACCTTACAGATGCATATGTAAAAAGCACACAAGGCTCAACCTTTAACAATATGTTAGTGATCTCTTCTAGAAGGACTTAATGGTCTCTCCGTGAAATACAGCAATCTTCACACTCTTTCCTCTAAAGATACATTTTTGTAGCATTCTCAGAGTTTTTTTTTTAACAAACAATACAAAGTATATTATTTCAGTTCTGTTTTGGGGCAGGGATTGGGGTTTGGGATGGAAACACCTGAAGTGTGGTGATAGGAAGGTGTCATGGCGGTGGGATTTGGTGTTTGAATATTAAATGCAATCAAATATTGTGAACTACTTTATAAAAGAAAACAATTTTTTTTTTGCTTTTTGGGTCACACCTGGCGATGCACAGGGGCTACTCCTGGCTCTGCACTCAGGAATTACCCCCTGGTGGTGCTCAGGAGACCATATGGGATGCTGGGAATCGAACCTGGGTCTGCCGCGTGCAAGGCAAATACCCTACCCGCTGTGCTATTGCTCCAGCCCCATAAAAGAAAAAAAATTTTTTAAAAAAAGAAACACATGCGAGCCCTTGATGAAGATGAATGCAAAAACATCCCTGGAACTCTGACCTAGGAAGAAATTAAGACAGGGCCATGAGTCTGTGAGAATATTTAAGAAAAAAGAATTGAAGAGAGAGCAATTTTTATACATTGAACCAAAGGAGCGTGGTCTTCTGAGGTGATATCACAGGGCCTGTCCTCTCCAGCAGGAAGAGAAAGGCAGCTGGCAGGTGGGTGAGTCCAAGGCTCTCACTCTCAACAAACTTTCACCCACGACTCTTACACCGTTAGCTTGGCTCTGACTTTGATGAATTCTTAGTGTCAAGACTCTCTGATTTTAAACAAATTATAAACTTGAACTCAATAAAGTCTAAAAACCTGTTACCTCAAAAAAACCCGCTCTTCCTAGACCCTCTGCACCGGGAAAATTTGAGAACCATTAATTACTATGGCAAGAGCCCGGCAAGCTCCCCGTGGCGTATTCAATATGCCAAAAACAGTCACAGCAAGTCTCACAATGGAGACATTACTGGTGCCCACTCGAGCAAATTGATGAACCACGGGAGGACAGTGCTACAGTGCTACTATGGACGAGGGAATACAAACATTCTGAAAGTTAGACACATCCCCGATTACCCAAGGGCAAACTGGTACAAAAATATTGGAGTGTGGGCTGGTGGGGATAACAGAGGGTGAGAGAGTACAGTGACCAAGCACTTCCTGTTCCAGTACCATATAGGGTCCCCCCGCCAGAAGCAACCCTTGAGCACAGAGCCAGGAGTAAGCCCTGAGCACTGCCAGGTATGACCCCACGTGACCCCGCCCCACATACGCACATAAAATATAATTTTTTTGACAGTTTCAGGGATCAAACCCAGGGTTCACTTAATCACTTAATCACTTAATTTCCCGTTAGTCGTCGATTTGCTCGAGCGGGCGCCAGTAACGTCTCCATTTGTCCCTGTCGCGTGCTAGTGTAGCCCAATGGCATCTGTTCGCTCCGGGAACATGAAGGGCCTCAAACCGATCGTTCATGATCTTGACAAAGAAGTCTGACCATCTGGTAGGTGGGCGGCCACACGGTCTTTTGACATCCCGTGGAATCCAGTCGGTAACAGCTCTAGTCCAGCGGTCGTCTTTAAATCTCATTACGTGACCAGCCCATCTGATTTTCGACACCTTGGCAAAACCCAGGGTTACACACATGGAAAGCAAGTGCTTTACCACAGAACTACCTCCCAGACCCAGTAAAAATTTTGAGAAGTTCCTATGGCCAAACTTTTTCAATCTCGATACAGAATTCAATATATAGAATGATTGTAATGTTTAGAAATAAGAATCATTAGGAAACGTCTAGCTGGAAGGAAAAAATAGGGACTTCTTTTGGCATGACAAATCCTGGTGAATTTCCCTTTCATTGTATTTTTCTTTACCGAGATCTTTGTGGAGACTGAAGCAGTTTTGTAATGTTAATCTTAACTGCCAAAAGCACAGTTGCTTGTAGAGAAAGGTAATGTCCGTGTCTTCATTTTCATTCAAGGGAGACAGACTACTTCTCACCAAACACTTCTTTTCAGAGAGAACAGCTACCAGCCAAGGATGTGCAAACGATTTCGGCATTCGCCCATGGGCATGTGGTTTCAATTATCCACGACTGAAAAACAGGCTGAAAGTTCAAAAATCCTTCAACGTCCTAGATCTGGTCTGCTGACAGTTGTTAATTCTGTTTGCATGTAAAAAGATCCTTATGGGAAACAGTCCCCACTGTGGGGCAGCCCCTGTCCCCAAACTGCTGACATGACAGCAGGAAGTGGGGAGAAGCACGAGGTTGCCTCAGAAAGCAGCAGCAGATGGGAGTGGGGGTGTCAGGGGCAGGGGAGACCACCGGCTGCCAACACCTGGCACCGAGGAGTTCACTCGGAGCCCGGATTGTGGCCTGGCTGAGGTGCTGGTACCAACATTGACGTTCCAGGGGGTCCTGGGCAGCCCCCACTGGTGCCATGGCTGGGTGGGCATGTTTAGGGAAGGGAAGAGAACTCCAGGCCACAAGGCAGCTCAGAACCACGGTGGATCGGCCCTGACAAATTTCAACACCAGGCAGGGAAGCAAAGTCCTTCCTTCTGTCTCTTGCAGGAGGTAAGGGATGGGGAGCGGAGGGCTGGATCCCCCCAGTCTGCTCAGGGAGATTCTGCCAAGGAAAAGAGCATCCCCCATCCTATCTCCCCCCACCTCCTTGGACTTTTCCCTTTAAGGATGATGCCGGGATGGTTCAGGATTTCTCAATCTGAGCGCAGCTGACCTTGGCAGACAGACGCATCTTCATTGTGCCATTGTCCTGTGCACTGAAGGGCTGGAGCCATAGCACAGTGGGTAGGGTGTTTACCTTGCAGGCAGCCAACCCAGGTTCGATTCCTCTGCCCCTCTCGGAGAGCCCGGCAAGCTACTGAGAGTATCTCACCCACACGGCAAAGCCTGGCAAGCTCCCCATGACATATTTGATATGCCAAACACAGTAACAAGTCTCACAATGGAGATGTTACTGGGCCCGCTCGAGCAAATTGATGAACAACAGGAGGACAGTGACAGTAACTGAAGGATTTATTTTATTTTATTTTTTTGAGGGGGGGATACACCCAGAAGTGCTCAGGGCTTACTCCCAGTTCTACGCTCAGGAATCATTCCTGGTGGGGCTTGGGGCACATGGTGAGCCCAGGTCTCCAGCTTTCAACACAAGTGCCCTGTCCACTGTGCTATGTCTCCAGGCCACTTGTTCTGTAGGTTTTTTTTAACAGAGTCCCCAGCTTCCCCCCAATTCTCCAGACCTTGATGAGCATGCCCTGCGGGGAGCAAAGCTGAGCCCAACTGAAAGCAGGGTCCCAGGCCTGCTGTGTGGACAGGGCGTGCTAAGGAAGAACGGGTGAGTCTGGGTGTCAGGACTGTGGGTGTGACTGCAGAGGACAGCCGAGCTCCAGGGAATACAGAAACTCGCTGAGCTCACGGTTCCTCTAATTGGGAAAAGGCACGATTTGGCCTGGCAAGGTGGCTGCCTGCCCTTCTTCCAAGACTGCTTTTCATCCTGGAGAGCTGGTCTGGGTGCATGGTTCACCCAGATACATCACACAGCAAGCCCAGCTGAGAGTCCCAACACCACAGGACCCCAGAAGACCACTTGGAGTGAGCCCCAAGCACGAAGACACAAGCAGCCCCTGAGCATTGCCAAATGTGGCCAGACACTCTCCCAAATAACCAGCGACGCACTTAGCATGAGAGGCCACAGTGACACTTTCTGACAGAGACGTGTTGTGTGCACTGTGTGCATGTGAAAGGCGGGGATGGCCACGGGGTCGGTAGCTGCAGATGGACCTGGAGAGGGGCTGAGGCGAGGGCATGGATAGACAGATACTGAGACCAGACATGGACAGATACATGGACACACATGGACGAAGATGTGGACACACATGGACAGATACATGGACACACATGGACAGAGAGGTGGACATGGATATATACAGAGACATTGGCAGGGACATGAATCTAGACATTCAAGCAGATGGACATGACCGTGGCCATGGGCTCCGGCATGGGCATGGACAGGGCCAAGCAGGACTGAGTCACAGCCTTGGACAGACTCCGACGTGACCTTGGAGTTGGGTCTAGGCTTGAGCGGGAACTTGAACTTCACCAGAGACATGGTGTGGACTTAGGGTGGACACGGGCTTAGACAGGAGCCTAGATACAGGAGTGGAGTTTTGTTTGGACTTGGACTTCAACTATAGGTTTGGGCTAGGACACAGATCTAGTGCAGGACAAGACGTGGGCATGGCCATGGGCCTAGGCCTGGACCTGCACTTGGCCTTGGATGTGGCCTGGACTTAGACCACTGGACACGGACGTAGAAGTAGATGCAGACTTGGGATTAGACACGGACTTGACTTGGATGTGACCATGGCCAGAGACAGAGCCAGGGACTTGAACAAGACGTGGACGTAGAGGCAGATATGGTCTTAGACGCAGGCACCGATAAAAATAAAGAAATGCAGAGAGAAAATGGCAAACTGTTACGTTTACTCGAACGGAACAGACTTCAACTTCCCTGGGAGTTTGACAAATTTTAGAATGATTCAGTTCCCCTCACTGCTCATGTGACAATCAGCATCTACTCTGTGCAGCCCAGTGCAGTATTTGAAAGACCGATCTCAAGATCAGCTAGACTTGGGGCCAGAGAGACAGTCCAAGGGTGGGGAATTATCTTGCACGTGACCGACTCAGATTTGATCCCCAGAGCCCCACCAAGAGAGACCCGTGACAAAGAGCCAGAACCGAACCCACAAACAAACAAAAAGATCAGCTGGATGGTGAAGAAGCGCACCCCTTACAGAGGGGTGGAAAGAAAATGTGAGCTATTCGGGACAAGTGGAAGCCCCAGATCCAGTGCCTTTCCCTCCACTTTTCACCTAAGATTTGTTGTCAGGGTGAGATTTAGGAATATCACTTTAAAATATCTGTTGTCAGGCTTGAATGCTTGCCTAGTTCTTCGGCAAGTTTCCAGAGCTCATTAAGCCACGGAGATTATTAGAAAGAATCTCACACACTTATTAATTTTTGTTTTCCAGTGAATCAAAGATCATCTTTGCCAGCCTTTGCTAAATCTGAAAAACACGCCGGCATTTTGATTGCTAATTAGTGTACAGAGGGAGAGAGATAGTGGCTGCTACAACAATTTCACAGAATAGAGTGAATTTAATTGAAATGCATGATTAAAGGAGAAAAAAAAGCCGCTCTGATTTGTAAACATCCTCTTGGAAATCTTACGACGATGCCAAAACATTGGTTAGTTGTGCACCTCCAATGAAACTTGGCGTCCCCTGAATCTCCTGTGTGTGTTTCGTGGTCGAGCTTATTGGTCCTGGACATCAAGCCGGGCCCCTACCACCCGTGGCCACTCTGGCTTTGTTTTCTGTTTATCTGCTTGACTCGTCCTCTGGACTGTGTCATTCTTCCAGCAGACAGTCGTTGATGGTCAGTGACTGGCGACTCTCCCCCTTGCCCCAGTGGGTCCCACAGGCTGTCCCCTCTGCTGGTCGGCCCGGGTGAGAGCCCAGGGAGACGATGAAGCACTCTGCCCAGGGTCCCGTGACCAGCAGGTGGAGCAGGGGCCTAAGTGGGAGATTCTGCCCTCTGTCACCTCACTAGAGCTCCACAGGGCCTTAGGGCTGCCCCTTCCTTGATGACTCACAATAACCGAGCCCTGATCGGCATCACCTTGGTGACAATTCTCCCACCACCGAGCTGTGCCAATCTTGATGAACCTGCACCTGGATTCTCCGTGTACCAGCCTTTGCCCCCTCCGAGTGCGAATGGGCCACTTTTGAGAACTTAACTGTCCTGCAGTTTTAATTCCCACCTACTCTGGCAAGATATCCAACTCCTGATTCCCTGGCTCTCTCCCTTCTTGGGAATTTTCTCTGGCCCTCTCCCAGGGGTAGGGGAGGGAGGAAGTGGGCACCTCTGATCTCTTTGTCCAGCAAGACCTGCCCCCTGGGCAGGATGGGGCCAGCCTGTCAAGTACATTTTGTGTCCTTGGTGGTACAGGGTAGAAGGCCTGTCCGTGCTGCTCTGGCGGGTCTCTGCCGCACTTCGGTGTAGCAGCACCTCGGCCCTCAGCTGGGACACCTGTCCCCACCTTTCTTTCCCTGCCACTGCCACAGAGATCAACATCCTCCGGGGCTCAGTGCCTTATCCTGCAGAGAGCATGCAGCCCAGGGACAGGCAGATTCCCGGCTCACCTTGGCAGCCCCGTGAACTTCCTCGGGAAAGTCCTGTGTACCAGGGGACCCTGCAGGCACCCCGTGGCGCTCCCCAGAGCACCCCACTTGCCTTCACACCTGCTTTATGCTGCTGAGGGAGACGCTGCTCCCTTCAGCCATGAACTTGAGGAATTGTCAGCAGGATAAAAAAGCAAAGGCAGGGTGGGGGGGGCGTCAGGGGGGAGGGAGGCTTCCAGCCGCTCATGGTCTGAGTTGTTTTCGGGGTGGGGGAGCCCTGGAACATTCCACAGCAAAGCAGGGCTCTTAGCCAGGGACAGCCTGCAGGGGTGCGGTGCTGGGTGGACATTTCCTGTGGGAACTGCGGGTTCCTTCCAGACAGCCCGACCGTCCCTGTCCACAGAGCCTCAAGCGCACCCCAACGAAAGTTCCAGAACAGTGCGATGAGCCACACAGATCTGCAGCTGGGCAGCTGAGGGTTGAAAATTCAAAACAAGCCTGGGAGCAGCCGGCCATGTGCTTCCAATTTCCCCCGTGACGGGAACGGCAGGCGCGGAGGCACTTCCGGCGATCCTCAGCCTCCTGGGCTGTGGGTCTGCACTCGGCCTTGCAGGGGGACATCAGGGCCACCACTGCCAGCGGGAGACCGAGGCAGGTCCATGCTCTACCCCCAGGTTATCAACTGGGCCTCGAGGCCCCTTCCTGGGAGAGCAGGAGCCTGAATCCCCAGAACTGCCCCAACACCTTTCATCTCTCACTAGAGACAGGGCGAGAGGCTGGACGGCATGACCAGACCCAGTGGTCAGCGGTCAGCGCTGATCATGGGACAGGGCACCCCTCCCTCCGCTTCCCAGGACTCAGGGACCGGGGGATGCTGAAGCCACAGCTGGTTCCCTGAGGGGGGCAGGGGCGGCGGGAGGTCTGGCCCTGTGTGTGGAGCCCTAGCCCCAAGCACTGCACGCTCAGGGCATCTCAGGAGAGCCGGGGTGGAGGGGGTGTCCTACCTGCCGTGGTGGCAGCCTCAGGGTTGCGTCTCTGCTCCCGAAGTCCCCCATGGGTGAGGGCCCCATTTCCAGCCTAGCTCAGTCCATCCACGTCCAGACTGAGCCACGACCACCCAGTCCTGGTCTCCGAGTTAGTTCACAGGTTCCCAGAGGAAGCAGATGTGGGGGATCAGGTTCCCACCCACCACAAACGCTCAATAGCACCCATCTATGCAGGTGGGTGAAGAGCCAGTCCCACAGAGGGGGCGAGCTTCTCATCCCTGGGGGCTCCTGCTGGGACAGACTGGGCCCACTTCCACCCCTTCAGCTTTTATCATTCAGTGGCCACATAAGTAAGGTAGCACTGTCCTCCCATTGTTCATCAATTGCTCTAGCGGGCCCAGTAACGTCTCCATTGTGAGACTTGTTACTGTGTTTGGCATATCGAATATGTCATGGGTAGCTTGCCAGGCTTTGCCATGCAGACAAGATACTCTCGGCAGCTTGCCGGGCTGTCTGAGAGAGACTGAGGAATCTAACCTGGGTTGGCCGTGTGCAAGGCAAACGCCCTACCCACTGTGCTATGGCTCCAGCCCATAAATAAGGTCATTGTCCTCCTGTTGTTCATCTATTTGCTCCAGCGGGCCCAGTAATGTCTCCATTGGAGACTTTTGTTGTTACTGTGTTTGGCATATCATATACGTCAAGGGTAGCTTGCCAGGCTCTGCCGTGCGGGCGAGATACTCTCGGTAGCTTGCCGGGCTCTCTGAGAGGGGTGGAGGAATCGAACTCAGGTCGGCCATGTTGGCTGCGTGCAAGGCAAATGCCCTGCCGCTGTGCTATTGCTCCAGCCATAAATAAGGTAGTAAATGGCAATAGAGTTGGACTCTTTGACAGCTCAGGACATTCATAGACTCTAAACCAATTTTCAAGGGGTTAGTTTAAGGCAAAAGACAAGCCCCACAGCACACCAAACTTTTACAGGAAGATGGCACAAAACTCCATGGCCATAATCTCTCTCAATGTCAATGGTCTAAACGCACCAATTAAGAGAACTGGAGTGGCAAAATGGATTTAAAAATGAATCAAACGCTCCGCTGCCTATAAGAAACACATTTGGACAGTCGGAGCAAATACAGACTCAAAATCAAAGGCTGTAAAATAATTGTGGAAGCAAACAACTCCTTCAAAAAGGCTGAGATGGCCGTACTAGTATCTGATGTCATAGATTTCAGGCTGGACAAGGTTAAAAGGGACAGAGAAGGCGATTTCTTAATAATAAAGGGGTTTGTATATTAGGAAGAAATTGACTCCTAAATATATATGCACCCAATGGGGAACCAGAAAAAAATATGTAAAATAATTGCTAATAGACTTCAAGGAAGGTATTGATACCAACACAATAGTAGTTGGAGATTTCAACACCGCTTTATCACCTCTTGTTAGACCAACAAGAAAAAAATCAGCAAGGAAATACTGACTTTGAAGGAAGAAATGGAAGAGAGAGGACTAGTAGATATGTACAAATTTTTTCATCCTCAAAAGCCAAATACACATTCTTCTCCAATATGCATGGGATACTCTCCAAGATAGACTAGATTCTGGGCCACAAACATCCATAAAATCAAGAGGATAAAAATTGTATCAACTATCTTCTCAGATCATGATGCACTGAAAATAGAAGTTAATCACTCAGAAATGGAGAATCAAATCAAATACCCGAAAATTTAACAGCTCGCTACTGAACAACCAGTGGGTCAGAGAGGAAATCAAAAGATTCTTGGAAACAAATAAGAATGAGGACACAAGCAACCAGCACTTGTGGGAAATATCAAAAGCAGTGTTAAGAAGAAAGTTTATAGCTCAGAAAGCATTCATCTGGAAGGTAGGGCCCATATAAATAACTTAACTTCACAAGCTAAAGATCTTGAAAAATGACCAGTAAAAGGAACCCAAACCAGGCAGGAAGAAGGAAATAATAAAATTTAGAGCAGAAACAAATGAGCTGGAATCCAAAAATATACAAAATATCAATGAAATCAAGAGCTAGTTCTTTGAAAAAGTAAGGTAGATAAACCTTTAGCAAATTCTAATAAACTGAAGCAGAGATGAAGGGGAGACATCACAATAGAAACCACAGAAATTCAAAGGACCATCAGAGGTTACTTAGAAAATCTTTATGTCATGAAATAGAATCTAGAAGAAAGGGGTAAATTCCTGGATTCCTATAACCTCCCAAGGCTGAACCAAGATGATTTGGAATATCTGAACAGACCTATAACTATCAAAGAATAGTTGTCAGAAGTCTTCCCAAAAACAAAAGTTCAGGTCCAGAAGGGTTCACTAGTGAATTTTTAAAAACTTAAATAGGACATACAGCAAATCTTTTTCAATCTTTCCCATGAAACTGAAGAAATAGAAACACTCCAAAAACAGTTTCTATAAAGCGAACATCACCCTGATACAAAAAGCAGATAGAGGCAACACACACACACACACACACACACACACACACAATTATAGGCTGATATCCCTGTAAACACAGATGCAAAGATACTCAACAAAATACTAGCAAATAGAATTCGATAGCCCATCAAAAAGATTATATACCATGACCAAGTAGAATTCATCCCAGGAATGCAAGGATAGTTTAACATTCACACATCAGTTGACAAAATACACAATATCAATTAAAGAAAATTTCAAACCATATGATCATATCAATAGATGCAGAGAAAGCATTTGACAAGATCCAGTACCCATTCATGATTTTTAAAAACTCAATAAAATGTGTGTTGAAGTAACTTTCCTCAACATAGTCAAAGCCATTTATAACAATAATACAAGAAGTATTATTCTCAATGGGGAAAAACGAAAAGCCGTCCCTATAATATCAGGCACAAGGCAGTTGTCCACTCTTGCCACTCCTATTCAATATAGTACCGTATAAGTACAATATAAGTACTTGCCATAGCAGTTATGCAAGAAAAAATATATCAAAGGCATCCAGATAGGAAAGGAAGAAGTCAAAAACTTTCCCTATTTGCAGATGACATGATACTATATGTAGGAAAATCCTAAAGATGCTACCAAAATGCTCCTAGAAACAATAGACTTGTAAAGTGGCAGGCAAAAAATTGATACTCAAAAGTCCATGGCTTTCCTATATACAAATAATGAAACAGAATAAAGAGATATAAAAAAAATTCCATTTACAATAGTGCCTCAGAAAATCAAGTACCTCAGAATGAGCTTAACTAAAGAGGCAAAAGACCTCTGCAAAGAAAACTACAAAACACTACTTCAAGAAATATAAGACACGAGGAAATGGAGACACATCCCCTGTTCATGAATTGGGAGGATTAACATTGTCGAAATGGCAATACTCCCCAAAGCATTATACAGATTCAGTGCAGTCCCTATAAAGATACTATGACATTTTTTCAAAGAAATAAGCACTCCTGAAGTTCATATGGAACAATAAACCCCCACAAATAGCCAAAGCAGTTCTTGGTGAAAAGTATATGGGAGACATCACCTTCCCCAATGTCAAACTGGACTGCAAAGCGGTAGTAATTAAAACAGCATGGTATTGGAATAGAGACAGTTCAATGGAATAGAGTTGAAGATCCTGGCACAGACCCCCAAATATTTGACCATTTCATCTTTATAAAAGAGCAAAAAAATATTAAGTAGTGCAAGGAAATCCTCTTCAACAAGTGGTTCTGTGAAAATGGGTCAGCTGCATGCAAATAGTAATAATAATAATAACAATCACTTAATCACTTAACTTCCCGTTAGTCGTCGATTTGCTCGAGCGGGCGCCAGTAACGTCTCCATTTGTCCCTGTCGCGTGCTAGTGTAGCCCAATGGCATCTGTTCGCTCCGGGAACATGAAGGGCCTCAAACCGATCATTAATGATCTTGACAAAGAAGTCTGACCATCTGGTAGGTGGGCGGCCACGCGGTCTCTTGACATCCCGTGGAATCCAATCAGTAACAGCTCTAGTCCAACGGTCGTCTTTAAATCTCATTACGTGACCAGCCCATCTGATTTTCGACACCTTGGCAAATGAGACAGCGTCCCTGATCCTTGATCGTCGACAGATCTCAGAACTCCGGATTCGTTCTCTCATTTGAGTGAAACGTGATATTCCAAGCATAGCTCTTTCCATTCTTCTTTGGGAGACCTGAATAGCATTCTCATCTTGTTTGCGTAGGGCCCAGGTCTCTGAGGCATATGTTAATGCAGGAAGAACAGTGGAATCAAAGAGATGTGCCCGGAGCCGGAGGTTCTTCGTCCTCTTAGCTATTTCTTCGACGTTCTTGAAGGCGTTCCAAGCCGCTCTCTTCCTCCTGCGCAGCTCGGGTGCCAGGTCATTTGTCATGTTGACCTCTCGACCTAGGTACACATAGCTGTTGCATTCGGAGATGGTCGTTCCGTTGAGAGCGAATGGGGCGTCAGGAACGAGGCTGTTTCTCATAAACATTGTCTTCGTAAGATTCAGCTGTAGTCCTACCTTTCCACACTCACGGTCAAAGTCGGCCAGCATTTGTGCCGCTTGGCTGATGTTTGGTGTTATTAAAACAATGTCATCAGCAAAGCAGAGGTGGTGTAGTTGCCGACCATCTATCTTCACTCCCATTCCTTCCCATTCCAGTCGTCGCATGATGTTCTCGAGGGTGGCACTGATAACAATAACAATAATAATAATAATAATGGTGAACTCAGATCTCTTTCTTTCTAAGGTCAGGCACAAAAGTCAGATCAAAATGGATTAAAGACCTTAATATTTGACTTGAATTCATAAGGTACATGGAGGAAGAAGTAGTAAGAATTCTCTATGACGTTGAAGCTAAAGGCATCATCAAAGATAAGACACCACTGATCAAACAAGTGGAAGCAAAGATAAACAACCGGAACTACATCAAATTACAAGAAGCTTCTGCCCCTCAAAGGAAATGGTCACCAGAATACAGAGACAAACCATGCAATGGGGAAAATTATTTACCCAACACTCATCTGATAAGGAATCGATATCAAAGATAGAAGACATCGGTATGGTAGAACTTTCCAAGAAAAAAATTCAACTCCATCAAAAAATGGAGAAAGAAATGAACAGAAACTTCCTTAAAGAAAAAATTCAAATGGTCAAAAGTCCCATGAAAAAAATGATCTCTATCACTAATTATCAGGGAGATACAAGTTGAAACAACAATGAGACATCATCTTATGCCACAGAGACTGGCACATATCAAAAAGAACAAGAACAACAGTGCTGGTATAGATGCCACGGGAACGAGACTCTCATTGCTGGTGGGAATGCCGACTGGTCCAGCCTTTAAAAAAAAAAAAAACAGTATGGGAATTCCTCAACAAAACTTAACTTTCAGCTTCCATATAACCCAGCAATACCACTCCTGAGAATATACCCTGAGGACCCAAAAACACAATGCAGAAATGCCATCTTCAGTAGTGAAATATTTTTTTAAAAAATTATGAAACTAATACCCAATGACAGTAGAAACAAGGGCCAGAAGCATTTGAAAACTTGCCACATATGGGGGCTGGGGGATGATGCATTTAGAACAGAGAAGGGACCACTACGACAATGACAATTGGAAATGATCACTCTGATCAAGACCTGAGTGATGAAAGGAGCCAAAGTGAAACACATAACCTTTCAGTAACAGAACTGCAAATGAGAGAGAGAGAGAGAGAGAGAGAGAGAGAGAGAGAGAGAGAGAGAAAGTGCCTGCCATGGAGGCAGGTTGGGGGCAGTGGCGGAGGGAAACTGGGAACATTGGTACACTGATGGTGGAAAATGTCTGCTGGTGAAGGGCGGGTGTTGGAACATTGTATGACTGAAACACAATTACCAACAACTTAGTAACTGTGTATACATTGTATGGCCGAAACCCAATCATGAACAACTTTGTAACTGTGTCCAGAGAAGAGGAAGGGGGAAAGTGTGTAGGGAGGGGAAGGGGAGGGGAGGGGAAGGGAAGGGAGGGCAGGGGGGAAAAAGGACAAAGCAAAGGCCATGAGTGACGCACTGCACAGCTGCTGAGAATATTCCGGAGTGCCGGACTCTCCTGGCCACTGGCCGGCTCCCTGCAGTGCCGGTGGACCAGGCTAGTGCCCAGTCAGCCCCTAGCAGCAGAGAGGACACCACCCACTCACACGCCTCCAGGGGAGGCCCACGCACTAGCCCTCTCACACTTGGGGGACAGCGACGCCCCCAGAAAGTCCGCCAGTCCTGCCTGCGGAGGGGGCGCTCGGTGGGCGTGGCCCAGGTGCACCCCCCCCCCGCGACCTCCCCCGAGGACACAGAATCTCAATGCCCCACCCCCCACCCCAGACTGCCCGGAGCCGGAGCGCGTCCATCTGGGCGCAGCCCCTGGGTTTCCCTGCCCAGGAGGGAGGCACCCGCCAAGACCCCGCGCCCAGCCTGCGCCTGCCAGCCCAGCGCAAGCCACGGATCTCTTTTCCAGAAGCTTCCTGTTGCCCATGGAAAGAAGTGTTTCCATAGCGATGCCCTCCCCCTGCTGCCTGTCAGCCAGAAAGTGGCTGGTGTGGAGCCATATGGGTGCGGGGGGGCTCGGGAAATGCCCCCTCCTGCTGGCCCTCGGGTGCCCCAGTGGCCCTGGGGGAGGTATCTCCAGGGATCAGGCTCAGGCGACTCTAACCCTGCCTGACCGCAGGGCTGTGCAGTCCTGGCCAGTGCCTTCCCTGATTTCTTCCTCTTGAAAATGGGGCCATGGGCGGGAGCGATAGCACAGCGGGTAGGACGTTTGCCTTGCATGCGGCTGACCCGGGTTCGATCCCCGGCATCCCATATGGTCCCCTGAGCACCGCCGGGAGTAATTTCTGAGTGCAGAGCTAGGAGTAACCCCTGTGCATCGCCGGGTGTGACCCCCCAAAAAATATAAAAGAAAAAGAAAATGGGGTGTGTTCCCCTTCCAGGTGAGAGTTATCTCGGGCTGAACCGCAGGGTCCCAGCCTCACCCCTTCCTGCTAGTTCCCAGCAAGCCCAGCATGAAGCAGGGACATTCCTATGAAGACCCCTCCCCACCTGCCTCTGCTCCGTAGACACTGTGCCCCTCCTCTGCCTTTGGGGGTGCTTGGGGAAAGGGCTTGAAACCAGAGCAGAGCCCCAGAGGAGAAGACCTTCCCCCGGGGGGTGTCCTCACATTGAGGACAGAGTGACACAAAACCCAAAGTGACCAGCAGAGCGCCCAGCGCAAACGTCAGCATCTGAGCTCACTGTAAGTCATTCCAGGCCCTCTCAGCTGGAGCTGGCAGAGGAGGCTGGTGCCCAGCTGTGGACACCACCAGGACCCCCTGGCCTGTCCTTCTCCGACACCCCTTCCCCTGACTCTCTCCATAGGTCCCCCGGGGACTTCCCTCTGTCCCAGCCGCTGGGGGTCTTTTGGAACAGCTCAAATAAACTGAAAGGCGCCCTTTAGAGGGGCAGGAGAGAGCACAGCGGGGAGGGCATTTGCCTGGCACGCAGCCAGCCCAGGTTTGATGCCCGGCACCCTATGTAGTCCCCGAGCACCACCAGGAGTGATTCCTGAGTGCAGAGCTGGGAGTTACCCCTGGGCATCGCCAAGTGTGACCCAAACAAACAGTTCCCTAGTGACTGAGCAAGTTGCAGCTGAGCTGAGAGGCCGACAAGGGCCAGCCCCAATGGCCACTGATGGTCACTGTGATGACGGGGGAGCCGGGCGCTGGGGCTCTGCTCCTCACCCTCCATCTCAGACGAGGCCACTACTCAGGACGGAGTGATCACCTGAGGCCGGATCCCGCGCCTGCAGGGCCTCAGAGGGCTGGACTCCAGCCCCAGAAGCGCGGAGGGGGGAGGGGAAGTCAGGAAGCGGGTCATCTGGATCATCAAGGAGAGCCCGCTGCAGGGGCCCGACAGCCCCAATGGGGTGCTGCTTGCTGACCCCCCTCTGACCTGGGTGAACCCCCACTCCGGTACTCTCCCCAGAGCAGCCGAGGGGTCACATAGGCAGCTCTGAGGTCTTTCTGTCTATACAGACAGGTGCCTTGTGGAGCCCTAAGGAAGGTGCTATGACGCCTTGTCCCACAGCTGGGGACAGGATGGGTGACCCCCAGAGGGGGAAATTTCAGCCCATCTTTGTTTTTTTGTTGTTTTTGGTTTTTGATGGATCATATGGTTGGGTGTTTTTTGTTTTGTTTTGTTTTTTGCTTTCTTTTCTTTTTGTAATTGAATCACCATGAGATACAGTTACAAACTTTTTTTTTTTTTTTGCTCTTTGGGTCACACCTGGTGATGCACAGGGTTTACTCCTGGCTCTGCACTCAGGAGTTACTCCTGGCAGTGCTCAGGGGACCATATGGGATGCTGGGATTTGAACCTGGGTCGGTCGCGCGCAAGGCAAATGCCCTCCCCGCTGTGCTATCTCTCCAGCCTCCCAGTTACGAACTTTTATGACGAAGTTTCAATCATACAATGATCAAACACCCATCCCTCCACCAGTGCACATTTTCCACCGCCTATGTCCCCAGTATCCCTCCCACCGCCCCACCCTACCCCACCCCCGTGTGCTGCTGCCCTAAGCATTCTTTCTTACTCTCTCTCTCTCTTTGGGGGATATTATGGTTTGATACAGATACTGAGAGGCCATCATGCTTGGTCCTTAGTCTACTTTCAGCATGCATCTCCCATTCCTAACAATCCCCCCAACCGTCATTGACTTAGTGGTCCCTTCTCCATCCTAGATGCCTTCCCCTCCTAGCATACAAGGTCAGCCCCTCTTGGTCCAAGATATTGTACAGAGCCCAGGCGGGGTGTCAGTTAACCTGTGTCCAGCCCCAGTTGGACACCCCGGATAGGGGCATCACTTAGGTCCCCTGTCCACCAAAGGAAAATAGCAAGTGTGGGCAGTGGTGAGTGAGAAGTGCTGGACACAGAACAGATTCTCCCTGATCTCATCAGGGTCTTCCTCCTACAGACGGGCTTCAGGTGGGTCCCACAGCTGCATCCAGGTTAGACACAGTTTATTTCCAGCACTGACTCAAACTCACTCACTTCTGCTTTCTGAGTCTTTTTTATTTTAAAATTTGGGGTCAGGGTGGCTTCCCCTGCCCCCACCATCGAAAGACCCAGCACCCCCTGCCCACACCCAACATCTTCTGGCAGAGAAACGACAGCCCAGCCCCACAGCTCAACTGCAAAAGAACATGATGCAGCTGAAATGGCCCAGGGAGTCTGGCTTGGGTTGAAAACTCCGGGGCCTTTTCAGGATGTGGGCAGGTAGAATCCCCTTCAGCCTTGCCCAACACCCTCCAGCATAGAATCGGCCCAGCTTCCTGACTGGACCTCAGTAAGCCTCCAGAAAGTTCCAGTTCCACGGCGCATGGAGCTCACGGCCGCACAACACCTCCCAATTTCATAGAACTGTCAGCCCAGTAGTGTGATACCCGGGTTTGGGGTTTCCTGTTTGCAGAGAGGCCAGTTCCACAAGTAAGAAAGCAAGAGCAGAGGAAGCTTTTATTGCTAGCTCAAGCGAGGGTCCAAGCCTCACCCAATGCAGCGGAGTCTTGACAAGGGCCCTGACCCTAGTTCCAAGGAACAGTATATCGCCCATGGCTACATAAGCAAAATTGGCACAGTTGTTGGGTACAGTTTTCAGTTTTTCCAAGAATCGCAAGGAAGCAGTCACAAGTCTGGAAGCTAAATGGTCATGCCCACCTGCTATGCCCAGGGATATCCTACTTATCATAGACTGGTTAGTGGTGTCCAGGGGAGTTCCAGCTTTGGCCAAGGACAGTCTCAGGAAATGTTTTTTTTGTGGGGAAACAGAAACTCAGGCCTGCTGCTTGTTTTGCTGAAGTGCAGCCTGTCATGGCGCATATGAGGGTCTTTCTCTGCCTCACATGAGGAACACAGCAAGTCTCACAGGAACGCTGTGTAGTGGCCCCCTGGCTCAGTGAGCAAAACCGTAGCACCGAAGGCAGCACCAACAAGCCCAGCAAAGCCTCTGGCAGTAGTTTTAAACAATTAGCACAAATTGACTTTTATTGATACCCATTTTTTCAACGATTCCATTTGTCTTTGCATCATAGCAAGCAATGTGAAATCAATGTGCTCCTTCCTGCCTATTCAGGGAGTGGACTTAAGGGGTATTGGGAAACTGGGGACACAGGTAAGAGAGAAGGTCCCATTGGGGGTGAGACTGGTGTTGGTACACTGAATGCCTGCAACAACCGGAGAATGAACAACTTGGCAAATCACAGTGTTATAAGAAACGGTCACTATATCGGTCACGGTCACTGTCCTCCCGTTGTTCATCAATTTGCTCGAGCGGGCCCAGTAACGTCTCCAGCGTGACACTTGTTACTTTGTTTGGCATATCGAATACGTCACGGGGAGCTTGCCAGGCTTTGCCATGAGGGCGAGATACTCTTGGTAGCTTGCCAGACTCTCCAAGGGGGTGGAGGAATCGAACTCGAATTGGCCATGTTGACTGCTTTGCAAGGCAAATGCCCTACCTGCTGTCCTAAATTAATAAAATGTGAGGGATGGTTTGGGCCAGACCTGCTTGAGCTCAGGACCTACTCCTGGCTCTATGCTCTTGGTCACTCCTGGCAGTGCTTGGGGGACCATATGTGGTGCCGGGCATTGAACCAAGATCAGCCATCTTGCAAGGCAAGTGTCTTTAGCCTCTGTACTGTCTCTCCACTTTCATCTCTGGTCTTTAAAGCAGAGCACTATGGGGGAGATAGTACAGAGGGTAGGGTGGTTGCCTTGAATGCAATCAACCCATGTTCCATCCCCAGCACCATTTAGGGTCCCTGGAAACCTTCCAGGAGTGATCTCTGAGCACAGAGCCAGGAGTAATTCCTGAGCACAATTGAGTGTCTCCCCTAAAACCCTCACACACGTAAATAAAAAGCAAGAGAGGGTCCTAGCAAGTTTGAAGACATGGGTAAACTGAGTCGCCTATCTAAACAATAACAGCCAACAAATGAGCTTTCAGCTCTCAGTCTTGATCTTCTTAAGAAACACCCTGCCCAGGAATTTCTGAAGACAGCCCAACACATTTAAGGAAAGCTCCTGAGAGTGACTTCTAGAACTTTCCCGCGGGCTCCAGGTGGCATCTTGGCAGCCTTTCTCCTCTTCATCCTGAAAAGAGAAGCTCATTTGTCCCCTTGCAGGGACCCAGACTGAGCCTGGGCTTTACCTGCAGGTGTTGGGAGAAGACGCCTCCTCCAGGTGTGCAAGACTCCGGCCTGGAAAGTTCCTTTGTCCGGGAAGGAATGAGCCTCCCCGTGCAGGCCAAGGGAGTAAGTCTTTAATGCAAAGTTCGAAAAGAAAGAAGGGTCCAAGGCAGAGTGTCCTTAAAGGCTCCTCTGGCCGCCTGGCGGGTCACGCCTGACCCCGAGCTTCTGGTAGCAGCTTCCACAAAGCCCAGGAGGGCGATTTCTTCCCTCCCGCGGAGCTGCTTTCTGGAAGCCATCCCCCCTCCTGCGACTATTCCAAGAATGCAAGGAGGGTTTGTGTTTTCTGCTGAGAGAAGGGGGTGCCGCCAGGCGCGGGCTGTGCGGACAGATGTCTCGCCCGCGAGCAGAGCCAGCGAGGAAACGCGGCTGCCGGGAAATCTGGGAGCACCGGGAGAGGCGCCCCACCCGGGCGCCACACGGGACCTGCTCCAGGCGCGGGGAGGAGCGGGCGGGGCCGAGGGGCCTCCTGCTCCCAGATGGCCATTAGCCCTGGCCTCCTCTGCGCGCTGGACCGGCTGGACCGCGCAGCTCTGGAGTACACGAACCGGAGCCAGCCTCGGGCCCTTCACGACCGTTGGTGCCCTGCACACTTGGTTGCACACAGGGCGGAGTCCCCTCTGGACACTGCAGTTTCTCCACACACACCTGTGCTCACACACTCACACACACATACACACACAAATATACACTCACGCATGCATGCACACACGCACACACACGCGCACGCATACACATATGTATATACACGCATACATGTATACACACATGCACACGCAGGCACACACACATGCACACATGCACACATACACACCATACACACGCATACACACATGCACATGCATGCATACACACGCACACACATGCACACACATATACACACGCACACACATGCACACACATATACACACGCATACACTATACGCATACACACGCACGCACACACATATATGCACTCACGCACACATGCACGCATGCAGAGCAAGCACTTCTGCAGTGCACCAGTGCTGGGTAACTGGTAAGAGTGAACGTGGTGGGTAACAGTTACCTGCTTGCAAAGGGTTCCTGCGCCTGCGCATATGAACTACATTTCCCAGCGTCCCCTGGGCGCGGAGACTACATTTCCCAGCTGCCCTTGCAGTTGGGTTTAGTAGCAGAAGGGAAGGGTCAAGCGTGGGCTCCTAAGAACTTCCAGGAGTGATACCTGAGTACAGAGCCAGGCCAGGAATGAGCCCTGGGCACCCCTAGTATGCTCCTCCCCACCCCAAAGTGAAAACAAAAACAAAAGACCAGGCCTTTAATTTTGAATTCCTACTCACTGAATCCTGCCTGAATTATATAGGGAGTAACAACTAACGCCTCCTGTGAGGACCGTCTGCAGGGATGCCAAGGCAAGTCAAGGAAGGAGGAAACTTAGGAGCAACAGACATTTGGCCCCAACGAGAAGGTGATTCTTAAGGAGGGGCCAATAGTTTAAAGGGCACCTGGTAGGTTTTAAAAGAGTATTATGAAGGGAGATTGAAGAGGAAAAGCTAGAGTCTGGAGGATATGGAATTGGGGCACTTTCCGAGAGGCCAGATGCAAACGTCTGTGTTCTAATTTTACTATGCCACAGGATTTTGTTCTTTTCCCCCAAGTTTTCTCATCTGGATCGTTAACGCTTGAGGGAAATTTTAAACAAGGCCTAGATAATAAAGAATGACTTGAAGAAAGAAAAAAAAAAGAAGGGAGGGGTCGTGTCTACACAGACACTCAAGTACCCTCCACAGTCAGGAGGACCGAACCAGGGGTCTGTGTTTCGTGGATAAACCTCAAGTGTGATGAACAAAGTAAGACACAGAGAACAGGTGCAGGGACTCTCCCCATTACACAGATTTCCGGAGAGTCAAGTGATACATCGTGAGTAGCAGGTGGAAGCTGGACTGAACGTTTAATGGGCCCGAAAGGATATTGGGGCTGGGGGTGAGAATATACCCGTGGGTGAAAATCACTGAATTGTGTCTGGAAACGGCTGGTTTGTATAATATACAATTGTCTGAAAGCAGGAAGCCGGCCAGCTGTCACCGGCCCTGACCTGTGAACCCCCGGGTCTCCCCTGCACCTTGGCGGAGACCGGGCAGGCAGCCCTGGCGTTCGAGTGGACACTTAGACGTGACAACAATCAGTGGATGAGCACACACACAAGGATCTTGAACTCAGCAACTTGTTGCAGAGATGCCCCTGGACTTTGCAATAGGCCACCTTTGCCAGGCCACTCCAGATGGGGGTAGGTGCTGTCTCTTTCTCCAGACCCTAAGGTAAAAGGTAAAGGCCCTCCCGTTGATCGTCGATTTGCTCGAGCGGGCCCAGTAACGTCTCCATTGGAGACTTTGTTGTTACTGTGTCTGGCATATCCAATACTCTCTGTAGCTTGCCGGGCTCTCCGAGAGGGGCGGAGGAATCGAACTCGGGTCGGCCATGTTGGCCGCTTGTAAGGCGAACGCCCTACCCGCTGTGCTATCGCTCCTCGGAGAGCCCGGCAAGCTACCGAGAGTATTCGATATGCCAGACACAGTAACAACAAAGTCTCCAATGGAGACGTTACTGGGCCCGCTCGAGCAAATCGACGATCAACGGGAGGGCCTCCAGACCCTAATTATTAAAATCTTAGAATTTTCTAGAGCGCATGGCTGCTCTCACACACACACGACATTGTGTTGTGTCCATCACAAGCAATACAAAACACATTGTCTAGCATTGCCTTTTCAGCAGATCTGAGTGTTGGGGTAAAATCCCAAATAATAATGGTGGGTCTGGTGTCGAAATATTGAATGTGATCAAAGTAGAGAGAGAGTAATGTGGACATCATCTGTCCCACGGGTAGGGGGAGGGTGTGGGATGGGGGGATACTGGGTTGTTGGGGGTGGAGAATGGGCACTGGTGAAGGTGCGGGTGTTTCATTGTATGACCGAGACTTAGACCCGAAAGCTTTGTAACTGCTCTCACGGTGATTCAATAAATAAAATTATAAAAAAGGAAAAAAAAAAGCAAGGTGGAGTTCATGCCCAATTCAATCAGCTAATCAGTGGCTGAATAAATAGCAATACCTGTACATTAAAAAAAAGAAAAAAAATTCAATCCTTTAATTCTTTCACTGTAAAATTTGTCTTTGCACACGAAAAAAAAATAGTTTCCCCATTTTTCATAAAAAAAAAAAAATGCCCTCCCGTTGATCATTGATTTGCTCGAGCAGGCCCAGTAACGTCTCCACTGGAGACTTTGTTGTTACTGTGTTTGGCATATCGAATACTCTCGGTAGCTTGCCGGGCTCTCCGAGAGGGGCAGAGGAATCGAACTCGGGTCGGCCATGTTGGCTGCGTGCAAGGCAGACGCCCTACCCGCTGTGCTATTGCTCCAGCCCATCTTGTCTGATCTGATTAAAAAAAAAAAAAGAAAAGAAAAAAAAGAAATAGCAAATATAACCAAAGTAGAGAGAGAGTATGGGGGGAATTGTCTTCCACAGAGGCAGGGGAAGGATTGAATGGGGGTGGTATGTATGTGTGTGTGTGTGTGGGGGGGGGGAATACTGAGGATTTTGGTGGTGGACAATGTGCACTGGTGAAGGAATGGGTGTTTGATGATTGTATGACCGAAGCTCAAACATGATAGCTTTGTCACTGTGTCTCATGGTGAATCAATAAAAGGGGGGGAAAAAAGAATCAGCAAATGAAGGAATCCACCCATCAGTGGGTTGGTGCAAGATGAGAATGGATTGGATGCGACAATAAGAGTTGAACCCATGAACGGCGGAATCAGTGGACGGTCCTTGGCGGCGTTAGCCGACGGATGAATGATGGGTTGGTGTCCAAGTGCGTCTGTCTCTCCCTGTGTCCTTGCACGCTCTTTCTGCTCAGGGCCCAGCTCGACAGGACATGAGTGGCCAGCCCCCTCTCCTGGCCCCAAGGACAGACAGGGGCCCCAAAGGTGGAGTCGGGGAGCGGGAAGGAGGGAGACCCTCGGGGACCTCACCCGCAAAGGGCTGCATCACCTCCCAGGGCACTGTCCTAGGGGCAAACCCCCCTCCAGGGCACTGAGCATTGTCCAGGAGCCTCTCAGCCTGCACCAGCCCCTCAGCCCCGCTCAGCAGGGAGCTGGGAAACCACCCACCTACCCACCCATCCACCCAACATAGATTTGCTTTTTGGTGATTTTAGGCACACCCTGCGGTCCTCCTCACTTATTCTTGGCTCTGTGCTCAGGAATCATGCCTGGAATCCTGTGGGGTGCTGGGAATCGAACCCGGGGCAGTTGCACACAAGGCAAGCACCGTAGCCCTGCGCTCTCTCCCCAGACCCTGGCCACCCTATTTCTTTCTTTTGTTTTTCTTTTTGGGTCACACCTGGCGATGCACAGGGGTTCCTCCTGGCTCTGCACTCAGGAGTTACTCCTGGCAGTGCTCAGGGGACCCTATGGGATGCTGGGAATCGAACCCGGGTCGGCAGCATGCAAGGCAAACGCCCTCCCTGCTGTGCTATGGCTCCAGCCCCTCGGCCACCCTGTTTCTACCTGGCTCTGCAGCCCGGGCCCTCCGTGGCTAGCGTTAGTGCATGGAGCCAGGAGCCCGCCCGAGTCTGCACACTCCTTTTTCTTTTATTATTCCTTTTTTTCTTTCTTTCAATGAAGCAAACCAGATGGGGAAAGAATGTCTTAAGAGCAGTGGTTCTTTTGGTTAAAACCAAAAAAATCATATTCTTTTAAGAAACATTCAAGCAATATAAAAAGGACTAAAAATTTCCCTGCAAAGGGAGGAAGGACAGAGGGACAGAGTGGTAACAGGCAGTGAGGGTGTTGGGAGAGGCCTGTGCAGAGCCGGGCTCCCTGTGGGCGTGGGGGAGAGAGAGACAGAGATAGAGATAGAGAGGGAAAGGGAGAGAGAGAGAGGGGGGAGAGGGAGAGAGAGAGAGGGAGAGGGAGAAAGAGAGAGGGAGATGGAGAGAGAGAGAGGGAGAAGGAGAGAGGGAGGGAGGGAGGGAGGGAGGGAGGGAGGGAGGGAGGGAGGGAGGGAGGGAGGGAAGGAGAGAGAACAGAGAGAGAGAATGAGAGGGAGGGAGGGAGGGAGGAAAGGAGAGAGAACAGAGGAGGTGGGGGAGAGGAAAGAGGGAGAGGGGAGGGGAGATGGAACCCGGCTCAGCCCTGTGCAAGGCAAACGGCCTCCCCGCTGTCCTGCCACTCAGCCGGAGACCAGAGCTCTTGACTGGTTTCTCTCCGGAAGCCTCTCCTGGAGCCCAAAAGAGAATGAGCAGAGAATTGAGGCGAGCTCAATTCTGAATTAGTTCTGGTGGGTTCAGAAACCTTCGACTCTTGCCAGACACTTTGGTGATAGTCCGTGATCGAACCCCAGCTGGCGACCCCAGAAAGAGCCGGGAGCTGGAGGACCCCTCTGGAGTGGTGATAAGTGACAACTTCTCAGGGCGTGCACGGACAAGGGGGTAGAAGAGCAACCCCGGGGTCCCTGAGCCCAGAGCCACGCTTCCTGGCAGCCCGGGGACGCCGCGGGGAATCCAAGCCTGGGAGGTCCCTGCCGCCGCCACCCAGCCAGGACGCTGCCCACAGCTGCCCACGGCCTCCCAGAGGCCCCTCGGACAAGAAGCTCCGGGAGAAAAAGATTCCTGGGGCTTGTTCTCTCTCTCTCTCTCTCTCTCTCTCTCTCTCTCTCTCTCTCTCTCTCTCTCTCTCTCTCTCTCTCTCCCCCCCCTCCCCAGCTCCCCACGGCCACCCCACCGCTTCCTGGAAGCCTGCGGGAACTCGCCCCTTGGTCTTCCCTTGGGATCGCAGGGCGCCCGCGGGCTCTTCGGGGACCTGGTGGGATCCAATGTGGATCTTTTCTCTTCCTGACCGTGTCCACGCCGAGGATTCACGCTGGGCCTCTGACCTGGGCCCTGGCAGGCATTTGTCGGCTGCATGCAAAGTGCCAGTGAGGACGGCTGTGTCCCCGAGGGCTGGTGCCAGCCCCCTGCACTGGGCAGACGGTCCCAGGATCCGAACAGCTGGGCAGCTGCGGCCTGTCCTCCAGATCTGCGTCTGGGGCCCGGAGCCCCCACGAACAAGCGGCGCCGAGCCCTTTCCTGGTTCCCCTGGCACCCCCCTCCCCCGGCCTTCTCTTCCCGCCGCCTTCCGAAAACCGGGACTTCCTCGCCCCGACCTCGTTTTCTTCTCATCTCTCCTGTTTTCCTCCGGTTTCTGCACCTTCTGCGGGATTCGTATATCGACGCGGCTGTATTTTTAGCACCGTGTTTTGCTGGAACGTGCACACGGCGACAGCTGGCCTCAGCCCCTCCTCACCCATCCCTCCCCCCACCCCATGTCACTGAGTGCCACATCCTTCCCTCCCCTCCTGTGAGTCGCCCCCGTGGCGCTGAACCCACAGCAGGAACCGCTGGGGATGCCAGAGGAGGCGGTGGCAGGTCAGTGCCGGCTTCGGGAGGGCCCTGGGACCCTTAGGGGCGGGGGGTGGAGGGGTCTAAGTCTCCCAAAACTGGGGCACCAGCCCAGGGGCCCCTGGGTTTTGGGGGCCCCTGTTCCTCTCGGGATGACCGTGCCCAGTTCTGGGGACCCAGGACATGCCGACTTCCCCGTGTCCGGGACAGAGGGGCCGAGAGCTCAGGCCTGACTCCAGGAGACACTTTGATAGATTCTGAAGGTGCCGCTGCGAGCTTGAATTTGTGCTCCAGGGACCAGACAGGCGCCCCCTGCAGGCAGCCCCGCGCCCCGCCTCACTATCTGTGAAACTGGGGTTTCTCAAGCACTTTCCGATGTGGCACCTTCCAGGGTTGTTTCTTCTCTCGGGACCCCCAGATCCGCCCATCGGCCACCCCAGTCTCATGCCCCCCACTGACACAGCAGCCCCCAGGCCCCCAGGGACCACACACGCCGTTGAGAAATGCTTTTCTAGATGACTGCCCCTGTGCTGCTCTGGAAGAGGGGGATGGGGCTTCCGGCCTGAGTGTTTGGCCTGTTCGGCTGGAACAACAAACAGATCAAACTGCCGCCCCTTAGCCCGGGCTCGGCCGAGTGCCCATGGCAGGCGTCTGCTTCAGAGGGCAGAGGGGGCTTCTGGAAGGCTCCGTCATCCTGAGAGAGCACGTGGCCTCGCCCAGGGAACACACTTGTCTCTCGTTCCCACAATCCACGCTGGGAAACGGCTTTTTTAAAACTCGCACAAGGGACACGGAAAAACAGCCCGAGTGCAGCCTGAGCAGCGCCCGCTTGGGGGTCAGGAGTCCCCGTGCTGAGGCCCAGGGCTCCGCCCGCCTTCCAGGTAACCAGCGTGTGTTCCCTCACCGTCTGCAGACGGGAGTGAGCCAAGACACGGGCTGGAGACCCCAAAAGCTGGGAGCTTCCTGACACAGCTGGTTCCTGCCTCATACCAGGAAGGGAGGAAACCCAACTCCCCCACCCCCACCCCTGAAGCCCCCCAGAGGGTCAGCCTCCCTTCCTGCCTTTCTCCCGCCACCCCAGGGACCCCTGAACTAGGCTAATGTCCCCCGCAACTTCCCCAGTTTGCAGGGCTGGAGCGATCCCCAAACCTGGGTCCATTCCTCCCCGAGGACTTGGCAGGGCTGGCCCCGAGTGCCAGGCCCAGCCTGGGCGGGAGGGAGGGTCTGCGGGACCTCGAGGCAAACACCAGCCGGGCAGGAGCATCCGGATCAGAGGGGCCTCTGAGGCCTGACTTCCTGTGCTCCATCCGGGCACCACAGCGGCCGTGCCCCAACCTGCTGCCAGCCGCGCCCGGGCCAGCAGCCAGGACTGGCCGGGCCTGCACAGGAGTCCTGGAGTGACCCCGGATCATTCCAGGGTTTCCCAGGTTTGCCCAACCGGGGCGAAGCTGTCTCCCCTCAGTCCCTCTTCCCAGCATGTGGGCGGACAGGATCCTTGCAGGTACTCAACAGCCTCAGCGTGTGTGTGCGTGTGTGCATGTGTGTGTGCGTGTGTGTGCATGTGTATGCATGTGTGCGTGCACGTGTGCATGTGTGTGCGTGTGCATGTGTGTGTGATGCATGCACGTGTGTGCTTGTGGCTATGTGTGTGCATGTATGTGCGTGTGTGCATGTGTGTATGCGTGTGCGTGTGTGCAGCATATGTGTGTGCATGTGTGTTCGTGTGTGCATGTGTGCGTGTAGTGTGTATGTGCATGAATGTGTGCGTACGTGTGCACGCGTGTGCATGTGTGTGCATGTGTGTTTGTGTGTATGTGTGTGCATGTCTGCACGTGTGCATGTGCGTGAGTGTGTGTGTGCACATGTGTATGCGAGTGCATGTGTGAGAGTGTGTGTGCGTGTATGCATGTGCGTGTGTGTGCATGCATGTGTGTGAGCGTGTGTATGCATGTGCGTGTGTGTGCACGAGTGTGCACAAGTGTGTGTGGGGGGGTGGAGGGATATGGGGGTGGCTCGCTCTGCCCCTGGGCTCTCCAAGCTCAGGAACTGGGCAGGATTCTGGGGTGAGGCCCGAGGCTTGAGGTCCCAGGAGGTTCCTCAGAGTTCTGTCCTGAGCAAATGCTGTCCTGTCCCTCCCGAGGGCTCAGGGCACAGGAGATGAGCGGACACACGGCTCATACATGCGCCGGCCAGAGCCCCCCAGCCCCCCCCCGCCACTGAGAAAGCGCAGCAAGGCAGGTCAGCTGGAGGCTCAGGGGCAGGCCAGGGTCGAGCCCAGCCCACTGCCCTCTGCGCTGCTGACTCAGGCAGGCTCGAACCCGAGCATAGCCCGGCTGGGTGCCCCCTGGCCCCTGAGCAGCTGAGCGCAGAGGGGACGGGTCCAGTGTGTTGTGGGGGAGGCTGGCCCTGAAGGAAAGTGGGGGGCACCTCCCACGGGACCCCACGGGGCAGGCAGGGGCGGGGACCCAGGAGCACTCCCGAGAAGGTGGTCTCTCCACGGGGCCTTGCCTCCCTCTGCCGGGAGCCTGCAGGGACTGCCGCCTTTCCAGAGCATTCTCGGGCCCAGCCTGCCCTCTGCTGGGCTGTGGGGGGGACAGACCCCAGCTGGGATCTGGGGGATCTCAGAGGTGGGAACGTCCTGAGCACCGGTGAGGAGGGTTTGGGTCATCGCGGGGCAGGAAGGGGCGTTGAAGGGCAGATGCTGCCCCCTGCCAGGCTGGGGTGCCCCCTGCTTGCCCAGAAGAGGCCTGTTCTCTGCCCGATCGCCCTTTCAGGGGGCCTGGGCCACGGGGGGGGGGGGTGGGGGGGGGTGGACCCCAGCTGCAGGGGCTGGAGGTGGGGGGGGAAGGGGGTGTCCCACGGCGCCCTCTGGTGGCCGGGACAGGCGGCGACCGCGACGCTGCCGCCTGATGTTCACCGGGGCCCCGCAGCGAACCCGCCTCAGATGCCCAGTCGAGGTCCGCGCGCCCCAAGCCCCCGACCCAACCACCAGTCACAGCACTGCGTCCCTGCCTGTGGTCTCCTCCCGGCAGAACTGCCCTAGACACCGATTTCGACACTGCCCACCTCGCCCCGCCCTGCCCCAGCCCATCTCCTGGGACCCCTCGCGGCCCCTCGGGAAGGGCACGGGGGTTCCGGAGACCCCGGCCAGTGACCGCCACCACAGACCGGGAGACCGAAGCCCTGGGGCACCCACGGGACCCCGGAGCTGCACCCCAGCAGCCCTGAGGGGTCTCAGGCCTCTGGGTGACTTGCACCAAGGGACCCTTCCCAAAGGGGCGCCCCTCCGGCCGCACCCCTGGGCCACTCGCGGATGCCAGACTCGCCTCCAGGTGGGCTGCGGCCCCCAGTGGGTGGGGGTGGGGAGGAATCCAGCATCTCCCGAGTGTCCAGAATGACCATCAGGCAGAAGAGGGTGTGGACGTGCTGTGGGAAAGAAGAGCATGGCCCCAGGACATGGGCGGGTCCCCCCGAGGGCAGCTCTGGGCACCTGGGCTGGGATGCCGGTGAGGCCGAAGGGACCAGCCGGCCATGAGGGGCCTGGGAAGAACGAGCCTTCAGCAACAACTCTCCCACACATACACATGTGGCAGAGGCATGCATGTACACACATGCACACACAGCCGGGCTCACACACACATGCACATGCTCACACACACAGCAGATGTATGTGTACACACATGCACACACAGCAGAGGCTCACACACATGCACACGTACACACACTCACACGGCAGATGCACGCGCAGCAGACACACATACGCACACACAAATAGACTCTCACACACTTACATAGGGCAGATGAACACACAGCAGACATTCACCCATCCGTGGCAGACACACCCACAGCACACACACACATGCATACACCGACATGGCAGGGGCACTGTGAACAGTTGGGGGTCCCCAGGGGGTAGAGACCAAGTTTCCCTGGGGGGTGCAGGGGCCATGGGTGGTCAGTTTCTGGACCCAGATGAGGAGCCTCAGGTCAGTGGCCGGTGGAGGCCCGAGCGACTGAGGCCAGGGCCAATACTGGCCCCCGAGAGGATGCATGTCCCTTGTTCTCAGAACCTCCGGCCTCGCCCACCCCCGGGACACGCCTCCCCTGGACGGCCAGGTCAGAGGTGCGGTCAGCGGCATGGCTCCGACCCCACAGCCTGAGCAGGACCCTGTGGGAGTGTCCTTCCCCGGGGATGAGCCACGCATGCTTGTGCCCCCAGTGAAGCTGCGGCCTCTCTGCCATGTTCCACAAGGGTCAGCCCCAACAACCGCTCACACAGTCGCCAGGAGCTCCAAGAGCCACCAGGGTGCCAGGGAGTGGTGTGGAGAAGCCATAGTCCAGGGGCTGTGGCACCCTCGGGTGACCTCAGAAGGACACATCCGGGTCCTGCCTCGGCCCAGCGTGCAGCCTGGCCGGGCGCCCTAGCGGGCATCTGGCAGCACCGGAGCTGGTGAGGAGATTCCCAACAGCTACGGGTCTTTTTCTTTTTTTTTTTTTCTTTTGGGTCACACCCAGCGATGCTCAGGGGTTACTCCTGGCTCTGCACTCAGAAATCACTCCTGGCGGTGCTCAGGGGACCCTATGGGATGCTAAGAATCGAACCTGGGTCGGGCCACGTGCAAGGCAAACGCCCTCCCCACTGTGCTATCGCTCCAGCCCCAGCTGTGGGTCTTAAGCTGGAAGGATCATCCCCATCCCGCCCCCTGTCCCGCTCTGAGCGTCCACACCCGGCCTTCACTTCACTCTGTCCCTCTGCCCTGCGAGGCCTGGCCCCGGCGCCTGCGTCCGTGCTGTGGGCCTGTGGCGTGTCACTCTTGGCAGTGTCCACCTGTGCCAAGCCCAAGCTTGGCCGGGACCCCACTGTGTGGGGCCTTCGTGGCGGCTTCCCTGAGAACCAGCAGCCCCTGTTCTCACTTAAATATGCGTTTTTTAATACTTCTTTCTAAAGAGGGCTGGAGCGATAGCACAGCGGGGAGGGCGTTCGCCTTACAAGCGGCCAACATGGCCGAACCGAGTTCGATTCCTCCGCCCCTCTCGGAGAGCCCGGCAAGCTACCGAGAGTATTGGATATGCCAGACACAGTAACAACAAAGTCTCCAATGGAGACGTTACTGGGCCCGCTCGAGCAAATCGATGATCAACGGGAGGGCCTTTACCTTTTTAATAATAATAATAATAATAATAATAATTCTTTCTAAAGAGATTCATTTTAAGAGCTTCCTCCTCACCAAGTTCCAGCTCCTTCTCTGCCTTGACTTGGGCCCCAGAGTGACCCAAGTCCCTTGGGTGACTCGTGACTCGGCCCTTCCTGCCCTCCATCGTGATGGGCCTGAACGGCTGGGGGACTAACCACTGTGCCTCACTTCCTCCTAAAGCCTCCACCCGCTGGAAAGTGGTGAGGAGCGAGAACTGGGGCCCAGAGGCGCTTTTCCTGAGCACCCGCTAGCCGGGAGCTTGGGGTGGGGGCCCTGGAGAGTGAGCGGGAGGCCCAGAGGCGTAGGCCATGGGCCTGAGGGCCAGGATTCTGGAAGGAAAAAAAGGTGAGAAAAGGGAAAACTCTTTCTGTCTGTGCCTGATCTCAGCCGAAGGCAAAGAAGCCCCGTGAGCCGAACCCGGAAGCTGGTTTTGCTCAAGGCACTGGACAGAGGCGGTCATGCAAAGGCAGACCCAAGGGGCCCGTGGGCAGTGGACAGTGGACTGACTGGGCAGAGCCCAGGCCGGTGCTGGAAGCGTCCTGGATGCAGTGCCTTCTCTGACCACACGGCGGCAGCACAGGGCTGCTTTTCGGAGCCTCGGCACTTAGTGGTCGGGAGTGACCGCTCGCTGCCCCTGGCCCCGCCCCCGCCACCCTGCCAACTGCCCTGGGGACTGGCCGCCTGGGGAGAGTGGCCGTTTCCCTAAGAAAGTGGGTCTGAGAGGGTCCCCCACCCCATCTGAACCCCAAACAACCACCTGGCCAGCAGCTGGGCTCTGTGTCCAGGTGGAGCCCTCAGGCCCGACCTCCTTGGGCTCCCCGGTCAGTCAGTCCGTTCTCTCCCCATGCTCCCACTGTCCCCCGCACTTCACTGCACTCTGGGTCCCTGCTGGGGTTGGGGGCTCCCAGGATGCCTGTCCAGCAGGCTGGGCGCAGAAGAAAGGGAGAGACTGGCCCAGAGGTGGAGGGGTGGGATCCTGGAGGCCATCATGGAGGAGATGGTACCCACGACCCGGGCCTGGGGCTCACCCAGAACAAAAGGTGGGCACTGCAAGTTGGTACACAGGCCTGAGCAGGGCGGGGGGTCGGACAGTCGGAGCCTTTGGGGCTCAGACCACATCCTGTGCTTGGAGCCAGCCGCCTGCCCCTCCCTGGGACCGGGGCTGCTGGGCTGTGGAATTTTCCAGAATTCCATTGTACTGAACGTGCAGAAAATGGCCGAGCGCCCACTGACCTCATGGCTGTGGATGTGGGAGGGATTGAACCGTCTCCTTGGGGTGGCTGGCCAGTGGGCCGCCACGCCCACTCCTGCCTGCAGGGCCTGGTCAGCCCCGGGCCTCGTCCTGGTGGCAGGTGGTCCCGGGCTCTGGGAACCCGCAGGGTGTTGTTGGGTAGGGGGTGCCGGCTCAGCCTTCACCCCAAGGCAGGGTCGCAGCTGGGGGGTCAGGGCGGAGAGTCTGTGGCCCTGGAGTGGGCGGCAGGACCTGAAGGCCCCCCCTCCACTCTGCCCAGGTGGGCCGGAGGCCCTGCAGACCTCGGGCCCCACCTCACCCTCCACCTGCCCTGTCCAGGGTCATTACTGAGATGCTCGGTCCCTGAGTCCAGCGTCCCTCAGAGCCAGGCCCAACCCAGCCGCGGGGGCTTGACCCGAGACTCTGCCCCTGCCCAGATTACAGCAGAGCTGGACACACACCATACTTGGGGGGCTGGACGGGACCTGCACGTGCTGCCCCTCCGGGAGGCTCCTGGTCCCTCCGTGACACGATGTCCACAGCCCCGCCCCGCTCGGCTGTTGTGCCAAAGCCCACCTTCAGACCTGTCTGCGGGGGGGCAGGACTGGGCAGTGGTCGGGGTCTGGTGGATGAGGTGAGGCTCGAGTGGGCGGGTCCCACGCGCTGTGCATTATGGGAGTCACACACGGACAGATGGGCAGACGGAAGCACAGACGGACGGACGGACATGCGGCCGCTCCAGCAGCTGGGCAGCACACCCCAGGCCCCGGGGGACGGTCTGGCCTGGGTCGGGGTCTCCCGCATACCCCAGGCCCTGGGGAACAGTCTGGGCTGGGTCGAGGTCTCCCCGCCTGCCCGGGCCACCCCCCAAGCACCAGGTAGACCCGGCACTAGGGGCGGGGTGGGGTGTTGGGGTCACCATGCAGAGAAGGAGGGTCTCTGTCTGTCTCCTGGCCCCCACGCTCACCCCAAGAGCGCGTCGCCCACCCCCCAAGGTTCCTGCCCCCAGCAGCCGGAGCTCCCAGCCACAGCAAGACTCAAGACAGACGTGCGGCCTTTAAATAGTTTAAGTGAAAAAAATGAGACGTTGAAGAAATGCTTGTGAGCTTGAGTTGGATTTTCCTCTCGGACCGTCCAATTGGCCGTGAACCCCGACCGCTATGGATGATTCCAGAGCATTCCGGAGTCCAGGTCGGGGTGAGGAATCGCAGAGACAGGGAGGGCCGAGTCCTGCGGGGAGCTGCCCACGCACGGGCTCTCAGATGCCACATCCCCAGGCGCTTGGAGCTGGGGTCTGGGGGCACCCAGGGAGGGGGCCAGTCCCAGGACGGGACAGACAGACAAGACAGACAGACCCCCGCACTCGCGGCCAGGAGGCAGCAGCCTGGGAGGCTGGCATGGAGTGTCCTGGAGACCCAGAGAGAACGTTCCAGAAAGGGGGGAGCGGGACCCCAGGTGGACCTAAGCCTTCCCAGGTGGTCTTCTATAAGGGGTCTCACGGCACGCCGCCTCCGAAGCCCCCGGGGCAAAGTGTCCCCCACACCCCGTCTTCCCATGGCGGCTGCTGCCCCGAACCATGCCCTGGACGATGTGGAAAGTTGCTTTTTCTCTCGCTGAGCAAAACCACCGACTTGCTGCTCTGACTCTGGCCCCTGGGGGCCCATCTCAGCCCGGCAGCATCCGGGCAGGGGGCCGGAGAGTCCCAGGAGGGGCCCAAGGCGGGGGGGGGGGTGGCTGGCGCAGGCCCAGAGGCCACTGTGCGGGGAGGGGCGGCTGGCCGGCAGGGTGGACAGACCCCCAGGAGCGTCCCAGCTGTCCTCCCCGGCGGCTCTGCCGGTGGCTCTGTGGGCGCTCCCAGCAATCCCTGTCCATTCCAGGTCGTGCCTGCCTTCCCCTCGGGCCCCGCACAGAGCCAGGAAGGGTGGCATTCAGCCCGGACAGACCAAACAAGGAGCCGAGCACGCAGAGGAGCCCCCCCACACACACAGATACACACACACACAGACACACACAGACACACACACACAGATACACAGATACACACACACAGACACACACAGAGACATACACAGAGACACACACATACACACACAGAGAGATACACACAGAGACATTCACAGAGGTACACACAGACACACACACAGAGACACACACAGAGACATTCACAGAGGTACACACAGACACACACAGAGACATACAGAGACACACACAACACACACACACAGAGACATACACACAGAGACATACACACACAGAGACACACAGACACACACAGAGACACACACAGACACATACACAGAGACACACACAACACACACACAGACACACAGAGAGACATACACACAGATACACACAGACACATACACAGAGACACATAGACACACACACAGACACACACACACGCACACACACTGTGCTGAGCAGGGTCGCGAGGACACCCGGCCACAGCGCAGTGCTGAGCCAGCGCTTCCCGCGGAGCCCAGGAGAGGGCTGGGGGCGCTACGTCCACTCCCAAGGAGTCGCCGCCAGTCGAGCCCCGAGACCTGCAGGCCCCTGGCCCAGACAGTCCCGGAAGCGTTGCCCGCTGCCCTCTCCTGGGGCACATGAGACGGGGTGGGCCGGAGCAAGCTCCTCACTCAGGACACGCCGATGGGCTGCAGGGGATGCAGTTGGGGGCATGGGTGTGGCACGGAGGCCAAATCCATTTGAAGACCGGGTTGACTGCTCTCCCGGGGCGCAGTGCTGGGTGACCTCGGGCGGGTGCGTGCCCTCTCTGATCCCGTCCATGCTCTGCCACTCAGACGTCCACCCCCGGGATCACAGCTCAGGCTGCAGAAGAGCAAGCGGTGTCCCCAGTCTGCTGTGGGGGCTCCCTGCCCCAGGACCCAGGCCTGGGCATGGTCCAGCTGTCCTCAGGGCCCACCTAGCAGGCAACGGGGTTGCGGGTACAAGTCAGGCGTCCTTTGGGGAAGCGGGCGGGGAGGGTCCCTGGGTGTCCCTCCATGGGGAGGACCAGATGGGGACCCCCGGAGGCCGACAAAGGCCCCCACAGTCTCTGCTCGTGGCTGCCCAGGCGGGACAAACCAGAGTCCCTAGGACAGCAGTCCGGGGTCCAAGGGGACTGAGGGGCCCCAGAGTGGCAGGACGGGGGCCCTTCTCCAGGCCCACGCCAGGAAGCAGCCGGGACCCCGAGACGGCGGCAAAAGGCAAGTCCAGGGCCAGAGCACTGGAGACAGGAAGAGCAGCCGGCTGTGTGTGCGGGTGGGGGCCAGCTCAGGAATGTGCCCCCACACGTGCACACCCTGTTTCTGCAAATATTTCTGTACACACCGTATACACGTATGCACCATGTATCATACATGACTGCCACACCACACATGCTTGCAGACCAACACCCTGTGCAGATAATGCCCACATGCACACAAATCCCCCACATGCATGTACACTCCGTGCACACGTGCATACACAAGCACACACATACGTGTACACTCCGTGAACACACACATGCACACACAGTCCGTGAACATGTGCATACATGCACACACACCCCTCACACATGCATGAACACTCTGTGCACACGTACATACACATGCACACACATATGTATACACCCCGTGAACACACACATGCATATACACTCCGTGCACACGTGCGTACACAAGCACACACATACGTGTACACTCCGTGAACACACACATGCACACACAGTCCGTGAACATGTGCATACATACACACACCCCCCTCACACATGCATGAACACTCTGTGCACACGTACATACACATGCACACACATATGTATACACCCCGTGAACACACACATGCATATACACTCCGTGCACACGTACGTACACATGCACACACATACGTGTACACTCCATGAACACACAGGACATGCGCAGAAACTCCTTGCACACGTGCATACACAGCGCTCACACGCAGCCCCCTCACACACATCCCACATACATGTGTACATACTCCATGTACACACACACACAGCGCCCCAGAAAGCTTCCTGTGTTCAGACCAGGCTTCCCTCCTGCTAGCTGCTGCCCCCACATGGGGTTCGAGAAAAGTGGGGGGCTGTCTGGAAAGTGGGTGTTCAGGAGCGTGAGACCCCCTGCCAGTGACAGAACATCTCCATGCTGAGCGCCCAGGGCAGGAGGCGGCAGGAGGGTGACCCCGGCGGTCACTGCCAACACCCAGCCAGTGGGTATTGGGGGTCGCGGGGGCCCAGGTGTGGGCGCAGGGAGCACCACCGAGCTAGGCCTCACTGGGGCCCCTGAGAGCCGCGTGCCAAGGGGGCCCCTGGGTTTCTCTCCCGATCACACCCAAGCAGTGAGGACCGCCAGCCCCCGCCCGGGCCGACCCAGCTGCCCGGCGTCCGAAGGTCCTGTGAGGTCAGGGCTGCAAGGACACTGCCCACAGCTCCGGCCCCACCCCGGAGCCCACGGGCGCAGGAAAGGCAGGGGACACACTGGGGGTGAGATCGGGCAAAACAGAACCCCAACTTCAGACACCCTCAATCCTCGGGCCCGGGTGTGGGTCCTGCAATGCTGCAGGAAAGGCGCGATCCGGCCTCCGAGGACACAGTTTCTCTCCGGGTGAGCGACCGCTTTTATTTTCCAATAAGAAACGGAACAAACTCTGGAGGAATCACACCAGGCGGACGTGGAATGCGGGAGCAGCCGGTGTGAAACCGCATCGTGTTCTCGTTAAACCCAGGCCGGTGGGGAGGAGCGTGGCGAGAGGACTGACGGGTGGACGGATGGACAGGACGGATGGACAGGATGGATGGACGGACGGATGGATGGGATGGACCGCCCGCGGGCACACACTGCTCGGAAGAGAGACTCAGAGGCACTGCCCGGGCGTGGAGGAGAGAGAGAGGCGGCGTCTCGGAGCGCGGACACAGTGAGACGTTCACGTTCGGGGGGGAGGGGGGGTTTAAGATCCTCGGACCCTGGATGGCTGATTCCTCCCAAGAAGTTCTGCAGATGGTGGGTGCTGTCACTGTTACTGAGACCCTGGCACCGTGCTCCCTGCCCCCACGGAGGAGCAGACGGGACGCAGACAGGAGCCAGCGGAAGGGCCCGGAACGGCAGACAGGAAGTTCAGAAACGTCAGGCCGGGCCGTGCCCAGGAGGGCACTAAGGCAGGACTGGGCCCCTCCACGCCGGGCGGTCCCTCCGATGGCTCCCCCTCCTCTGCGGGAATTACTTGGCGAGGGCTGGTGGGCGCCGGGCCCCGCCTCAGGTCCCCCTCCAGGCGAAGGCGTCGTCGGCCAGCACCTGCGCCAGCCTGGCATTGAAGGGGCCGTAGAAGTCCCGCAGGATGCGTTGCGTGACGGGCCACATGGGGCCCAGGCTGCGGTCCTCTGGCCGCCGCACGTTGGACGCCGGGCTCTTGGTCATCAGGGCCTCCTGCTTCTCACTCAGGGGCCCTGTAGGAGAGGCCGAGCTGTGAGGCAGGTGTGCCCAGCCCGCCCACACCCGTGCCTGGGGCCTTCCCGGAGGGGACACGGCTTGGCTGGGCCCTGCAGGGAGGGGGGACAGGGCTGGCGGGGGTCACGGGCCCCTCGGGGCTCCCTTCCCACTGTCCAGGCCCCAAGACTGAGCCTCTTGCTCAGCAGAGGTGGGAAACAGCCAGAGGCTGCCCCCAAACTCTCATCCGGGGCCCTCTTGCGCACACAGGGCAGCTGGGGGGCCCCCGGGAACAAGGCCCAGGAGTTGCTCAGGGCCCCGGCGGAGCAAGTCGGTGGCCTCCAGGGACTGAGCCCCGGGGGAGCCATGGCCCCAGGGCCTGCCAAGAAGCTGCGGGTGTCCCAGGCCTCCAGGGGGCACCAGACACACACTCCAGCCACGGGCACAGCAGGACACCCTGGGGACAGGTGACCCCTCCCCAGGGCCCCCCAAGCACAGCCCACAGTCCTGCCGCCCTCCCAAGTGGCCTTCCCTCGGACAAGCCCCGTGGCCGACCCGGGTTCGATCCCCGGAACCCCAGAGGGGTAGTGCTGAACCAGGAGTGAGCACGGAGGGTGGGTGGGTCTCCGAGAGAAAGAGCCCCTCTGGGCCTGCTCGCTCCCCGTCCCCCCCACCCCATCCCCACCCAGGCTCCCTGCCCCGCCCCGCCCCCGCCTACCGAGGCTGAGGAAGCGGAAGACCCTGTGCATGGTGTCCCTGACGTTGGTGGCGTGGTCCTCCAGTCGCAGCACCAGGAACTGCTCCTTCCGGAAGACCGTGAGCCAGTCGAGCAGGTACACGACGTACAAGCCCACCTGCAGCCTCACCTGCGCCGGGAGCCCGTGTGAGCGGGGGCGGCCCACCAGGGACACACCCACCCCCCACACACTCCATCCCAGCAGGCGGCAAGGTCAAACCAAGATCAGGGTTGCAGGCATCCTGGGAACCTGTGCTTGCTCCCATGTCTCACCAAGGCCCCGGGGCAGGACACAGGAGAGGGGTGGGGTGGGGGGTCACAGCAGGAAGTCCCGCCTTCCCACAAATGCCCTCCGGCCAGCACAGGCCGGGCCCACCTGGGTCTGGACACTATCCTCTGCTGCTGGGGCATGCCCTAGAGGCCCCTGAGGAGTTCTGGGGGCCACACACGCCGCCCCAGGGCTGAGCATCTGCCCTGCCCAGTCCTCATGTCCGCACCCTCTCCTGGGACCACACGGGCTGCACCCCGGGACACAACAGGGCGGGGACTCCGGTCATTGTGGCTATAGTACTGGCAGGTGGGGAGACCCCAAGAAACTTGGGATGCAGCTGCCCACCCTGGGCTGACGCCAAGCTTGGGGTTCCCCAACTGTACATGGTGTCAGAGAGAGACAGAAAGAGACAGAAACAAAGACAGAGAGACAGAGAGAGACAAAGAGACAGAGAGACACAGAGAGAGACATTCACAGAGAGACAGAGAGAGACAGAGAGAGAGACACACAGAGAGACAGAGAGAGAGAGACAAAGAGACAGAGAGACACAGGGAGAGCGTGCAGTCCTGGGACCCGGGGGGATACGGCACAGTGCCTGCAGGAACAGCCGTGCCCTTGTTCAGCCCTGGAACCCTCTGCCCCATACAGGCCCTCGGACCCCACTTCCTCTCCTGTCCAGGCACTGGCACCCGCCCCCCAGACTTCAGGCCTGTCCCCACATGCCCAGGTGTGTCACCCCCTGACACCCCCCCTGCTAGGGAAGCTCCTGGGGTCAGCCCCCAGCACTGGCCACAGCAGAGAAAGATGATGGCATGGGCCCATTAGCTGCGCGTCTGCCCATTCTGGGGGCTGGGTCACCCCCCACATACCCAGGACACAGGGTGCCCCCCTGGGCCTCTGGCTCCCCCTCACCTCACTGCCCTAGACAGACCCCAGTCTGGTTCTGACCCTGTCCCGGGCGGGCCAGCTGTGGCCACATGGGCAGCACCACAGCAAGGCCAGGCCCAGCTGAGCAGCCACCTATGGAGCAGGTGTGGGCAGGTGTGAGTGGGTGTGAGTGGGCGTGAGCAGGTGGGAGCAGGTGTGAACAAATGTGAGTGGGTGTGAGTGTGTGCGAGGGGGTGTGAGCGGGTGTGAACTGGTGTGAGTGGGTGTGAGCAGATGTGAGTGGTTGTAAGTGTGTGAGCGGGTGGGATTTGGTGTGAGCAGGTGTGAGCTGGTATGAGTGGTTGTGAGTGGGTGTGAGCTGGTGTGAGTGCATGGAAGTAGGTGGGATATCGGGTGTGAGCGGGTGGGAGTGGGTGGGAGCAGATGTGAGTGAGTGTGAGCAGGTGGGAGTGGGTGTGAGCGGGTGTGAGCTGGTGTGTGTGGGTGTGAGTACATGGGAGTAGGTTGGAGCAGGTGCGAGTGGGTGCAAGCAGGTGCAAGTGGGTGTGAGCAGGTGTGAGCAGATGTGAGTGGGTGTTAGCGGGTGTGAGTATGAGCAGATGTGAGCGGGTGTGAGCAGGTGTGAAAGGGTGCGAGTGGGTGTGAGTGGGTGTGAGCAGGTGTGAGCGGGTGTGAGTGGGTGTGAGTCGGTGTGAACTGGTGTAAGCGGGTGTGAGCAGGTGTGAGCAGATGTGAGTGGGTGTTAGTGGGTGTGAGTATGAGCAGATGTGAGCGGGTGTGAGCAGGTGCGAAAGGGTGCAAGTGGGTGTGAGCAGGTCTGAGTGGGTGTGAGCTGGTGTGAGCGGGTGTGAGCAGGTGTGAGCAGGTATGAGTGGGTATGAGGAGGTGGGAGCAGGTGTGAGTGTGTGTGAGCAGGTGTGAGCTGGTGAGTGCATGGGAGCAGATGGGAGTGGGGATGAGTGGGATGGAGCCCGTGGGAGCAGATGTGAGCCAGTGTGAGCAGGTGCAAATGGGTGCGAGCAGGTGTGAGCGGGTGTGGGTGGAGCTTTCCAGCTCATTGTTTTTCTAACTGGGCAGATGCAAGACAGATAAGCTCGTGGCGAGAAACTGTCTCAACCGCCCGGGCAGTCACTGCTGTCTCAGGTTTGTCTGATTGTGCGGCCCTCCAGCTGGGCCCCAGTCGAGAGGATGGCCCCCACCCCAAATCTACAGACTGCAGCCCCCATCGAGGGTCTGTGAGGTCCTGCTGGGGTCCTCGGCTCGCACTGAGGATGCCCTGGCCAGACTGGCCAGAGCCACCTCCCCTGGGGAGCCTCCTTTTGATCCTGGAGAACTTTCTAGAAGGTGAGGAGCTGGTGATGGGGGGGGGGGTGTGGCTAGGGAGATGACATGGCCGCAGCCGGCTTTGATGAAGCCAGACCAGCTCAGGGGGACAGATGCTCCTCTCCAGTCTACAGTGTGGGGAAAGAGCCCCTAAGGCACAATCTTCCTCACAGGGGCCCGGGGAGGCTCCGGACCCCCATGACTCGCCCACAGAGCACGGAGGAGCTGCTGATGGTGCTCCCTGTGGCATCAGCCCAGCGCGCAGTGCGGTGAAGACCACCCCTCAACCGAGAGGGCTGAAGTCGCCCTTAACTGCATGCACGAGGGCAGAATCTGGGGGCCCTAAGCTCAGGAGGACAAGGGGGTCTGGGCCCCTTGCCCCTCAGTGCTCAGAGGCAATTCCAGGCTTCATACTAGGGTGATCCCTGGCGGTGCTCACAGGTGGTGCCCGAGACGGAACGGGGCGGCTGCCTGCCAGGTGAGTGCCTCAGCCCTGCCCCATCCGGCCTCCGCTCTATTCTTGAAAGGCAAGAATCAAGGAAAACGGGGGCCCCTCCCCCCCAACAAGCCCTCCTGAGGAAGCACTGGGCGTCGCTGGGGAGCCCAGTTTGCAACCAGCCCCCTGGGGAAAGGGCACTTGGAGCTCTCGGAGCACTGGACGGGCCCCGGCTGCAGATTCTGATTGCTGGGTATATTTCAGGCTCTCCTCTGGGAGAGGGGAGGGAGCACTGTAACTGGGAGCAGCCACAGGCGGGGACAGGGAAGGGGAGCCTGTGGCAGGGGCCCCCATGGTCTCGAGGTTTGCACAGAGCGGAGCGGGGTGGGGGGACGGGCACAGACGCCTTCGCGCTCACCGGCATGGCGTTGCTCAGGCAGTTGTTGTAGGCGCAGGCGCGCAGCGAGGAGTCCAGCACGCAGGTCTCGAACAGCTGCAGCGCCTCCGTCACCTTGTCGTGGAAGTCGTCCGCCGATTTGTTGGAGCTCGCGAAGTAGAGATAGTCCGAGTACAGCCTGGAGGGAGACACGCGAGATTCGCACGGCCGCGCAAGGGCCACGCGGGGAACAGGGACGCGCTCGGGGAGAGCACACGCACACATGCACACACGCATACACACATGCACACACATGCGCACACACACGTGCGCACGTACACACACATGCACGCGCACACACACTCATACACACGCAAACACACGCATGCACACACATGCAAACACATGCACACAGATGCACAGATGCACATGCACACACACGCACATACATAGGCATGCACACACGCATACACATATACACACGCACACACATACACACATGCGCGCGCACATGCACACACTTATACACACGCCAACACACACATGCACACACATACAAACACACACATGCACACAGATGCACAGATACGCACATGCACACACACGCACATACACAGGCATGCACACACGCATACACATATACATACACACATGCACGCACATGCACACACTTATACACACGCCAACACACACATGCACACACAGACAAACACACACATGCACACAGATGCACAGATACGCACATGCACACACACGCACATACACAGGCATGCACACACGCATACACATATACACACATACACACATGCACGCACATGCACACTTATACACACGCCAACACACACATGCACACACATACAAACACACATGCACACAGATGCACAGATACGCACATACATAGGCATGCACACACACATACACATATACACACGCGTGCACACATGCACACACTTATACACACACCAACACACACATGCACACACATGCAAACACACACAAACACACATGCACACCACACAGATGCACAGATACGCACATACACAGGCATGCACACATGCATACACACGCACATACATACACATGCACATACACAGGTATGCATGCACACATACACACATACACACGCACATGCACACACATGCACACACATGCACGCACACACATGTGCACTCTCAGCATAAGCGCTCTTCACCCAGCGTGCACAAACATGTACACACACACACGCACACATGCACACACACACACGCTCTTGGCACGCGTGCTCTCCCCCCGCCCCCAGCACACACAGGCACTCTCAGCATGTGCACTCCACCCAGACGTGCTCTCAGCACTGCAGATGAGCTGCCCCCCGGCCCCTCCTGGCCTACCCAGGACCACCAGGCTCTCCAGGACCCGGGCAGGTCCACGCCGGCCCCCGACACGCCAGCAAAGCCCGCTCTGTATTCCCGGGAGCCTGGAAGCCACCGCGGGTGGCAGGCACACACTGCCGGGTGTGCAGGGACTGCAGCATCTTCCCGTTCCCGTCCCTCGCTATGTGGCTGCGGCCCTCCCACCCTGGTCAGCTCGGGCCTCGAGCCCGGAAGCCCACCGTGCGTCTGTCTAGAACAGCAGGAAACGCCCCGCAGATGCTCTGAACCCCAGGGCCCCTCCCTGGCCCACAGAGGCCTCAGCACGCAGAGTCCCCGGCCCGGGAATGACGCATCAAGTCTCGACTGATTCCTCTACCCTGGCCCCGCCCAGGCACCATCAGCGTCCCCGGGAATCCTCCTCCTGGGTTGGCCCCATCCCACCTCTCAACGGTGGGTGGAGAGGGGAAGGGGGCCGGCCCGGGTGTGACCCCCGGGGGCACTGCTGAGCATTCGGCAGGAACCGTCCAAGCCCTGAGTACAGCCAGAGAGGCCCCACACGAAAGAGTGGAGGGATGGAGCTCACCATTGCTCCACCCAGCCCTCCGCCCCACAAGCTTTCCTCCGCTGTTCCGCCCGTTTTCCACCCTCTGCCCTCCTTCTCTCCCCGACACCCCTTCCCAGGGGCCGCTACCCTGCGACCAGCCCCAGCAGCCTCTGCCCTGTACCGGGAGCAGGCCGGCATGTGGTGCCACTCAGTTCCTGCACAGTCACTGCGTTAGCAACCAGCCTGATAGCCCCCCTCAGGATTCCTTGTCCACCTCAAACGCTGTTTCCAACCCTGGCCCAGGTGGCAGGGCCTTATTTGGAAACTGCAGCCGCAGTGAGAGCACCTCAGGGCAGGCCACAGCCCAATATCTAGGGTCCCCAGAAGACAGGCAGGGGCCGCAGACACACAGGAAGGGCACGGGACAGCCCAAACCAAGGAAGGCCGAGGGTCGCAGAAGCCACCAGGAGCCAGAAGAGATGCCCACAGCAGTCTCTGCCCCCACAGCCCTAGAGGAAGCCCCTTCCTGACCCTGATGAGGGGAGAAACTTGGCTTGTTCCAAGTACCAAGTTTGTGGCCATTTGTTACAAGCACCCTAGGAGCCAAACCTACGAGCCCAAATCCCAGAAGGCTGAGCTGGTCTCTGGCCACTCCCACCCGAGGGCCCGGCAAGAGGCAGGACAGCAGGGCAGGTTGGGGTGGGGCAGCTTGCCCACGGGGTTCCACAGAGACCACAGGAAACACTGAGACCACAGAGACCACAGGGACCACGGAGACCACGGAAACCACAGAGACCACGGAAAACTACAGGGGCCACAGAGACCATGGAAACCACAGAGACCACGGAAAACCACAGGGACCACAGAGACCACGGAGACCACAGAGACCACAGGGACCACAGAGATCACACAGACCACAGAGGCCACTGAGATCACGGAAACCACAGAGACCACAGATACCACAGAGACCACAGGGAAACATGGAGATCACAGAGACCAGAGGGAAACATGGAGACTCCAGAGACTATGGAGACCACAGAGACCACCAGGTATGTCCATGGGGTCACCTGTGGGCTGGAGAACGTGCCAATGTCTCGGGCACCCCGAGATCTCCCACTGTCTTGCAGTAGGTCATGCTCACCATGCACAGGGCTGTGAGCCGGCAGCCCAGAACAGGGAGGGAAAGTCTCGAGGAGATGGTGTCACAGCGGGTGGCACTGATGTCACAGTGGTGACACTGATGATGTCACAGCGGGTGACACGGATGTCACAGAGGGTGACTGATGACATCATAGTGGACGATACTGATGACGTCACAGTGAGGCTGATAATCATACCACACGGGGTGATGCTGATGACCATGTGACATGCCTGTCCCAGAGGGGACCTACGGGCCAGGCCAGCAGGGTCCACACGAAGCCAAGTCAGGTTTCTGTTCCACACACCCCCAAGTCCCCTTCCGGGGACAGGGGTATCCCGGAGGCAGCCCCAAACCTCCCCTGACTACGGGCCAGCACAAATGACTGTCTCACCAGGGCCGCACCTGGGTCAAGCTTGAGGCAGACAGGAACCTGCCAGCAGCTTCCTCAGGGACAGGGCCAGGCCGGTATCCCAGGACAGGGTGGACAGCAGGGCCTCCCCTGGACTCTCCGACTCCCTCACCAGGGAGTCCCTGGGCCTCCCTGGTGCCCGCAGCGGGCACCTCTCTGTCCCCCACCCCACGGCTTGCCCCGCTCAGCCGGCTTTTCCCCTGCCCCAGGGAGCCGCCCTGGGCAAACAGTCCCTGTGGACACAGGTTGGCCAGCACCTCTGCAGTGTCCGCAGAACCAACAGTGTGAACGGGGGGTGTCTCTGCCGAGCGAGCGATCTGTGGTCCCCGGCTGGACAGTCCCGAGGACAGTGCCAGACACCTCACAAAGGCCCGAGCTGTCCTGCGGCCCTGTGCGGTCTGGGCCACACCCGCCCCTGGGAAAGGGACCTCAGGCCACCCTCACGATGCCAGAGCGGACAGTCCACACTCAGCCTCCAGAGCCCCGCCCAGGACAACAGGAACTAACCCCCCACACACACAGGGGAAAGGAGAGATGGGACTTCTGATGCTGGATCCATGTGGATCAACCTCCGAGTGCCACGGCGTCCTCCATCCCTCTGCACCCAGGGCCTTCTCCAGCCACCCCTGGTGCTCAGTCACCCCTATATGGGGGTGAGGGGCTAAGCTCCCTCACTCTGACCTGGTTCTGGGGAAGGAGCTGACCCCTGTGAGGGCAGCGCTCCTGGGCTTCCGCTGGCGGAAGGCACTGAGTGGACGAGCCTGGAGGAGGGGGCAGGAGAGTGGGCAGGGGGACTGGGCAGGGCTGAGTAGGGCAGGGGGGGCTGGCCTAGGGCCTGGGCGGGGCCTGGCTGGAGAGCGGCCTGCGGGTTCCTCACATGGGGCCAGGTGGGGGTCGCTCAGGGCCGGGGCACATGCTCTGTTGTGGGGTCCCTGGCTTCTGTTCCCGGCACCACAAAGAAACTGGGGACCCTGAGTCTCAGGAGCGGTCAGCTCAGGTGGCTGCCGGACGCCCGGGCTGGCCTTTCACTCCGTCTGGTCTCACCGAACCTCACAGGAGTCCTGCATGGATGTGTTCAGTCCTGCCAGGAAACCCGCCCCCGAGGCGTCACCTCTGCAGGACAGTCCTGGTCAGCGGCTATGGGTGGGAGAGGTCAGTAAGCGTCTTGGGAGGCTCCCCAGCCCTCCTGCTCCAGGGCCCTGAGCCCCTCCAGGGAGTGCCCCAAAGCCAAACCTGCAATGAGGAGAAATCGACTTAGATGCCAACCCACAGGGGGTGAAAAGGACCCCTCAGCGAGACCAGGATCCAGTCCCAGTCTGGTCACTTAGTAAGCAGGTGACCAGGAGAGGCCATGTGCCTCCCCTGAGGCCCATCACTGAGCCTGCCTGCAAGGGTCAACGGTGGCGCTGACCACAAAGGGCTCAGGCCCACGCCAGGCTGGAGGAGAGGCCAGTGAAAGGGCCAGTGTCCACTCCTCGCGGGCAGACAGGTAGATAGTATTTGCTATCCCAAGACCCCAAAGTGCCCATTAATATTTGCCTGAGTCCAGCATAGTCCAAACACATTCATGGAGGGGTTGGAGTGATAGTACAGTGGGGAGGGCTTTGCTTTGCATGTGGCCAACCCGGGTTCGAATCCCAGCATCCCATAGGGTCCCCCAAGCACCACCAGGAGTCATTCCTGAGTGCAGAGCCAGGAGTAACCCCTGAGCATCGCCAGATGTGAGCCAAAAAGCAAAAAAAAAAAAAAAAAAAAAAAAAAAAAAAAATCAAAACAAAACAAAAAAACACACTCATGGAGTCTTTCAATTCTCAGAACCCTGCAAGGGCTGTGCTCCCATCCCAGTTATGGAATCGAATCGAAGCCAGCGAGGTTAAGTAAGTTGCCTATGGCCACACAGCCCGAGTGACCTTGGCGAGGATCACCTGCCACCGGGCCTGGTCCCTGCAGGCTGCGTCTCCCTGCCCAGGGTCCTGGCTCTCCCCTCAGCCCTCCCATGTGTGCGGTGGGAGAGAAACTCGAGCAGGGCGCCCTGGTCCCCACCTCGCCTCGGGCTCACCACTCCCCCCGCAGACAGGGTGCTGGCGGCAGGCAACCGGCCACCGTCCATTAAGAGCCTCATTCCCGTCCTAATTGATCACCATAAATAGATTATTTGGTCCATGCAGGGGGGGTGGGGACTGAAAATTTGGCTCGTATCAGCAGAAGAGAAGAACCAACCAAGTCCCCAGGCCTGAGCTGTGTGTGAGAGACAGCAAGCGCGTTCCAGGGATTCGCGCGTGGCATGAAAACCACGCGGAATGAAACCCCGACACGGGAAATCCGTCTCGAAGACACAGTGCATGGGGCCGGGACCCTCGGTGACGGAAGGGCCAGACCCATCTCAGAAATGCCGAGGCAGAAGGCTGAGGGGAGACAGGGTGGAAGGGATCCGTCTTTTCTCCTGAAAACTCAAAAGGCCTTGCCTGCGGCCCACCCTGGGCACCTCAGGGACCCTGAGCACCAATGGGGAGGCTGGGGCGGGGCGGGGGTTCTGGGTGATCCTCAACACCACCTCCTAGAACCCCTTTGGCCAAGAACCTCCGGGAGGGGCCTTAAACCCCCTGAGCTCGATTTGGGAGAACCCCCGCCCCACCTGCCAAAGCACCAAGTTTACCTAATTTGGCAAGATCCCCGTGACATCTTCATTATGCCAAAACACAGTCACAACAAATCTCATGATGGAGACGTTACTGGGCCCGCTCGAGCAAATCGATGAACAACGGGAGGACCGTGCTACAGTGCTACCTAAGAAAATTCACCTAAGAAAAATTTTGCCTCTAACAGTATTTTTTCGACTGACTGGCCTGATTCAGCAGAGACACTTCTCTAGAGCTTCCAGCGGTCACAGTCACGAACGCAGAGAGGCAGCAGTGGGCGTGCCGGCGCACCCTGAGGACAGCCCAGCCACTTCTTCGTGCTCTTCTGTCTCCACTCCCCACACACCCCTAAACAGAGTTGGACTCGGTGCTTTCAACATTCTCTGGAACCTTAAAAATATTTGATTGGAGGGGCTGGAGCGATAGCACAGCGGGTAGGGCGTTTGCCTTGCACGTGGCCGACCCGGGTTCAATTTCCAGCATCCCATAGGGTCCCCCGGGCACCGCCAGGGGTAATTCCTGAGTGCATGAGCCAGGAGGAACCCCTGTGCATTGCTGGGTGTGACCCAAAAAGCAAATATATATATATATATATATATATATATATATTTGATTGGGGCCAGAATGATAGTCCAGAAATTAAGGTTAAGGTGCTGGCTTTGCACACACTGACCACAGTTCTCTCCCCAGTACCACACAGGGCCCCTGAGCCCTGCCAGGAGTGATCCCTGAGCACAGGGCCGGGAGTGAGCCCTGAGCACAGAGCCACGGGTAAGCCCTGAGCAGAAAGCCAAGAGTGAGTGCTGAGCACAGAGCTGGAAGTAATCCCTGAGCACAGAGTCAGGAGTGATCCCTGAGCACAGATCTGGGAGTGATCCTGAGCACAGAGACGGGAGTTAGCCTTGAGCATAGCCAGAAGTGAGCCCTGAGCACAGAGTCAGGAGTCTGCCCTGAGCACAGGGCCAGGAGTCAGTCCAGAGCACAGTGCATAGGCTCCTTCACCCAAAAGAAGAAACAAAGGCAACGAGGAATCTAAAAATCTACAAACCAAGCTGTAAAGTGCCCTAGTTTGGCCAATCTGCAGGAGAAAACAGTCGGGCCCAGGGGCTTGGGGGCGTGTCCCTGGGGAGCCCAGCACAGAGGGGCAGGCCCAGGAAGTGACTCTCAGGGTGAGTGCCCTGGACCCTGTGAGACGAGTGGGAACATGAACTCCAGTGTCTGTCTCCAGAGTGACAACACCCACATGTATCACCCTCGCAGGCGGGGATGAGGGCCAAGAGGGCCGCAAGTCACGGGGCGACAGAAGGAAGAAGGTCGGATGGTTACATATTTGTGAAAGCGTCTCAGAGTGCCAGGACAGCTGCTGCTGTCGGTCACCCCCAAAGCACGTATGCCAACACTTCCAGGCATGAGGCAAGGGTCTCACACAGGAAGTCACCCTCCCTGGGCTCGGCTCTCCTCGGAGAGGGGAAGGGAGATGAACTAGAAAACATCTGCTGGAATGCTGTGTGCACCCCAATTGCCGCAACCTGACTAGAGATGCTATGTGTACCCCACTTGCCACGGCCTTGACGGGCCATGCCATGTGCACCCCGCTTACCTCAGCCTCACTGGGCATGCTGTCTGTGTATACCCCGCTTACTTCTGCCTGACTGGATATGCTGCTTGTGTGTACCCCATTTACCTCAGCCTGACTGGACATGTGTGTACCGTGCTGACCTCAGCCTGACTGGACATTCTGTGTGCACCTGCTTACCTCAGCCTGACTGGACATGTGTGTACCATGCTGACCTCAGCCTGACTGGACATTCTGTGTGCACCTGCTTACCTCAGCCTGACTGGACATGTGTGTACCATGCTGACCTCAGCCTGACTGGACACGCTGTCTGTGTATACCCCGCTTACCTCAGCCTGACTGGACACACTGTCTGTGGGTACCCCGCTGACCTCAGCCTGACTGGACACACTGTCTGTGTGTACCCCGCTTACCTCAGCCTGACTGGACACGCTGTCTGTGTGTACCCTGCTTACCTCAGCCTGACTGGACACACTGTCTGTGGGTACCCCACTTACCTCAGCCTGACTGGATATGCTGTTTGTGTGTACCCCATTTACCTCAGCCTGACTGGACATGTGTGTACCATGCTGACCTCAGCCTGACTGGATGTTCTGTGTGCACCCGCTTACCTCTAACCTGACTGGACATGTGTGTACCGTGCTGACCTCAGCCTGACTGGACATGCTGTCTGTGTGTACCCCGCATACCTCAGCCTGACTGGACACGCTGTCTGTGTGTACCCTGCTTACCTCAGCCTGACTGGACACGCTGTCTGTGGGTACCCCGCTTACCTCAGCCTGACTGGATATGCTGTTTGTGTGTACCCCATTTACCTCAGCCTGACTGGACATGTGTGTACCATGCTGACCTCAGCCTGACTGGATGTTCTGTGTGCACCCGCTTACCTCTAGCCTGACTGGACATGTGTGTACCATGCTGACCTCAGCCTGACTGGACATGCTGTCTGTGGGTACCCCGCTTACCTCAGCCTAACTGGAAGTCTGTGTGTACCCCACTTACCTCAGCCTGACTGGACATGGTGTCTGTGTGTACCTGCTGACCTCAGCCTGACTGGACATGTGTGTGCCATGCTGACCTCAGCCTGATTGGACAGTCTGTGTGAACCCTGCTTGCCTCAGTCTGACTGGACATGCTGTCTGTCCACACTTACCACAGCCTGATGCAAGCCAGGCAGTGATCCCCAGGGCCACAGATGAGCAGAAAAATCCAGCATCCCCCTTGGCTGCTCCACAGCTGCCCACAGAGGAAAGGGGGCTGGAGGGGAACTCCGGGGGCTCCTCAGAGCCAAGTGGTCAGAGGGAAGGACCAATCGTGCCTGCAGGCCCCCAACTATGCAAATCCAGACTGAGAGACCAGCGGGGCCAGGAGGAAGGGGGTTCCCACATCGACCCAACAGAAGTGAGAGGGGAGGGAGGAGGCAGGCAGGGTGCGGGGAGACGGTCCCCACAGTCCCCAGTGTCAGCAACCCTGGAGGTGGGCGGGGCCACAGCGGTCACATGACTGATACTGGCTTTGGTGATGCGCAAGCCGCCCTGCGACAGCCCCCTTTGATACCCCCAGTCCCACACTCACCGGTCCCTTTTCCAGCCCACTCCTGGGCTTCCCACAGAGCTGGCGGCGCCCCTTCTCAGACACGGGGCCAGCACGGCGGACAGGCCCCTCTGCCCGGCATGACCACCCAGAGCCCAGCGTGGAGCGAGCCTGGCGGGAAGTCGTCGCCCTCCTGTGCCCAGAGAGCACTTGCTCTCTCGAGCAAAGAGGACAGCTGGCGGCTAGCCACGGCCCCAGCCTTCTGGGGGAGTGGACTTAACTGAGGACAACTGGGTGGGTGCCACCACCGGCACCGGGACCGGCCTTCACTGCCTCCCCTCGGGGCCAAGCCCTGTGGGGTGTCCCCAATCCTGAGGCAGAGGCAGGAGGCAAGGGACTTGCATGGGGGAGCTGGTTCCTCTCTCAAGGAAACATCTAGGGGCCCGGAGCCATAGTCCAGAGGGTAGGATGTCTGCCTTATGGCCAACCTGGGTTCGATCCCTGCATCCCATAAAGTCCCCCAAGTGATCCCCAAATGCTGAGCGAGGAGTCAGCCCTGAGCATCACTGAGCGTGGCCCAAGCTCCCCGCTCCCCCAAAGGAAAACACCTAGTCTACATTGCTATGGTCTCTGTTCGTCTGAACAGGGCACTTCCATCTTCTCCTTGGCAAACTCCTATACAACCTTCAAAACCCAGTCTGAGGGCTGGGGCTAGAGCGATAGCACAGCAGGGAGGGCGTTTGCCTTGCACGCGGCCGACCTGGGTTCGATTCCCAGCATCCCATAGGATCCCCTGAGCACTGCCAAGAGTGATTCCTGAGTGTAGAGCCAGGAATCAGCCCTGAGCATCGCCAGGTGTGACACAAAAAGCCAAAAAAAAAAAAAAATGAGGCCATAACTCTTGCACAAAAGCCTTTCCAGACGGCCCCTGGGAGCCCATGGCCTTATCTGCACAGCATCTCTGCCTCCCTCTGTGCTCCCCGTGGGACACAGAGCCCAAGCCACCAAGTGGCCTTGAGCCAACTCCATCCAGGCCCAGTGAAGTGACCCAGTCCAGCCCAGACCCCTGCAGGGCTGAGTGGAGCAGGGCAAGCACCTCGGAGGCAGATGTGGGGGACAGGGAGGGCCCCCCAAGGGGAAAAGCACATTCCCGAAGGCCTCCGTGGGGGGCAGCAGCAGCTGTGCAAATACCCCAGTGGGTGGTGAGGGGTCAGTGAGTGTCCAGCCCTTCCTGCCGAGGCAGAGGGTTATGTAACCACACACCCTGGGCCAGCACCGCTCCATCCACCCTCTGGGCACTCAGGACAGCCCAGGGCCCGAGGAGAGGGCCAAGGCCCACGTGGGGAGCGAAGGGAGGTCAGACGACAGGGTGTGTGTGTGGGGGGGGGGGTTGCTGCAGGCTCCCACACCCCTCAACACATCACACAGCAGCAGGGCGGCTGAACCCCCAGAACCAGGCAGGGCCAGTGCTTGTTTAGACATACTGAAGATCACCCCAAGCATAACATTTACATAAGAAATACCACTAACCCTGCAAGCTAAACTTTTCAAAAGGAAGGAAAAAAAATGTTTAGGTGGCAAAATCAGTTGGCAAGAAGCAGGCCGTTTCTCCCATGAAAGTACTGAGCAAACCTCCCTCTGCAACGCCCCCCCCCGACCCCACCCCACCCCCACCCCCACCCCCGTCTCGGCACCCCCCTGGGCCAGAAAGTCAAAGAAGCGCCCACCTCTCCACGGGGTCCCTCAGCATGACGATGAGCTTGGCGTCGGGCTGGAAGGCGTGGATGAAGTCCTGCGTGAGGAACGGGGGCTCGCCGTCCGTGCTGTTGTCGTAGAAGAAGGTCCAGGCGTTGTTATCCCACATGGTAGAGGCGCTGGCCTCACCTGGGCAGAACATGGCACAGCGTGAGGGGCAGCGGGAGGGCAGCAGGAGGGCAGCGGCAGGCAGGGGGCCCCCGGGGAGGATGACGCCCTCGGACCCCGCCACTTCCTGCCCCGAAGGGAATGAATGTGGTCTGGAACTCAGAGGACTTCGTGACTCCGGGCACTGCCTCCCCCAAGACCCTCTCTCTGATGCTCAGTCAACGCTGCCGGGCGCCTAATGCCACCAGCATCAAGCGTGGCTCAGGACAGACCAGCTCAGGTGCCACAGAGCGGAGAGCCCACGGGACCCCCGAGATACTTTCCCAGGAGAGAGTCGAAGACACTTAAGCCCTCTGTGGACAGACGCTGTCAGTTTGGGGCTTTCTTTGAAATGGCACCAGTGGGTTCCCGACACTCAGGGTGAAAGGCCAGCAGGACCTGTCCCAGCCTGCAGCCTGCATACCCCCAGCCCGGGCCCAGCACATGACCAGTGTCCGGCCAGCTCTAACGGGGGTGGGGGACAGAAGAAGGTGCCGGCCTGTTGGTTCATGGGCCATGGGAAGGAGAAAAATTCAGATTTTTGGGGGCCGGAGCAATAGCACAGCAGGGAGGGTGTTTGCCTTGCATGCAGCTGAACCGGGTTTGATTCCCAGCATCCCATAGGGGCCCCTGAGCACCGCCAGGAGTGATTCCCAAGTGCAGAGCCAGGAGGAACCCCTGAGCATCGCCAGGTGTGACCCAAAAAGCAAAGAGGAAAAAAAAAAAAGGAAAGAATATTCAGCCTTTTCTTGGAGCTGAGGCCCAGATCGATGTTTGAACACATCTCAGATAACGGAGCCGCTTCTCCCTTTCTGAAAAAGACAATCCAGAGACGGACAAAGGCCAATCAGTCCGGCACACGCTTCACTTCCTGACATTTCCCGGGAGCGACGGGTGGCTCTCGGCGGCCTCATCAGGAGAGCCGAGTCTGAAAGCCGAGTCTGAAAGCCGCATCTTGGCCCAGCCCGGAGCAGTGCGGGAGGAGCCCCGGGAGCAATCACTGCACTGCGGGGAGCGCCCTCACGGCCCTTCCTCCCCTCTCGCTCTCTGAAAAGACTCTCCCATAGCACTCCGAAAAGGCAAGCCAGAGGGCCCTGCAAATCCCACTCACGCGGGATAAAGAGACATTAGTGTCCACGGCGGGTCCAAGCGGAACCACATCCTGTCAAATCTCAGAAGTGAGTGATTGCTCTCACCACAGACAGACGTCTGTCTACCTGGCTGTCCAGTCATCGTCCATCCCTCCCTCCCTCCTTCCCTCCCTCCCTCCCTCCCTCCTTCCCTCTCTTCCTTCCTTCCTTCCTTCTCCTTCCTTCTTTCCTCCCTTCCTTCCTTCTCCTTCCTTCCTTCCTTCCTCCCTTCCTTCTTCCTCTTGTCCATTCATCCATTATCTTTCCTTCTTTCCTTCCATCCATTTATCCACTCATCCATCCACCCATCAATTCTCCTTCCTCCCTTCCTTCCTTCTCCTTCCATCCTTACTTCCTTCCTTCCTTTCTTCCTTCCTTCCTTCTTCCTTCCTTCCTTCCTTCCTTCCTTCCTTCCTTCTTTCCTTCCTTCCTTCTTTCCATCTCTCCCTCCATCCAGTTCATCCAGAAAGCATTCATTTAATGCCCAGATTTACAAACAACAACAACAGGAAGAAAAACCCAAGACTGACAATCCTCCAATCTGAGAACCTTCAGGAAGACTTAGAATTCAATCAGCTAGCAGTGCCCTCCAGGAGAGGGGGCCTTGGGGACTCAGAGAAGCAACAGGAGCCCTTTGACGTGTCCAGAGACCCCTGGCCAATCCAGGCCCTTGTGACCCAGGCCATTATCCCTGACCACTCCCCTGACCTGCTGGGCATCAAGAGCTGCCCGCCTCTCCCAGGACCCACCTAGGAAGCAAAGCAGAGCTAATGTGCCTTTCGGGGCCAGAGATCCGGGCCCAGCTGCCCACTGTGCAGATGTGGAGACAGCGTGGGGACAGGAAGCCCCACGTGTCCCTGGCACTGCTGGTGGGGGACGGCAGGGCTGCCCTCCTAGCTCCCCTCCCCTCCCCTGCATTCCCCCAACACCACCATCTCAGCGGGCTGCTGCTTCGAAAAGACAGCAGCACCCTCGCTTTATTTCTGTTCCTCCTTTCTAAATCTAGAGGCAGCGAGGAAACCCGGGGCAGGATTCCCGGTGAGCACTCGCTGCCTCCGGTTTCGGCTCCTGGCCCTGGCAAGCATATTTTTAGCTCTTTCACAAGCACGTGAGGTTTCCCAGAGGCACACAGAGTGGGAGTCACGACAAGCATTAATTACAGTCGAGGTCTGGAGTGTTTGGACCCAGGGCCGTAAGAATGGCCGATCGCCAGTTCTCACTGATTTGGCCCCTGTGACTTGCTTCCTTGGAGTTCAAACAGCAACAAAACCTGGGCCACAAGCCTGGTCCCTCGGATCTGAAATTCACAAGAAGCGTCTTTCAAATGCTTGGTCACCACTTCGCTTGGTCATCAATGGAACTTGAGGAATCAGAATAGAACAGAAGAGAGACAGAGGCCTCGGTGGCCGTCGGGACTAATTGGCCGCTCTTCTGCAGAGGTGTGAGTGGATAAACACCACTGAACCCCACACAAACAGATGTTTGTATAAAGCATTGCTGTGAATGTCTAACGCTTATTCTCACCCTCATTCCTTATTCTCACCCTCATTCCTCGGGGTGTGGGGAAGGGCTGGGCTGCACCCAGCAGTGCTCAGGGCTTATTCCTGCTGCTGTGCTCAGGAGTGGCCCCAGGCAGTGCCCCAAGGCACCCTCCGAAGTGGGATGCAAGAGGTCAGCAGGATGCAAGGGGTCAGAGGGACCCAAGCAGGGGCGGGGCCTGGAGCAGGGGTGGGGCCTGAAGGAGGGGCGGGGCCCAGAGGAGGGCGGGGTCTGCAACAAGGGCGGGGCCTTGGGTTGGGCGGGGCCTGAAGTGGGGGCGGGGCCCGGAATGGGGCGGGACCCAGAGCAGGAGAGGGCTCGGAGCAGGGGCGGGGCCTTAGATGGGGCGGGGCCTGAAGCGGGGGCGGGGCCTTGGTGGGGCGGGGCCTGCAGCCGGGGCAGAGCCCAGGATGGGGCAGGCAGGGGCGGGGCTTGGAGCAGGGGCGGGGCCTTGGATGGGGCGGGGCCTGGGGCAGGGGCGGGGCCTGGGGTAGGGCAGGATGGTCCCTCACCTATAATCAGTCTGTTCATCTTGCTCTGCTCCTTTCCCAAGCCAGCCTGCAGGCCTTGATGAATCTGGTGCGCTGCCAGGTCGAACAGGTCCAGGTAGTCTTCCACGGGGTAGCGGTCCCGCAGCCCGTCCCTCAGGCGCACGATCCCTGCAGGGACGAGAAGGGGGTCTATCAGGGGCTGCAGGCACTGATGGGTGGGCAGGGAGGAAGGCCCAGGTGCACGCAGCTGTAGGGGTGACCCCAGCGGCAGGCATCGCTTCCTCTTAAGCCTCAGCAGCTCAGAACTTCAAGGCGTGTACCTGGAGGGCCAGGCGGTGGCCTCAGGTGAGACCAGGCCAGAAAGGACACCCTGGGAGTAGGGGCCCCACAGAGAGGAAAAAGGCAGCTTCAGGGTTGCGGCCACCTCTGAGCTCAGCCAGCACCCACTGGGCCGTCCCTGGCCTGGCTACCCTGCTCACCAACGAGGGCCCCTTGCTGGTCCCCACAGACATGTGGCACTGGCCACAAGCAGTCTCGGTTTCCCCTGATGGGGTGTATCTCACTTGCAAACAGCACGATTTGGTGAGAGTGTGGGTCAGAGGGAAGGGGACGCAGGCACCAGACTGGAGGCTCCCCTCTCCCACCCTCCCGCCCCAGGGAATCTGCCTTCATGAGGGAAAGTTGGCAGGGAGGGGCCCCAGGGATGAGGACGGGTCTGGGCCTCCCCCCCCCCCCCCCCCACAGCTGCCAAGCCCAGAAGACACTCGTATTTGCTCCAGGACAGCCCTGGAGAGATCCTGTCCAGCACGGCTGTGTGGAACGTTAGGGCCACCAACGAACCTCTTCTGATCCCCTCCCAAGTGGCCGAGTTCCTTTACCCAGAGAATACCCCAGAGGCGCGGCCAGCTGGGGCATCGGGCATTCCTGAGCACAGTGACTGCACATCCAGCAGCAGGGACAGGGTTGCAGAGCAGAAACAGTGACCCACAGCCCTGGAGAGGCTGGGCCCGGAGGCCCGGGGAGCAGGAGGGCTGGGCGGCGTCCCTGGTCAACCAGGGGAAGCAGGGTTGCAGGCAGGGTCCCCCAGTCTATGTCAACCCAACTGAAGGCAGCAGATGGGCAAGACCTGATCGCCTGGAGCTATAGCAGAGGGCCCAGACCCGTGTCCGCCGGGTCCCTGGTCCACCCCCCTCCCCCCCGCACAGGTGAGCAGCCCCTTGGGCACCTAGCCCTGCCCGGAAGTCATTTCCTGCGCAGGGGCTTCCTCGAAGGGGCGATCCCATCTCTCTGCCACCCAGCTGCACTCCTCGCCTTCCCTGCAATGCCCAGCTCCGCGCACATCGCACGTTTGATTAAGAAGCGAGTGAGCGTAGTGGGGGTCTGGCAGGCCTCACGGCCCACGGGAGCCCAGGTCCAGCCCCGCTCACCAAACCTCTTCCGCGTCCACCAGTGCGGCTCTTTGATGGCCGAGAACTTGACCTCGGGGTGCAGGCGGAGGCGGTCGTAGAGGTCGGTGGTGCCACACTTGGGCTGCCCGATGATGTAGAAATGGGGCAGGCAGCGCAGGCGGAAGTGGCGCCCGTGGGCGTGGGCCAGGTGGCCCCAGAAGGCCTTGCGCAGGGTGTCGAAAGTGGAGCGGAAGCGTTTGGAGTAGAGGGCGTACGAGTTGGTCAGGTAGGGGTCGGTGGCGTTCCGGCCCGTGAACTCCTCGTACCAGCAGGGGCTCTTGCTGTTTGGGAGAAATTTACTGGGGATCACGGAAAACATCTGCCACGAGAAAGGAGAAGGAGGGAGAAGCGCCGTGAGCGAGGCGGGGACCGGCAGACGCCCCTTCTGGCACGGCATGGCCTGCCTGGGGCTGACCCCAGCCTCGCCGGCCTCTCGGGAATCGTTCTCCGTGGGGTAGGAGAACGGGAAGCGTGAGCCGGTCGAGAGCATGTGCTTCCTCATCCCCAGATGAAACTAAAACTGGGGGCGAACAAAGGTAATCGTTTCAGGCAAGTCCGTTACCCCAGGATGGATAACACAGTGGGTAAGGTTTGTGCCTTGCACACGATCAATCCTGGTTCTCTTCCTGGAATCACATATGACCCCCCTTTAGCCCTGCCAGGAGTGATCCCTGAGCACAGAGCCAGGGGGAACCCCTGAACGTGGCCAGGTGGGACCTAAAAAAATGAACCAAAATAATAATTTGCTCGAGCGGGCCCAGTAACGTCTCCATTTTGAGACTTGTTGTTACTGTGTTTGGCATATCGAATACATCACAGGGAGCTTGCCAGGCTCTGCCGTGCGGGCGAGATACTCTTGGTAGTTTGCCGGGCTCTCTGAGAGGGGCGGAGGAATCGAACCCAGCTTGGCTGGGCCAGCTGTGTGCAAGGCAAACGCCCTACCACTGTGCTATCGCTCCAGCCCAAAATAATAATAATAATAATAATGTTAATTATTATTATTAAAAGGTAAAGGTAAAGGCCCTCCCGTTGATCGTCGATTTGCTCGAGCGGGCCCAGTAATGTCTCCATTGGAGACTTTGTTGTTACTGTGTCTGGCATATCGAATACTCTCGGTAGCTTGCCGGATTATTATTATGATTTATTTTGGTTTTAACATACTTGCTTGTATTCTCTTATATACATTCTCCATCCCTCTCAGAGAGCCTGGAAAGCTCCCCGTGGCATATTTGAGATGCCAAAAACAGTAACAATAACGGATCTCATTTCCCCTGACCCTGAAAGAGCCTCCCATAAGGCACCATTGGGAAGGACGAGTAAGGAGAGGCTGCTAAAATCTCAGGGCTGGGACAAATGGAGACGTTATTGGCGCCCGTTCGAGCAAATCGGTGAACAACGGGATGACAGTGATACAGTGAATAATAATAATGATGATGATATTGAAGGAGTTGGGGCCTTTTTACTGGCTGTCTAGCTAAAGGGCCCTCAGAGAAACACAGTCCTTGGGAGAGATGGGGAAAAGGCGGGTGGTTCTCTCTGTACAAAGGCGATGGGCAAAGGCCACCTTCTAAGCAGGCCGCCTGGAGGCCACCTTCTAAGCGGGGCTGGGTCAGGGCGCCTGGCCATGTGCTCACAGCACACCCAGCCCAGCACGTTGGCTGTGTGTTGGCGTCCCTGGGTGCCCACCCTGTGCTCTGACAAGGCTTCTGCTCCAGACCTTCCTGTTAACACTTGAGAACAATTTCCTTCACTTCCTTCCTGTGTTCCCAAGGACGGTGCTAAGTCAGGAAGTTGCCCATTTTTTCCCCCTGTTTATGCTTTTATGGGCCACACCCGGCTGTGCTCAGGGCTTACTCCTGGCTCTGTACTCAGGGATCGTTCCCGGTGGGCCTCGGGGTCCCTGTGGGACGCTGGGGGTGGGGGTGTCAAACCGGCGAAGCGAGGGTTTTACTATCGCTCTGGCCCCACAAAGCAAACTTAAAATTTTTTTTAAAAAATCCTCACATGTAGTTCCTGCTTCCGGAGGTCCTCGGGGTCCGGGAGCTGCCGGGGGGTGAAGGAGATGCGGGCGGTGATGCTGTCGATGGTGGCTTTGATGCTGGGATAGTCCTTCACGTAGGAGACGTTACTGACCTTTGAGTCGCCGGGCGGGCCGTCCCCGTCCAGCACCCCGGGGTTGCCGGGGAAGCCTCCGGCGTGGAAAGGCGGCGCCATGAGCAGCTCCTGGTGGGCCCCCGAGAGGATGTAGGACGCCGTCACCAAGGTCATGATGAGGAGCCCGAAGCCCAGGCTCCATCGCGTGCCCTTCCGGAAGCGCGGGAGGCCGGCCCAGCCCTCGCTCCCTTCTGCCTGCACCTCCAGCACCGCCAGCAAGTTCATCTGCTTCGCGTCCACGTGGAACACGAGTGGGTCCTCCACCTGACACGCGGGGCAGCCTCGGGGCCCACGCCGGGGGCCCCCGGGGCAGCAGAGCCTCTCCCTGTGTGCGGGCGGCCACTCGATGCAGCCGTCGGGGCAGTGCCTCATGCTCACGGCCTGGGCCCGCGGGCCCGCCCAGCCATGGGCGATGCTGGGGGGGGGGGGGGTGTGGAGCCGGGGACTGTGAGCAGCCCTGCCGGGGTCGGGGACCAGCGGGCGGCCGAGGGCTAGAAACAGGCCCCCGGGATCCGCCTGCACGGAGAGCAAAGGGCAGGGGCGCCCGGGGTCATGCTGAAGAGTCCCTAAAGGTCACAGGGCGAGGACGCGGGCTCTGCAGTGGCCGGTGGTCTGCATTTCAGGTTGTGCCCATGGCACGACGGGGCTGGGAGGATGGGGTCATTCCCCAGGTCGGCAGCAGTCATGTCTCAGTGAGGGCCGGGTGGGCGTGCCATCCCCAGGGATCCCCACGAGCCCTCTCCGATGCCCTTGGAGATGTGTCCTCTGCTGGAAGCCAAGTCCTCCCGCCGTCAGATGCCCTAGAAAGCAGAGAACAGATGTGTGGGACAGTGTGGGACAGCAGCCGGGGGCCGCCACCTTGCTTGACGGGACCCCCAGCAAGACGAGAGGGCTACGAGAGGGTTCAGGCCTGGGGTGGCGGGGGAGGGGATGTTGGGTTTCTTATCTGCCACCAAACGTGGCCCAGATGCCAAGAGTCACATCCAACGTCCTCTCGTTGGTTTGTCAGTTGTTTGGTTTTTTTGTTTTGTTTGTTTGCTTTTTGGTTCATACCCGGCGATGCTCAGGGGTTACTCCTGGCTCATGCACTCAGGAATTTCTCCTGGTGGTGCTCGGGGGACCCTATGGGATGCTGGGAATCGAACCCGGGTCGGCCGTGTGCAAGGCAAACGCCCTACCCGCTGTGCTATTACTCCAGCCCCAGTTGTTTGTTTTTTTGTTTCTTATTTTTTTCCCTGAGGGTTCTGCTCGGGCTTCTCTGCATTCCTGAGTCCCCCCAAGACCTAGGACCTCCCCCAATCCCGACGCTCAGACTTAGACAGGGCCAGTGACGCTGAGTCCGGAGAATTGGGGAAAATGTCAACACCTTTAGTCAACAACAAAGAAGACAGACAGAACAGATGGGGCAGGGTCTGGGGGGCGCTCCTGCAGCCTCGTACCCCAGGCCAAGTTCAGTGCTCGGCTCAGGGCACCAGAGAAGAGGCCAGAAGTGAGTCTCCAACCAACTCCCACCAGACTCCAAGCCAGCCGCCGGGAAATGCAAAGCACGGCATGCCCGAGGAACCTCGCCCTGCAGGCCTGCGTCCCCGGGCACCGTCCCAGGGAAAACTCGCTGCTGCAGCTCCACTCGTGACAGCCCAGGGCGGCTGTCACACACACGGGCGAAAAGCAATGGGGGAGGCCAGGGAGAGGGCTCAGAGGGCAGGAGCAAGTACTGCAAGCAGGAGCCCGGCTAGACTCCCCGGCCCTGCACACCCCCAAATACGAGGGGGTGACCCTGGAGCTCAATGCTGGGAATAACCAACCCCCAGGTGGGTCCGAAAACAAAACAAAAAGGAGCAGAGAGAAGTGAGCACACACGCGCACATGTACACACACACACACACACACAGACGCACACAAATGCACACACACTCATACAAATACACACATGCACATGCACACACAAATGCATGCACGCACATGCACATACGCACACAAATGCACACACACACGAACACACACGCACACACACGCACACGCACACATTCATGCACACACAAATGCACGTGCATGACCATACACACACACACAAACGCACACACACTCATACACACATGCACACACAAATGCATGCATGCACACGCACATACGCACACAAATGCACACACACGTACACACATGCGCACGCACACGCACACATTCATGCACACACAAATGCACGTGCATGACCACACACACACACACAAACGCACACACACTCATACACACATGCACACACAAATGCATGCATGCACACGCACATACGCACACAAATGCACACACACATGTACACACACGCGCACGCACACGCACACATTCATGCACACACAAATGCACGTGCATGACCACACACACATACACATGAAAGTGCGCTTGTTTTTGGTAGTAGCCGCTTCCTGCTCCCAGGCTGTGTGACCTTGGCAAGCCCGTTAACCTCTCTGAACTTCATTTCCCTCCCGGGGAACACTAGGAATGTCCCTCCCCTGGGTTTGTGACAAGGACTAAGTTAGTGAGGGCCTGGGGAAGGTTTGCAGGATGCCCACCCAGACCCGAGCAGGGAACTCAGGCCTGCACTGGCCACGCTCACTCTCATGAGCTCTAGCGTCCTGAGTCCCACGCACGTGGGAAGCGGAACCAAAGATGGAAACTCCCACGTCCGCCTTCATCCTTGGCATGTGCGCATGCCCCAGGTGCCAGGGCCCACCTCCAACTCCGCACACACCCCTCACCTCCCGGGCCCAGAGAAGGGGTCTTCACCAGCTACTTCTGCCCCTTGACAGCTGAGCAATCAGACCTGGCAGAAATGGTTCTTCTCTGGGAGGGGGTTTGCAGGGGGCGGGGAGGGAGGGGATGAAGACAGCCCAGGGTCCACCACACATGTGTCCCCGGGGATAGCACATGGGCCCCGAGGTGTCTGCTGGGCTTCCCACACGCTGCCGGGGGAGTCCTGTCCAGGAGTGATGCCGAGTTGAGGAGAGACGCCCTGAATTACGGACACGTCCTGACCACCAGAATCTCCGGGGACTTTGGGCAACAGGCCCGCGAGGAGCGTGAGGCGGTCTGGGCTCTGCTGGCCAGCCCAGGTCGGGCCGGACCAAGGGGGTAAGGCCTGTGCAGAACCAGCTCAGGCCCCTGAGGCCGCTGTGGGGGGCGGCGGGGGGGGGGGACTCTATGCCCCAGCGCAAGCCTCGATCTTGAACTTGTTCCATCACCCCTGACCCATTGCTTGCTGCAGAAAAAATTCTCCCAAAGCAAAGAGACAAAAGGCCACGCTCTCCTCCATGGAAAGCCCGGGGCTGAGCGCCAAGAAAACATTCGCCTGACATCTCCGGGAGGAGCCGGCTGGATAAAATGAGGCGCCAAGCAGGGGCTCCACGGGGATCCAGTTCACAACGGCAGTCTCGGGCCGCCCAAGGTCTGATTCCTTTTTTTTTTTTTTTTAAACAAACCTTGTCTTTGAAGCTCTGAGACAAGAATGTCCAAACCCCGAGCCCCACAGCACGGGCAAACCTTCCTACACCAGACTCCGGCGTCACCAACCCCCCAGGCATGGAGCCAGTGGGGGGAAAGCGGGCGGGACAGTGACGGGCTCGGAGGCAGGGAGGGCTGGACAGACGGACAAGCAGAGAGACGGACAGAGAACAGGAGAGACGGCCAAGACCTCCCGTTCCGTGTCTTGATTTGGAAACTTAACATGGGGAGCACAGAACAGAGTGGGGACAATTCCAGTTGCCTCAAAAAAAAAAAAAACCCACTGGTGGGGCTGGAGCGAGAGCACAGCGGGGAGGGCGTTTTGCCTTGCATGCGGCCGACCCAGGTTCGATTCCCAGCATCCCATAGGGTCACCCAAGCACCGCCAGCAGTGATTGCTGAGTGCACAGCCAGGAGTCACCCCTGTGCATCGCCGGGTGTGACCCAAAAAGCAAACAAACAAAACAAAACCCCACTGGTGGCCGGAGAGGTAAGACAGCGAGGCAGGTACCTGCCTTGCAAGCAGCTGGCCCAGGCCCCGTCTCTGGCCACAAACAGGGCTGAAGCAGGGTTGCTGCTGAGGATTAAGAAAAAAGGCAAATATAAGAGAAAAAGTGTGTGGGGGGAGCGGGGGGGGGGGGGGAGAGGGAGAATGTTATCCGCTTGAGGGCTGAATCCCATCCCCCCCCCCCAGTATTGCTCTAACCCAACTCATTAGTGGCACAAGGGGGCATTCTGCAGCCAATCGCCTATCTCTGCTAATCTAAGGCTAAGCTTTTACATATCAAAGGGTCCCCTGCCAGGGGAGGGAGGGGGCGTGATAAAGGTCTCTAAGCCGCTTATCTGGAGAGATGCTTCCTCTGCGAGAAAGAGCAGAGACAAGCAGTCACTGCTTTCCACACCGGACTTCAGGATCTTACTACCTGCTCTGCTCCTCAGCCTCTCTGCCTTATCCCTTTGTTGTTTGTTTGTTTGTTTGCTTGTTTGTTTTTGCTTTTTGGGTCACACCTGGCTCTGCACTCAGGAATCATTCCTGGAGGTGCTCAAGGGACCCTATGGGATGCTGGGAATCGAACCCCGGTCGGCCGCGTGCAAGGCAAATGCTCTCTCCACCGCGCTCTCGCTCTAACCCCTGCCTTACCCCTTTGTTCCCAACATCCCACAAGGTCACCCGAGCCCCACCAAGAGTGATCCTGACCCCCCAAACCCAAACCCACTGGGCTGGGGGTGACATCCCCCGCCAGGATCCCTCCCAGGGTCCAAAGCTGAGGCATGCGGGAAGCTGCGTGCTCCAGGCCAGGCTTACGGAAGCCGGAACCAGGCGCAAACCCTGGCCCTGCCCAGGCCCACCCTCCCGAAGCCCCCCGAATGCCCGGGCACGGGTATGTCTCCTTCCCTTCCCAGGGAGGGCTGCGCTGATGAGGGTCTCTGGGGCCCAGGCTGGCACAGGTGGTGAGCAGTGCTCAGACCGCAATTCAGAGATGAAACTCCCACCCGTCTCCCCGACAGGAAGGCGTCTGAGTCCCCCCCCCCCCGCCATCCCCCAGGAGACGAGCTGTCACCAATGGCGCCTGTGACCGGAAGGCCACAGACACCTTCAACTGGAGGTTTTGCAATTGGGGTATCCGGAGGGAAGTTGGGGGGAGCCAGGTCCCGGCCCCTCAGCCGGCCCCCCTCCTGCCCTGTTTGGTTTCTAGTAACCCGGGTCACTCTCGAAATCAGGAAGCAGCCCCCAGGGGGAATGCGGAACCCTGAGTCAGGGCTGAGTCAGGCAGGAGTGATGGCACCGAGGGAGGAATACGAAAGGTCACCACCCTGACTGGGTTGACGAGGGTGACCCACACCTGGGGTCGCCGGCCCAGTGCATCTGGATGATGCAACACACCTGAGTCCGGTGAGCTGGGGCTGGGGTCCCCGACGTGTAGAGCTGCAGTTTCAGGGATCTGGGCCACCCCGCCCCCCCCAGCATGGCAGGAGGCCTCTCCTGCCTGGAACTATGTCGCCACAGGGGAAGGGCGGAGTGGGGACAAAGCCCTTGAATGAACAACCCAGGGCTGACAGAGTCGGAAGAACCTAAAGAGAGAATACAGCCAGGAGAACCGGTGTGAAGAACAGCCCGAGAACCAGCATGAAACAGGTCCGAGAACCAGCATGTAACAGGCCCAAGAACCAGCATGGAAGTGGCACAAGAGCCAGCAAGGACCATGGAACTGGTCCGAGAACTGGCCTGAGAATCAGCATGGAACCAAGTTGAGAACCAACATGGAACCAGCCTGAGAACAAGCACGGAACGAGCAGGAGAATCAGCAAGGAACTGGCCTGAAACCAGTATGGAACCAGCCTGAGAACCAACATGGAACCGGACCAAGAACCAGCAAGGAACCGGCCCAAGAACCAGCATGGAAAAGACCCAAGAATCAGCATGGAACGGGCAGGAGAATCAGCAAGGAACTGGCCTGAGCCTGAGAACCAGCATGGAACGGGCAGGAGAAGTGGCATATGACCAGACTGAGAGCCCAGTGCGAGAACCACACTCATGTGCCAAAGCAAGGTCTCGGCACTGTAGCTGGGCCGCAGTCCTGGCCAGCACCCAGCCCTGTGACTGCCCCTGGGGACAGAGGAGGGGGATGGGCAGAGCGGCCGGGGACAGCCTGGTCTGGAACACAGCGAATGACGAGAAGCCAACCACGGGGGTGCCGAGGAGCCGGGGTCCGGGGGAGGAGGGAAGTTGGGAGACCGGAGCCCCTGTGACCACAGAAGGGAGACCCCAGGCCCCGGGGCCACGGGGGCAGGGAGCAGCCCAGAGCGGAGCAAAGGGGCCATATGCCATGTGCCCTCCAGAGAGCTTCGCCCACACCTGGTCATGCTCAGGGCTGCATCCTGGTTCTGCACTCATAGATCGCTCCTGGTGGGGCTCAGGGCACCCTGCGGCATGCTAGGGACCGGATCCGGGTCAGTCGCATGCAAGGACAGCGTCCCCCTGCTGTACGGTGTCCAGCTCAAAGGTCCAAGTCTCAACCAGCGTTAGTTAAGGAAACTTAAGGGAAAGAAAGAGCCACCGTGGCAAACTTGGGGAGGCAGACACCTCCCTGCCATCTGTGCTCCCCGATTAATTCGTTTTATTCCCTGCAAATAATCCCCGGCAGGGTCATTCCGAAACCCGACGCCCCGAGGGTCCTCCTGCGAACAATCAGCAGGAGACCCAGCCTGCACCTGTGTGAGTGAGCCCAGGGGTATGAAAGCCACCACAAAGGTGTGCCTTCCAGGGCATTCTCTTCCCAGGCCCCGGCTGCCCGCCTGGAACCAGGCACCGCCACCGGAGGGATCAGATAACGGGGCCCCCGAAATAGAAGCGTTCAATTACGCAGCCTGGCCAGGACGCCCCAATTAACCTCTGCACCCCAAGAATCATTAGCGAGCCATTTGTACCAAAATGGTAATCGAGAGACCCAGAAATCCCACTTTAGATTAAGTAATTGAATGCCCCTCGCCGTGAGATCGATAAAGGGCATCCAATTTCACCCGAGGAAAAACTTATTAAATTATCGTCGCTAGAAGCTGATAGAGCCCAAGAAAGATGGATGCAACTTTGAAAGGAATCTGGGCCGGTTCAAATAAATAGCTTCATTTAGGCAGAGCATTTTACATCTGCCCTCTGGGAGGGGAAAGGGGAAAATAGCTAATTACATGGGTTGGCTTCAATATTTTAGAGGAAAAAAGTTTCAAGGGGTCTTAATTAACCTTTGCTAAAACACAAAGCCTTCCTCTGACGAGTGTGTCTAACACCGACACTTCTCTCTGGGCCGTGTCAGTGGAAATACATTTTGGTTCGGAGAACATTCATCAGCCAGGAGGAAGGAAGCGAGGCCATCTTGGGTTGGAGGTATTGTGAGATCGAGGCAAGGAGCAGCTCTGGATGGGTGGGCCGGGGTGCAGCTGCCCCGTTCCTGTCATCTCCTGCAACTGAGGATTTTGCCACACGGGGCTCAGAGAACAGCCAGGAGCTGTCCTGGGACCAGCGCCAGCCCCGAGACCACCTGGGTTAGAAGTCAGCCTGGTGGCCACGAGGGGCTTCAGATGTGCCACCAACGTGGGCTGGGCCTTGGTAGTCTCAAAAAAAGCCTTAAAGGGCTGGAGAGAAGCCCACGTGCTGCAGTGGACCTCGGCGGGGACCCGGATATTTTGTCCTCCCAAGGAGTTTCCTGAGCATCCCCCGGGAGGCACTGGTGACCCCCACATCACAAGACTGTCACAGGCTGCAGGGGCCTGACAGGGTGTGTGCAGAAAAGCGCATCATGTGACTGGCTAAGCGCTGAAATATGTCAGGTGTGATTACATCTCCAGCATCCGGGGCCCCCCCGGAAGTGCGTGGTGAGCTGCGTCTTATCACTAGGCTGGGGACTGCACAATACCCTGATTGGTCGTTCTTCCCTGTGTCCACGCCTGACCCCACGAATGACCCACAGTGTCCCCCACACGTGAGAAGGAGGCATGTCTGCACCATCGACTTGAGTTGGGGGCTCTCTCAGCCGTCAGCCTGGGACAGAAATGACAGCTGAGTGTCCAGGCCCAAGCCCAGGCAGTTGGGCCTGCCTCTCGGGCCAGGGTAGAGGGAGCGGAGAGGCCGGGAGGAGGCTGGGTGCCCGAGGGGCAGTTGGGGCCCACCCCTCTCCCTGACCATCAGAGATCAGAGACAGCTGCAGTTTGTCACCCCCAGGCTTGGGGAAGTGGGGCGGGGTGGAGGGCGGTGTTTCGTTGTGCTCAAAGCTTGAATCCCTCTTGTCAGCAAGTTTACAATCAGCAAGCTCCGACTCTTGCTGCTGCTGGTTGAGCTGGGGTCGCTGCACATTTCTGAGCTCCAAACCGTGCGTTTGAGAATGAATCCACAGCTCCGGCCAATGAAAGACCTAAAAACTTACTGATTTGGGGCTGGAACGATAGCACAGCGGGGAGGGCGTTTGCCTTGCACGCGGCCGACCCAGGTTCGATTCCCAGCATCCCATATGGTCCCCTGAGCACTGCCCAGAGTAACTCCTGAGCATCGCCAGGTGTGACCCAAAAAGAAAAACAACAACAACAAAAAAACAACTTACTGATTTACCTTCAAGAAGCGGCTGGCGAGCTCCAGAGGCAGACGGTGCTCCCCCCTCCACCTCCAGAGGCCTGGAGCCAGGAGGCAGCCCACCCGCATCCAGACACACAGCCCAGACGCCACCCGGCACGCTCTCTCCTGGGGAAATGCATGTCCCTGGCAGTCACAGCTGCCCTGTTCTAATGCCAGGGGTGCCAACCCTCCTTCCCCACACACGGATGGGCAGAAAAGGTCTGGAGCCGGCAGCACCAAGAAATGTTTAGGACCAGCATTTGTCAGACTCTCTCTCTCTCTCTCTCTCTCTCTCTCCCCCCTCCTCCCCGCGAGAGCCCACTACTCCATGAGCTCCGCTCCGCCAGCCATGAAACTATACTGTTTCACTCTGTGTTTTCTCTGGAGATCAGGAATCCTTTTGCTTTGTTTTGGGGGCCATTGCACGCGGCGGACCAGGCCGACCCGAGTTCGATTCCTCCGCCCCTCTCAGAGAGCATGACAAGCTACGGAGAGTATCTCCCCCACGTGGCAAAGCCTGGCAAGCTACCTGTGATGTATTCCATATGCCAAACACAGTAACAACCAGTGTCACAATGTTACTGGGCTCGCTGGAGCAAATCCATGAACAACGGGAGGACAGTGCTACAGTGTTACTCACAATGCCCAGGGATGGCTCCTGGCTCTGTGCTCAGGGGTCACCTGGGCAGGGCTCAGGGGACCCTGGGTGGTCCTGGGGTGGAACCTGGGCAGGGAAACGCAGAGAACCCCATCCCTTCTCTCCAGCCCGCTCTGGAAACTCTGCTCTGAATGGCGAAGCGCGTGGACGCCGTGGAGAGTCTGGCCTCTCGTGGCAGCCTGAGAGCCACGAGCCACGGCCGCCTCCACACAGCTCAGACCCACCGCCATGTCCCAGGCCGTGGCGACTCCTGGGGCCACGTCTACTGGTGCTCAGGGGTGGCTCTGGCAGCGCCAGGGACGGAACGGGGCCTCCTCTCCCAGGCCAGTGCTCGCTCTTCCTGCAAATTGGACCAGCCCTGACCCCCCACTTCAGCAGCCCGGTGCCGAGCTAGGGAGGGGGGCCTCGCCCTCCCCGGCCCGCATGGGGCTCCCTCTCGCTCTGGGGCTCTCCCCCCCCCACACACACACACCCCTCCAACACCACACGCGTACCTCCCTTCCCTCTGGTTATCTGGTCATACTTTCTCCCTGATCAAGCCCTTCCTGTGGTCCGATCTTACGCTTCCGGCACCAGATTTCATTTTCCCCTGAGACGTCTCCTCTGTGCTTTGGCTGAAATGGGCATCTCGGAGACCAGCAACACCCTCCCGGCCGCATGGGACACAGGACACTTACCTAGGTCGTTTTGGAAGTCTAATTAATTCATCGTCACTTTAAGGGCACAGGATTCATCAGACACACTGTATCTGTAGTGACGACCACTTTGAAGACTTTATAGCATTCGAGGGGACAGAGAGAGGATGTGGGGGTAGGTGGGAGACACTGGCCTTGCATGTGGCCAGCCTGGGTTTGGTCTCCGGCACCTTCCACTGGCCCCCGGGGCCCACCGGGAGCGATCCCTGAGTGCAGAGCCAGGAGGAAGCCCTGAGCGCAGTGGGTATGGCCCCCAGGCCACAGTATCACGCCCATTAAAGCATGTACTCTGCACTAGGGTTTCCTTCCATCAACTCTCCCCATAATGACATAGTCGGGGTGAGTGTGGCTTCAGCAGGGCTTCAGCAGAGCAGCCACGGAAGGAGGGCTCTGGGGTCAGCCCCTGGGCTGCGTCCCCGTCCCAACGCCCCAGGCCCAGGGAGCCCAACAACTTTGAAATTAATTTTATGTTTTAAAAGATTAGACTTTTTTTTTTTTTTTGCTGAGATTGAATCCCCACACGAATCACCAGCACCTGCCTTACTCCTGGTCCCTGGAACCCAAGATTCTAAATTTGGCGCAAAGTTGGGAAGGAACAAAAAACATCTTCTGTGCCATCAAAATTAAGTCACACGGGTTTAGGGGCAACGGTACAGTGGGACGGGGTGGGATGGGGGTCGTGCGTTGCCTGTATTGCGTACCGAGCCCTGATAGGAGGGATCCCTGAGCACAGAGACAGGAGTCAGACCTGAGCACTGCTGGGGGTGGCCCCCCAAAAAAGGAACAGAAACAAAGTCGCACAGAGGCTGAGAGTCCAGAAAAACGCTAGTTCTACTCAGCCTGGCGCCAGCTACCAGTCTCATGGGACTTCACTTCCCCGTCTGTTAAAGGGGAACAGAGCTGACCCAGTTGCCCTCGGGGAGGTGAAGAGGAAATGAAATGACGTCGCTAAGATGCTTCCAGAGCAGAGCAAGGCTTGGCAGTGACGGAGAAGCCCAGGGCCCTCCCTCCAAGCCCACCTGGCCCGGGGAATGCCATCTGAGTTCCGCCTGTCTTTAACCTGAGGAAACAAACAGGAAGAGGCGGGTGGTGGGGCAGGCGGGCACGGGGACAAGTGACTGGACTGCAGAGCCATCAGGGTCCCACGGGAGACCCTGAGAGCCTGGGACATGGGAGCTCCGAGTCTCGGGGGCATGTCCCTGGGAGCAGCAGACATGGGCCGGACCCAGGGGCTAAGATCAGGGAGGTGAGGGCAGGAAGAAGATGGCCGGAGAGCTCCAACCCGGGACTGTCCTCGCTTCACTCTGGGACAAAGTCGGGACGCCCCAGAAAGGCCAACGAGTGCTCAGCCCTCTGGCCGGCACCTGACGGCACCCGATGGCCGAGGACAGCCAGGCCAGTCCCCCGGGACAGGCGTACGGGTGAGCTGCCTGCTCAAGACACAGGCGGGTCCCTCCCGACAGACCCCCTTCCTGGACAGCAGCTGGGCAGGTCTCTGAGACCCGGGGGTGGGGGAGGGGTCGCGGGGAGAGGTCACAGCACTTTGGGTGGGGGTGAGCAGTCACACAATTCTCCTCTCCCTCTTGTTTGCGGGGGGGTACACCCAGGGGTGCTCAGGGGTGATTCCTGGACCTGGGCTCAGGGATCACTCCTGGTGGGGCTCGGAGGACCATCAGCAGTGCTGGGGACTGAACTTGGGCCGCCCCATGTGAAGCCAACAGGTCACTCCTCCGGCCCCAGTACTTTCCCCCTTGAACCCTTGCCCACGAGGGACAGACGATGGGGGTGGGGGTGGGGGGTGCACCTTGGCTGGCAGCCAGTGTGGGAGGATGCAGTGGGGAGGGAGGCCGGGACAGGATGGGGGGCCCTGGCAGCGGGGAGAGATCTGTAAAGGACCTCACAGAGGGACAAGCCCAGACTTGGGGACCCAGAGTGGCCACCTCTGGAATCCTGCATGTTGTAGAGCTGCAAATGCGGCCCCTGCCCAAGGGGGCGGCCCAGGGCTGGGAGTGACCGTGGCGGCACCCGCCCCTGCCTCCCATTCATGGCAGGACAAGTCACTGCCTCCCTGGGCACGTTTTCTTACTCACCAGGTATGTGGCGAGAGTGTGTCCCTGAGCCCGGCCCGGCCAGGAGCCAGAGGGGAGGGCTACAAGCAAGGATCCCGGGACCAACGGGTTCTGCAAACCAGCGCAAAACTCACTCTGCTGGACCCAGACGCCAGACACACACACACACACACACACACACACACACACACACACACACATTTCCCCGATTGAGGTCCCCTGAGCACACATGAAGCACACACTGTGTTCCACAGAGCTGCGTTTGCTGAGCCCCAGACAGGAAGAATGCAGTGACCAGCTCTTCGGCCATCGTCTCTGACACAGAGCAAAGCCCTCCCGGGCCGGGAGAATGTCCACACTGCACACGATGGACCCCACTCAGAGCAGAGCCAGAGAACCTGCAGACCCAAAGCAACCATGACTGAGATGGCCAGGGCAGGGGGCACCAGGGGAGACCACTCAAAGAGCCCCAGATACACGGCCGGCGGCGTCTGTAGGGCAGGGCAGCTTCTGGGCACTCACTGCGTTCCTTCCAGCCCCGCCACCCAGCACGGGGGTTGAGTGCCATTTCCCGTTGGAGCCAGTTTCCCTTGCTGGGTGAGCCCCAAGAGGCATCTAACGGGGTCCCATGACTCCCGCCACCCCACCCCTGGTTTCTGTGGTCTTAGGAAGGAAACAGCAAGACTGATACGTGGAGTGTTTCAGGGAAGATAAAACCTAGTAACTGGAAGACTTGGAACTTTCAAGAGGAACCGAGAAACAGCTTGAGCGGCCGGGCCAGGCCTTGCCTAAGCCAACGGGGGTTCAGTCCCAGCTAACCTGGTCCCTGAGGACACTGGGCCTGCGGCCCTACAGCCCTCATGGATCACCAGGCGTGGCCCTGAATTCCAAGAGCATTCCCAGGCAATTTCTGGTACCATGGGCCTGAACCTCACCTCAGGTCGGGACCTAGCTCGTCTCGAAGCCAACGGGGTCCCCAGCACCCCAGGGAGCTTCCGCCGGAGAATTTCCGTGACTAGTGCCTGTGCCTTCGGGTCCTAACACCCCAACCGCAGCCTTCGCCTTCCCGGAGAAACGTCTGAGATGAGGGCCCGGAGCAGAGAGCAGAGGCTGGAGCCCAGGCTGCCTGGCGACGTCCTTCCTGCACGCCAGAACTCTCCAGAAGGGACTGGGATCAGTGCACAGAGCTGCCCACCCCCACCCCCCACCCCAGCCTGCATGCACTGGCCAGCAGCAAAGGGGGCCCAGCCCAGATGTCCCCTCCTCACCGGGAACAATGGCCACGCAGATGCACTGGCCCTGCAGCAAATAAATCAGCCACGGCGTTGAGGCAGGCGGGAGCAGCCGGGAACCCCCCAGCGAATGGCCCTGCAGGTCGGGACCACTTTAAGCACTTTTATTTCTGAAGATGAGCAAATATGAATCCGGTTAACCCCACCACGCCACTCTGCGTCTCCCTCTCCTCTCCCGGCATCAGCGGCGTCAGCTGGGGGATTGATCCGGCGGCAACGACTGTTTCTGTTTGGTTTGGAGGGTGTTCCGGGGCTGGGAGTGTTCAGGGACCCTGTGCGGTGCCAGGGATCAAACTGGGGTCAGCCCTGGGGGACTCCACCTGCAGCCCCCATCCCAGCTCTGGGGAGCAGCCCCCCTCCCCCAGGCGAGGTGGAGGGTCACCAGGGCCGGCAGGAAACCATCAACTCTGCTTCCGCAGTTCAAGTCCACACACAAGGAGAGCACGGCGCTAAGGGAACATGCAGACGCTTGGCCCAATGACTGAAACCAACCTGGAGCCCCCATTTGCCTTGTGCGGGGGGCGTGAGGGGTCTCCCCACATCCCAGGGCAGCCTGAGTCCCCCGCTGAGAACTTCCCTCCCAGCCACGGGGTTCCCTGGAGATTTCGGTGGTACTTAGAGCCATGTGGTGCCATGGAACCCCAACCACTGAGCCATCTCCTGGGCCCTCCTCAAGGGATATCGGAATGAAGCACATCTCAGGGCAGATGCTCAAAAATTACAAACTAGCGGGCCAAAAAGTTGGTACAGCGGGGAAGGCGTCTGCCTTGCGTGTTGCCGGCCTGGGTTTGATCCCTGGCATCCCATGTGGTCTCTGAGCTCACCAGGGGTGATTCCTGAGTGCAGAGCCAGGTGTAAGCCCTGAGCACCTCCACACCTCCGGGTATGGCCCCCATACTAAACAGCAGCAACAAAACTGTCCAAACTGACTGAAATCCAGCGAGCCGTGAACGCCAGACCCCAGAGGCACTTCTTTAGGGCCACAGGGCCTGGGGTGGGGATGTCAGCCTCCTGGAGAGAGAAACAGGGTAGCCGGGAAGAACGGGGGACCAGAGCCCAGGAGGATGTCAAAAGACACAACCCCCCCCCCCCCCACACACACACACACACACACACTTCAGGGCCGGAGTCTGCCCAACCTGTCCCTTCTCCTTCCGAGAGGCGAGGTAGATGGTCTGTGCAGGGGCTGGAGCTGCCAGCAGCCCCAAGTGCAGGAACCAGCCACGGTCCTTTTCCCATCCCAGCTCTACAGGACCCTCTGCCCAGGGGTAAGGCAAGACCAGCCAAGTCCACGTGCCAGGCGGGGACAGGCGCATGGCAAAGGCAGGCGAGGGCCCCCGCTGACCCAGGTCCCCTGACCAGGACACGCAGCCCCCGAGCTGCTGTGTGGGAGGTCGCAGCCCCCAAAACCAACCCTGGACTTCCACCATCGCAGGTTCGACCCCTCCGTCCACTTCCTTCAGCAGGTCAATAGCCAGACCCCGCCCACGCCGGGCCCCCCTCAACACCTCTGCAGCATAAATAGGTCAGACCCGCATTTATTTATAGAGTCTCCAAGATGCCGACGGCGGAGCGGCCGGGCCTGGGGAAGGAATTCTCTCTCCTCCGCCATGGAGCGGCCGCTGAGTCTTCCCCGGAGTCTGCGGGCGCCAACACTTGCAGCTGGAGACACTATAAATACCCTCGCGGGTGTGGTCCCAGGAGGCACCCGCCGAGAGGCTGTGAGAGCGAGCCCCCCGGGCCGCAGGGTCCGCATCTGCCAGCAGCTGCCCTACATGCGGGGGGGTTGCCTGAGGACCCAGAGCAGAGGAGACTTTCACGAAGACTCAGAGACCTCCCGGACCCTGTGTGGAGGCTTCCCTGCAGCGCGAGACTCCCTTGGCAGAGAAAGACTCAGAGCGGTGGACGTGAAGGTCGGGAAGAACTTCCTCCCCCGGCCTGCTCCCACCTGCCCCCCGCCGGGCCACATGGACCCCGTCAGCTCAGTGGAGCCAGGGCCATGACACCGGGCACCAGAGGTCACCCCAACCCTCCAGCGGCCCTGCTGAGGCTGCCGGGCCATGAGGAGCACTGTGATGGGAGTCCACGGGAAGGCCTGCACCACGCTGGACAATGGCACTGACCAGCCAGGGGCCGTGACGCTGTGTGTGGCTGTCGTGGGGATGCTCGGGGCTCCCTGATAATCCTCCGGGGGGGGGGACACAAGGAAAGTGCAGTTCCCCCCTCTGCTCCCACCTGCTGTGTCCCGTCTGCCTCTTCCTCCCAGCAGTCTGCCTGGCATGAGAGCCCCTGCTGTCCTGCAGAAGTCAGCCAAGAGGTCCCCCAGACCCACATTCCACCCGGCCTCGTCCATCCAGCTCTTCCCTTTCTTGCTGGGCCAGAGGGGGACCCCTACACACACATACACACACACATATACACACACATACACATACACACACAAACACACACATACACACATAAACATACACATACACACATGCACACACTTAAACAGATGCACACAGATGCACACACATACATACGTATACACACATACACATATACACATACACACATATACACAAACACACACATACACACATAAACATACACATACACACACTCACACACATACAGATGCACACACATACATACATATACACACATACATGCACATACACACACACACGCACACATGCAGCATCAGCTCCAGAAACTGTCCCCAGAAAGGAAGCAGAACAGGAGAACTGCGAGCCAGGGACACTGGACCCAACACAGCACAGCGTCTTTAGTGAGACCCGGACGTGGGTGCCCATCCTTCGTGAGACCCGGACGTGGGTGCCCATGAAGGCTCTGAAGGTGGCAGCAGCCCCACCCGGCTCTGCCCGGCCTCTCAGGGCAGGACGCAGGGTCCTGGGAAACCAATATCCAGGGTCCGACCCCAGCTGCCCCAGGCTCTGGAGTCCCCCACCCACCCAGTTTGCAGGCAGAGCGAGGGTGCGTGGGCCCATCTCCCAAGGGCGCATCTGCCTCTCCCGCGCTGTGTGTGGCTGTGTCCGCCTTGCCCGGCTTTGCTTTTCTCCCAGTCTGGGCTCTGAGAGCTCCCTGGTCCAAGGCCCAGAGGGCGCTGGGCCGGGAGGAAGAGAAGCCCTTCCCTCTGGGCCTCATACTCGCCACGGAAGGAAATCTGGAAACCGTTCAAAAACACCCCAAGGGCTGGAGAGATAGCACAGCGGGTAGGGCATTTGCCCTGCACACGGCTGACCCGGGTTCGATTCCCAGCATCCCATAGGGTCCCCCGAGCACAGCCAGGAGTAATTCCTGAGTGCATGAGCCAGGCGTAACCCCTGAGCATTGCTGAGTGTGACCCCCTCCTCTGCAAATAAAAGCAGAAAAAAAAAACACCCCGAGCCCAGAGTCGCTGACCCCGAATCGCCCTTCCCCTCCTCACTCTCTTTCCCTTTTCTTTCTTGTCCTGCTCTGCTCAGAAGCCACAAACACCACTGATGCCTGAACGGGACAGGCTCCCCCACGCTAGCTGCTGTGGAGGGCGGGGGTGGGGGTGCTAGGCTGGGCAGAGAGACAGTGCCAAGGGCAGGGTTCGAGCTTTGCGTGTCTGTCAGAGGTAATCCCCGAGCACAGAGCCAGGAGGAAGCCTTGAGCATGGTCGGGTTTGCACCCCCCCAACAAAAAACAAAAAAACACCTAAAAACAAAAAGTGCCTCTGAAAAAAAAGGGAGGGGGCTGGAGCAATAGCACAGCGGGGAGGGCATTTGCTTTGCACGCAGCCAACCTAGGTTCGATTCCCAGCATCCCCAGGAGTAATTCATGAGTGCATGAACCAGGAGGAACTCCTGTGCATCGCCGGGTGTGACCCAAAAAGAAAAAAAAAGTGCCTCTAAGGACCGGGTTTAGGGACACCGACTTTGCATCAGCCAAGTTGGAATCCTGGCACTGCCTGGTCCCCGAGACCACTGGGAGTGGCCTGGCCCTGACGGGTCCCCGTGTTCCTCCTGCGTGGACACAGGGAGCTCCAGCCCCCAGGCCGAGCCTGAGCCCTCAGTCTCTCGACAGGGTACAGCCTGGGTGCACTCAGGAGCCCCTCACCCCCTTGGGGAGAGCTGGGCTGGGGGAGTTCTTTCTGAGTGTCCATCAGGAGTAGGGAACATGAGTGAGGAGGGGCCCTGGCCGGTAGGAGCCCTGGGCCCGGGATTCCCCTGCCCCGGCCATGTCCAGCTGACCTTCCTCCCCTTCTGAAATTTGCTGAGGGAATCAGGCCACGCCGACTCCAAGTGTTCAAACGCCAAGTTTTCAGATTTTTCCAAAGTCCTGCAGTTGCAAAACCTTGAGGAAAGCCCCGAGATGCCTTTCCCAGGAAGTGCAGGGGTGGGGTGGGGGGGTGGGCAGGAGAAGGGCAGGGAGTGGGCAGGGCACAAGGGCAGGGGTCATCGGCCCCCACAGCGTGTCCCCCAAGGAGGGACTGGGACACTCCGTCTTCAGGGAGCACCCCTACGCTCACTGTCTCTCACTCGTGGGAGGGGCTGGTCTCCTTCTTCTCTGGGTCCCGGCGCCCCAAAAGGCTGACTTTCCTGCTCCCCACAACTTCCTGAGACCCCCAGGAGTCTGAGGACAGAAGGCAGAACCAGCAGGAGCAGACACAGGGCGGTAACCACTCTCCCAAGCCCTGCTCGGGTCCTACCCCAGAGGGAATCTGCAGAGGGCGCACAGGGGCTGCCCCCTCACTCAGAGCAGGAGACCCCCAAGCTCCCCGACCCGGGGGCCCACATCTGATGAGCACCTGCTTTACAGCCTCTCCGGTCCTCACAGAATTAGAGTGCAGCATTTTTAATTTTATTTATTTATTTTTGCTCTTTGGGTTACACCCAGCGATGCTCAGGGGTTCCTCCTGGCTCTGCACTCAGGAATTACTCCTGGCGGTGGTCCAGGGACCCTATGGGATGCCGGGGATCAAACCTGGGTCGGCCACATGCAAGGCAAACGCCCTACCCACTGGACTATCGCTCCGGCTTCAGGAGCACTTTTTTTAAAAGGCAACAGGAGGGGCTGGAGCAATAGCACAGTGGGTGAGGGCGTTTGCCTTGCACGTGGCCGACCCAGGTTCGATTCCCAGCATCCCATAGGGTCCCCTGAGCACCACCAGGAGTAATTCCTGAGTGCAGAGCCAGGAGGAACCCCTGTACATCGCTGGGTGTGACTCAAAAAAGCAAAATAAATAAATTAATTAATTAAAATAAAGGCAGCAGGAACTTTGTCAATATTTATCATCCACAGATATTTTCCTGCTGGAGATTCACCTTCACGCCCTCCAGTAAAAACCACCGGCATTCCCCAAACGCTTCTGACGCACGAGACCAAGGAAGATGGAACATAAACACCGCAGCTAACTTCTGCCTGAGTGCCCAAACCTGCCAGGCAGATGGGCCCCAAAGCCCCCAGAATGGAGCCCCAGAGCCATGCCTGGCACCCAAAGACCACCCTGGTCAGTGTCCCTCTCCCCAGGCCTGACCCGCAAGCCCGATGCTCGGGGCAGCCCCTCGCCAACGACTAGAAGTTGAGCCATCAAGAACTTTGGGCAAATCAAGTTAGAAATCGAAGTGAACGTGTTTCCCCAAGGAGCGCTGGGTTTTCAAATTTCATTAACGGTGGTGTGTAGACATGTAAAACGAAGATGATGAACAGAACCAATAATCCAGATCCTTCGTGTCAGAACTCCCAGAACCTTTGCTTCAATTAGCGAATCAGCTGAAGCGAGACCGGACCAGATGGCCGGCTCGGGCTTGGTGGCTCCGTCCGCCCCTTCTCGGGGTGAGACACATCCAGCCTCCAGGCCGGGAGAGCCCAGAGGTGACCCGGGCTGAGCCGAGCCCCCAACCACCATCCTGCCCAGGCCGTGGTGCCCAGGGAACCTCCCTTGCTGCCCGCTCTTGCTCGTGGCCCTTCCTGGCACACCTGCTCCTAGTGGTCCTGAGCAAAGGCACCGGCGCTGCACCCACCGTTGTACCTCCCGTGGGCATTCTCGAGGGGACTCTGGAATGAACTCCTTCCCTGCCACTGGCAGACCCGGTGCTCCACACCCCTGCCGGGAAAGGCAGCTCCGAACACACGCGGTGTGTGTTTTTCTTTTTTTTTTTTTTTTCTTTTTGGGTCACCGAGGTGTGTGTTTTTCTTTTCTTTATTTTTTTTTTCCTTTTTGGGTCACACCCAGCGATGCACAGGAGTTCCTCCTGGTTCATGCACTCAGGAATTACTCCTGGTGGTGCTTCGGGGACCATATGGGATGCTGGGAATCGAACTTAGGTCGGCTGCGTGCAAGGCAAACGCCCTACCCGCTGTGCTCTTGCTCCAGCCCCTGGGGCGTGTGTTTTTCACCTCCCGAGTCAGTTGTGCAGAGACTCCACCTCGCTGTGCTCTGACAAAACATCCCGCTTGCACCTTGCAGTCCCGCCAACCCTGCAGACGGCTCCACTTTGCATGGATGGAAAGATGGTGGAAGTCATTTGGGTTTAAAGAAGAGGTCTGGCCTGGGGTGGAGGAAGAGCCTGGCCTCTGGGGGTGGGGGGACTCCGGAGGACACAGCTCAGGGTGGTTTGCTTTGGCTGCTTTGTTCTTGTTGGTGCTCAGGGTTGACTTCTCGCTCGGTGCTCAGGGATCACTCCTGGAGGGGCTCGGGGGACTCTCTGGGGTGCAAACCCGGCTTTGGTGCGTGCAAGGCCACAAAAGCTCCCCGACAGTGCACCTGAAGACCACCCTGGTCAGTGCTGCTCTTCCCAGGCCCGACCCGCAAGCCCGATGCTTGGAGCAGTCCCTCACCAACGACTGGAAGCTGAGCCATCAAGAACTTTGGGCAAATAAGGTTAGAAATCGAAGTGAATGTGTTTCATTCATGTGGGCTTCCCTGCTTGTCCTGCAGCTCTGGCCCTGCGGGTGGATTTGCTCCAGTCTAGAGGGTGCAGGAAAGGGGGTCTCCAAGTGTCAGGCAGAGTCAGGAGAGACCCTCAAGGGGGAGTTGCCCAGCCGGGGGGAGTCACGGACACGGGAGCAGGGTGGGGACCCCTTACATAGCAGGGGCATAGCCCCAGGCCCCTGACTTCAGGTGCCTCTGGGACAAGGGCTCAAATTCTCCCCCCGAACGTCCCAGCCGGGGTCCCACACGTGGGAGGATGGGGTCCCACTGATTCCTGCTCTCTCTACTCAAGGATAATTCAGTGCCCTCTTCCCCAAGTTCTCTAGGCACTGGGGAAACGTGAGGTTCAGGACAGATAGACAGTCCCTCTCTTTCAGACCCACGGGGCACCTGGCCTAGATGGAAATAGACCGAGGGGTGAAGAAGGTAGTGTCCCTCAGAGATGGCTGGGGGGTACTGGGGATCTGGGGGTGCCCTACCCCACACTGTGCTGTGACGTCACCATCCAGAGGGGCGCGTGGAGGGAAACCAGATGAGAGGGACAATGCTGATGGCTACATGGGTTTTTGTTTGGTTTGGGGGCACCTGCTCCGTTTCCGACCTGGGCCGGCTCACCCCTCCTTAGGCAACCTGGTGGTCCTCCGCTCCCGGAGGGTCACCATATTGATGCCGAACTTAGTGCGGACACCCAATCGGCATAGCGCACTACAGCCCAGAACTCCTGGACTCAAGCGATCCTCCGGCCTCAGCCTCCCGAGTAGCTGGGACTACAGGCGCGCGCCACCACGCCCGGCACCAATCCCAGCATCTTCCAGAGGGGCTTGGGGGTCCCGAAGGGGTGCTGGGGATTTGAACCACGTCGGCTGCATGCTGGCCAGCGTCTGAACCCCGTCCTATCTCTCTGGGCTGGGCGCGTGGCTCTTTGGATATGGAAACTCTGAGTAAGCCTGAAGGAGGGTGTGATTGTCGGGTTCCATGGGGCCCTGTAAATTACCCCGTTATCTGCACTCTGAGATGACAGAGTCTCCTGATCCGGATTAAAGGGGAGAGAAAACACACGCACAGAGCGACTCTTCTTCCTGAGACAGGTGATGGAGCAGAGCTGGAGGATGGGGCCAGAGAACCGCCGCCCTGGGCAGCCCGGCTCCACACACTCACTCCAGGACAGGATGTTTAAAACCCCACAGCCCGGCCTCGGCTGAGCCCCTACCTGCAGCACGGCACATGGGGACTTGGCATCTTTCGGAGATCAAGGTAAGCCAAAACACACCTGGTCCCATTCCATGGGGATCGAGGTGCCCGTCCCACTAACCGAAGCAGCAGAAACGCCTCCCGACCGGGAAGGGGAATCTCAGCCCCATCTCTGAGTGTTGCTCCCTCTCTTGGTAAAACGGTTCGGACCAGTGCAATCCACTGCATTCTGCAAACACAGGCCCCTGCCAAGCCTAGCGTGTGGCCGTGGAGGACGGGGGGCTCGCAGAAGTCCCCAAAACTTGGAGCAGAGGGTCCGAGAGAGCACCCAGGCCAACACTCACCAGTCACCAGAACTTGGGCAGGATGCAGCCCCCTGGCCTTGACTTCCCCATCTGTAAAATGGGCGGGCAGCTCATGCTGCCCTCCACAACGGCCCAGGGGTGAATGAAACAATGTCCAGAGCGTCTGGCGGATGCAGAGACTCAAACACTTGGCACTGGCAGCCGGGCCCCTTGTGCCCGGCACCAAGCCTTTCTCCACACTTGTTCCTCTCTGAGCTGCCAGGGCTGGAGGAGAAGGTGACCTCCATCACTGCCCCCGGGAAGAGGCGCCTCCAGAGCGCGTGCACCGGGAAACACGCTGCATAGCTCCTCCGGGATTGGCTGGCCCCTCGGAAAGTAATTCTAATTGATGACCCGCGGAAGGGTCCCAGCTGCCGTCTGGGAGATGAAGGCCACGCCGAAGTGATGAAATTCCGAACCAGCTCCTGCCTGCGGCGGGGGCTGGGCTAATCAGACGTGCGGTGGCGGCAGCGGGTCTGGAGGGGGCTTGGGGTGGGGGGTAGGGGTCCCGTGAGATGCTCTCCGCGTTGTGGGGGGGTCTGGGTGGGGAGGGCACAGCAGCTCTGCGCTATGGTGCCACCTTGGGTAAGTCTAAAAATATTTCTGAATAAAAACAGCTCAGATAAAATTACGAGGCGGCAGTGAGGAGCGCCCGGAGGGAGACGCAGGGGACCTGGGACCCGGGGCCAACCTGGGACCTGCCGCCGCGACCCCCCCCCCCCCCGCCCCCGGCAGCCGGGCACCACGCGGGCTGGGGACGAGCCGCTGAACGAGCGTCTGGCGTGATGCTAAATCAGGCCGGGAAGAGGGGAAAGTTTCCCTTTCATTTCTGCCTCGATGGAAACGCAGGGAGATGGATGCGGGCGCACGGCTGGAAAATCAATCCCGGGCCGCAGGAAATGGCCATTTTGCCGCGACTGCTGATAAACAACGGTGGGCAGCCGGGCACGGGCGGCCTTGGTTGTCCCTGGGGCTGGACTCTGGAATAGGTTGGGAGGGGAGAGGGGATCGGGCCAGGGGGACACTGGGTAGGGGGCACCAGGTAGGGGTACTGGGTAGGGGGCACCAGGTAGGGGTACTGGGTAGGGGGCACCAGGTAGGGGTACTGGGTAGGGGCACCAACACAGTGCCCTGTGAGGAGCAGGCTCGGGGCCTGCGGCAGTGTGGGGCACAGAGCAAGCTCGGGGCCACTGAGGGTCACTCTGAAGGGGACGCACAGAGCCAGAGCTGGAAGAGCTGGACACGCCTAAGGGCCAGCACCAGAACCCTGTATATTAATGATGGTGAAGCGGCCCGTCCTTCACCCCTGCCCGTCTCAGCGTCCGCTGCCGCAAAGGGTGACAGGTCGGGAAGCAAACAGGAAGAGCACTGTGGCCTGAGGCTGGCAGCTTCCCAGGGGAATCTTGTCCACTCTTCCCTTCCCTCCTTCCGCCCATTTGTCTGTCCATCCATCTATCTTCCCACCCATTCGCCCATTTAACAGATGCCCCCTTTGCCCAGTAATCTCCTTCCTCCCCCACAGGCCACCATCCTTTCCTTCCTTCCATCCGTCCTACCCCCTTCTTCCCTTCTGCTCACCCATCCTCATTTGCATCCGTCTATCCTCTGTCCATCCTTCCTTCCTCCCGTCCTTCCTTCCTTCCACCCACCATCCCTCACGCATCCCTGCAAGCATTCCTCCCCACGGGCTACACCTGGACCTGCCCCCTTCAGTAAGACACATGGCCACGCAGGAGCAGAGACAGGCCCTGGCTGGACCTCTGTCAGAAGTGGGGGAGGGACACGCACAGAGGGGAAAAAAACTCTCTGGGGTTCCACAGAGGCCACAGCCCGTCGGAAAATGCATCAAGAAACCCACAACGGCGTCATTGAGGGAGTCGTGACCCCGAGGGTCCATGAGGCTCGCTGTCCAGATCCATGTTTGGCGAAAGAACCAGAAACCAGGACTAGAACCATACATAATACAGCAGAAACAGCGCTTGCCTTGCGTGCAGCCAACCTGGGTTCGATTCCCGGCACCCTGTATGGTCTCTAGAACATTGCCAGCAGCACTAATTCCTGAGTACAGAGGCAGGAGTAGCCCCTGAGCATTGCCGGGTGAGACTCAAACACCAAAACCAAAAATCCAAAAACCAAACAGAAACCCAGAAACACAGAACGATGCTGATCATGGAGAAGCTCTAAGGATTTCTCAGCACTGTAGCAGGGTAGCACTGTGCTCCCGTTGTTCATCGATTTGCTCGAGCGGGCCCAGTAACGTCTCCATCGTGAGACTTTGTTGTTACTGTGTTTGGCATATTGAATACGTCATGGGTAGCTTGCCAGGCTCTGCCGTGCAGACGAGATACTCTCGGTAGCTTGCCAGGCTCTCTGAGAGAGGCAGAGGAATCGAACTTGGGTCGGCCAGGTCGGCCGCATGCAAGGCAAAAACTTAATCTCAGGCCTGGAGCGATAGCACAGCGGGGAGGGCATTTGCCTTGCACACTGCCAACCCGGGTTCGATCCCCGGCATCCCATAGGGTCCCCCGAGCACCACCAGGAGTAACTCCTGAGTGCAGAGCCAGGAGGAACCCCTGAGCGTCGCTGGGTGTGACCCCAAAAAGATAAAAAAAAACAAAAACAAAGAAAGCTTAATTCCAGCATGCCTTTGTGTGCAGGCACGCACGTGTACATGCAAGCACACACATGGCACACACGTGTCCAGCCTGCGGCCCGGAGCAGCACCGAGTCTGTATTTCTTTCCCAAAGCCCCACGAGTCCCCGAGCCTGGAGTGGCCGTCACAGAATCGCTAGCAAAGTTCATCTCCCCGCCCTTGTGGAGGACCAGAGGCACATCTCTAAAGGTCTCCAAAGCATCCAGAACATTCCAGCCACACTCTCTTTCTGCCTAGGGCTATAGCATTCAGATGGCACCTGGGAAGCAAGCACTGCAAAACAGAGGTCAGGGACAGAGTCAGGGCGCGCGGGACGCACCCCAGCCTGCGCGCAGCCATCCGTCCTGCCCTCCCCCGGCAGGATTCTTTCAGTCAGAACAGCCCCAGCCAGTGCCCCAGAGTCAGAGTCGGCCCCTTGTCCGTGGGCTTGGCCAGATCAGATAAAGTTTCTTCTCTGAATTGGTTCCTGATTGAATTACTCCCCGGATAAGCCTGGGCCCCGAGAGCTGCAGGGAAAGACCCTAAAACGCTGGGCCCGTGAGAGCTGCTTCCTGCCGAGCTCGGTTGGTGGAAGGGAGGGTGGTGGGAGGTTCCAGAGGTGCCCCCATGCAGACTCCCCCCAGCCCGGAAGGAGGGTCCCAGGGTTCCGCTCAGACTCAGGAGCAGACCGGAGAGGTGACCCAGTGCTTACGGCATGAGTCCTGCAGCTGCACCCCGAGTGTCGACCCCCCTGAGCATGGCTGGGTGCGGGCCTCAAGGGTCCAAACACCCCAGGGCACCTGGACGATCCCCAGAACCCCAAGGGACCGGGCAGGAGCTCCCTTGAGCCCTCGAATTGAATGAATCACGGCCTGCTTAGCTGAGAATCACTGGGAGTTGCTTCACGCTCCCTGGGCTCCACGTGTGAGCCCCCCACACTCCCCACCCCCAATAAATTAATTACGGAATTTCTGGAGAACATTGTGAGCCCGCAACCCTGATTCGATTCTGACCCCGTGGGACGTCTCTGGACCTCAGCGTCCCATCCACAAAACAGAGATTCTCTGTTTTCCCCAAGGCCTGGCTAAGTTCCAAGCCATCAGACCCCGCCTGCACCCCCACAGGATCAAGCCTTCCCTGGCCACGGAGAACAGGTGAATAGCAAGTGAGCCAGGGTGTCAAGAGAAGTAACTAAGGGGTCCTAAAACAGTCCTGGCCACACCCACACGGCCACACGGAAGCTGGGCCCTGAAGGTTGGCACTCTTGACATGTATACTTTATTTTATTTTATTTTATTTTATTTTTGGCTTTTTTTGGGGGGGCGTCACACCCGGAGATGCTCAGGGGTTACTCCTGGCTTTGCACTCAGGAATCACTCCTGGCGGTGCTTGGGGGACCGTATGGGATGTTGGGACTCGAACCCAGGTGGGCCGCCTGCAAGGCAAACGCCCTACCAGTCACTGTGCTATTGCTCCAGCCCCAGACATGTATACTTTAAACGGGTGCATAGCATGGTAGTGAATAAACAGGTGACTGGTGAAATAAACATTGCAGGTGAATGGCATCTCAATTAAAAAAAACAACAACAAAAGATGACTTGAATAGACAGCACAAGCCTATTACCTGATTTTTAAAAATATAACAAAAAAAAAATTTTTTTCCCCTCTCTTTCCCACTTCCCCTCTGCCCTGTCCCTGAGTCGTCCGCAGACCCCTCCTGGCCCAAAGGCACGTGAGGCGGGTTTTCAGTGGAGGAATCTCTCCCCTCCCAGGCCCTGAAAACCTGCTGACTCAGAGGCGGGCGGGCTCACCCCTGCGATTGATTGGTTTCAGCGTTAGCAGCCGAGAGCAGATATATTTTCTGCCGCCCAAACAGCAACCCTTGGCGATCCCTCTGCTCGGTCCCTGGGCACCAGGCACAGGATTCGTGACGCTCCGGCGGCCACCCCGGCAGCCCGGCCTTGCCGCCAGCAGGCGCGTCCTGAAGAGGAGATGACATTTGCCAAGCTCCCACTCGCCCGCTCAGAACATCGTCTATGTCTCATTTCTTGGAGAAATTGTTTTGCGCGGGTATAAATAGCTCCTCAGACTTGGGACGACACAAATGTCAGGCGGATCCCCGTCTCAGGAATCCGGGCGGCCCGCGTCCTCCTCCCGTTTATTCCCGCCGAGAACTTTCTCAGTCGAGTTCAGCACGTCCGAAAAGAAGCTATTTCCTCTCTCTGGCTCTCAAAATAGTTACCCCGGGTCTTTGGCCTGAAGTGGACTTGGCGGGGTCTCTCTGGAACATGGCGTGTTTATTCCAAGCGGCGGCAGAGAAGGGGGGAGGGTTCGGCTGATGTCAGGCTGGAGAGACCCCCAGAAGGGGGAAGCTCGGGCCCCCTGGGCAGGCTGGGCGAGCCTTCGAGATAGGAATGCTCGGAGAGGACCACCTAGAACCACAACAGAAACTTCCAGCCCCGTGCTGGACAGGGTCAGTGGGGACAGAGGGAGTGAGTACCGGGCTCTGCCTCTCTCACCACCTCGAACCTCCTCCCCTTCCATGGCTTCTCTTGTGCAGGGTCCCTGAGAAGGCGAGACCCCCCTCCCCCCAGAGGAAGGTCAGCTGCCAGTCCTGAGACAGGGTGCCATGCTCATCACACGGAAGCTGAGAAGGAGGTGATGAGCAGGGGGTCGGGGGGGATCCTCTCTTCTCTACCGAGTCTGAGTCTTAGGCTGCAGGGTCCAGGGCCTGCCAGTACCCGGCTTGGTCCCTCTCATTTGTCCTTGAGTTTGTGATGAGAGAGAAGCTGGTAGGACCCCTCGGTTGGAACTGTGCCAATGACGAATGGGGCTTCCCCAGGGCTCCGGGCCTCCACATGACACTAGCTGGAACCCCCCAGAAGGAGGGTTTGCATAGAGGGTCTCAGGAACAGCTGCCCTACACACATACACACACACACACACACACACATCATACCCTACCCACAACCACACCCCACTGCTCTTACCAACAACCATACCACACCACCACACACACAACCAGATACAGCCACCACCACCTGCCCTCCCTCCCACCCACCAAAACGACACCACGCAACCAAATACATGTACACAACAGCTGTAACCCACACACACTTGAGGGTCAGAGGCCGTGGTGGGACCTCCCCGCAGCGCCCCCAAACTCATCCAGAGAAGAGAGCAGGGCTGGGTGCGGGTGAAGACATTCTGCTCCAGACAGTCTGCGCCGTTCTTCACGGAGACCCAGAAAACCCAGACTGCCCCCCTGGGAGCCCCAGGAAGGGGGCCATCACACACAGGCCCCCAGTTCCTCCTCTGGCCGGAAACCAGAACTTCCTGCTGACTCCCCAGCCCAGACTGCGCAGGGGCCCAGAGCTTGCCCTAGGTCCCCCAAATCAATGCTGCTATCGGCCTGCACGTCCAGGACACCGCGGGGCTAGGGACCCCGGCAGCCTGGCCCGACTGATGCCGGATACACAGGCCCATGGACGGCTCTCAGGACAGTCACGCCCCACATCCCGGAAGCCCTCGGGTACCCAGCAGTCGCAGTGCGTGAGCGCCAGGGAAACGCTAAGTAAACAAATTCACAAATCAGAGGGAAGACGCCTCTGCCAGCCAACAGTCTGATCTGGGGGGTTGGAAATTACGGCTCCCACAAATACACGCGGTAGATTTTTAATGCAAATATTTACATTCCAAACAAAGGAGCAAGAGGCTGGGAGAGAAGCGATTTTGTAGGGCCCCGGGCCATGTGAGCGGCCCCACACCTCCCCAGGGACCACACAGACCCGCCGGAACCTCCCGGCATTACAACACCGGACTCCTGTGAGAACACAGTGGCCCCGGCCCCCTCCCGGCCACCCCGCCACCTAACTGGGATTTCTTTCTTTCTTTCTTTCTTTCTTTCTTTCTTTCTTTCTGTCTTTAATTGAATCACTGTGAGATGCAGTTACATAGCTTTCATGACCGAGTTTCAGTCATAAAATGATCGAACACCCATCCCTCCACCAGTGCACATTTTCCACCACCAATGTCCCCAGTATCCCTCCCACCACACCCCCCGCCCCCTGCCCCAGCCCCAGCCCAAGCCCATTGGGATTTCTTTTCTGACTTGTGGGGCCACACCCAAAGGCCCACCCAGCGCAGGAGCCAGGACAGACGGGCCTGCAAGGACCCATCGCCAACCATGCAATAAGGGGCGGCCGCCTTTGGAGGCCCCATGTGGGTCCTGCTCTGCCGCCCCCCAACCCCGACAGCCCCTCTCCCTGAGAGGTGTCCCCCGGGGTCCAGCACAACATACCCAGGAAGTTGGAACACCCAAATACACGCAGGATGGGTCAGGGTGGAGACTTGCAGCAGGGTGGGATGTAGCAGCCCGAGGAGGTGGTGCAGATGCAGGCGAGGGTCTGGGTCACTGCGAAGCCCTCCCAGAGGCAAGAAGAGGAAGAGGGGAAGAGCCGAGAAACACTGAGCACCCAGCTCCTCGCCTCGCCAACAGCCCCAGCAACGGCCCCTCAGCCTCTCCACCCCGCTAATCACTTGCTCTGCAGATAACAGCAGTTGGCGGGCCCAAGGCCTAACCTCCTGCACCCGCTGTTCTTATCAGAACGGGCCCTAATAGGGACCATTTGTCACCCCATCGGCCGCCAGGCCCTTGGCTCGACGCTCCACTCCACGATCCCGGACACAGCCAGTTAGTCCCTGTGTCGCAGGGCTGGTGTCTCCACTGTGTGGTCCTCAGGGGAGACTCCCGTGACTTGGGAGGGAGGCGTTGCCTGTTCCCCACCATCCCTACTGGTCCAGCCACACTCTCTGTTGGGCTCAGGGAAGACCCCCTGCCCACTCCCATCTCCCCAGTCTTCCCCCTCCCTGTCCTTCCCAAGGTTCAGAACTTGGCCAGGAAAGAGGGGACCCTGGCACGGAGAGTCCTTGAACCCCCACTGCATGTTTTCTGATGCATCGAGGATGAAGTGTTTGGGTCTGGGAATCACACCCAGCAGAGCTCAGGGCTGACTCCTCACTCTGTGCTCAAGGATCACTCCGGGAGGTGGAGGGGGGTGGTGTTCGGGGGACCCTACATGGTGCTAGGGGTCAAACCCGGATCGGTTGCATACAAGGCAAACCCTCGTACTATTATTCCAGCCCTGATGAATAGATTTTTAATCCTAGTTTTCAGGTGAGGAAACTGAGGCACAGGAGTTTCTGTTACCTCTGGCCCAGGGACCTGGAGATGGACCAGGAGGGACCAAAAGGCAGGCCAAGGGTGTCCAGGCCATCCGCAAACTTTCAGCCCACGGGTTCAACACCCAGGACCACTGCCCGGTGGGTACCCCACAGTTGGCTCTGGGGACCCTCGAGGACCCTGAATGAACTGACTTCCGAGGGGCCGAAGTGCAGCCAAAGGGCAGAGACATCCAGAAGCTTCCAACAAGAACTGAGTGCAGAAAGGATGTACAGGGATATGCGTGATAGCCTCTCAGTGCCTGTATTGCAAACCATAGCATGGAGGGAGGAGGAGAGGGTGAGAATAGAGGGAAATTAGGAACACTGGTGGCGGGAAATGTACACTGGTGACGGGACGGTATCAGAACATTGCAGGACCCAATCACGAGCAACTTTGTAATTGTGTATCTCCCCTTGAGTCAATCACACACTGTCCTCCCGTTGTTCATCGATTTGCTCGAGCGGGCCCAGTAACGTCTCCATGGGAGACTTTGTTGTTACTGTGTCTGGCATATCGAATACATCACGGTGGCTTGCCAGGCTTTGCGGTGCGGGCGAGATACTCTCGGTAGCTTGCCGGGCTCTCCGAGAGGGGTGGAGGAATCGAACTCGGGTCGGCCATGTTGGCTGCGTGCAAGGCAAATGCCCTACCGCTGTGCTATCGCTCCAGCCCCTTGAGTCAATAAAACAACAAAAAAGAAACTTCCAAGAAGGAGCGATCCCTCCTTGGGCAAGATGTACATAGGCCTCTTGGGTGGGGAGTTTCACACACACACACACACACACACACACACACACACACACACAAAGGCACCCAGTCCTCTCAGAGGAAGTTCCCGCAGGTGCAGCACCTCCCAGGGTGGGACTCTCCCTGCCACCCACTCAGGGCTGCCCTGGAGGGTAGTCCCTGCACACCTGGGGGCCACGGGGAACTACAGGGAGCACAGCCGCCCTGGTGGGGTGCTTTCAGGCACCTGGACGGCTCAGCTGCCTGTCTCAATATTTCCACACAAACACAGTTTGGAGGGCAGCCAAGGCTCCATTATCAAGACACCCTCTCTCTGGAGCACCTGCTAGCTGTGCTCTTCCCCAGGGCCAGGCCCCGGCGTTCTAGAAACGAAATGGAAGAGGCGTGGGGAGAGCCCGGTCACCAGCAGGCACAGTGAGACCTGGCAGGGCACAAGGGAGGCTCTCGAGCCGAGAGGGAGGTTTCGAGGCAAGAGCGCCCGTCCTGCAGGGCGGCCCAGAGACGCCCACCGAGCGAGCAAGAGCACTGCCGGCTGTGCCTCCCGGGCTCAGGAAGGCACCGCCAGCAGCAGCGATGTTATGTAACTGACTGGTGCAAAATCTGCTCCCCCCAAGCCCAGTGGCCAGACCCGGCCACTCAGCCCCCGCCCCACCTGGCGGGACTGCCCCTGGTCAGGGGTGTGTGTCCTTCCCGCACAGTTGCAGGTGGCCCCAGGACACAGCTTATGCCGTTTCCACACCAGCAGGAACGGAAAACTGGTTTCCATGTGCCGCCTCCCTCTCCAACCCGCTTACCACTTGCTGATTCATGCCTGCCTGCCTCCCCCACCCGGAGTCACATTTGCTACTCTCCCCACCCCACCCCCCGCCACCACCCCCGGGATTTCCAGCCTTCTCTGCACTTACTTCCCTCATCCTTCCTCCCGTGCGTTTCCACGGGAGCCCTGGGGCTGTCTGGTCCCAGCCAGCCTCTCTTGGAAACCCAGTGGACACTGGCCAGCCCAGGGCGGCCGGGAAGCAGAGAGGACGCTCAGTGCACAGCAGCTGCGGGGACCCAAACATGTTCCTCGCCCAAGTCCTGGGCTTCATAACAAAATCCCACACTCACACGTGTTGCCGTGAAGCCCTCCCTCCGTGGCCCGGCTCTCTCTTTCTCTCTCGCCTGCATCTGCTAAAGGGGGGTGAGTCGCTGCCTCCCGGGTCAAGTTAAACTTCACAGAAACCATCCAGGCTGGCGCAGGCAGGTGTTGAAGAGAGGAACGGAGGGGCACGCGCCCCGACACTCACGGGAGGGCAGTAAAGGGGCAGACGGGGCTCCCAGACACCCAAGTCAGGAGCCAAGTTCCCACCTGAGACCACAGACAGGAGCCCGCTGGCCCCGGGAAAGTGCGTGCCCGGCCCTCCTCAGGGCTGCTGTGACAAACCCTTTCTGCTTTTTGGATTTAAGCCTCTCCTTGGTTTCCAAGCGGCACTTGGCAATCCGGGGCCCTGAGTCTGGGGCTCTGAAAGCTGCTTCCTTCAGACAGAGTCCAGCCCAGCTCCAGGGAAGAAGGCGCACCGGGGCCCAGCCCAGCTTCGGGGATGCAAGTACATAGCTGCAAGCTGGAGCTCAGAGACCCGTGTCAACTGCACTGAGCGGCCTCGATGTCGGGCGAGTCACCGGCAGCTGGCTTGGAGCTCAGCCTCCACCTTGGCTACTGGACGCTCTATTTTGGTGTCTTGGACCTGCCGGCAGGCGCAGCCCAAGCCTGACCTGGCTGTGGCCCCGCTGTTCTTCTGTCCCTTGCCTCCAAGGACGACAGGGCTCTCTCGCACCTCTGTCCCCCACCCCTGGGCAAACACCCCCACAGCTCCCCGTTCCCCCCAGCCATGTAGAGCAAGGGGCTCCCCAGACCCGAGCATGCCCCCCATGCACGGTGTCCCTCCAGCAGCCTATCTTCACACACACACACACACACACACACACACACACACCCCTCAGATGTCAGCCTGATGGTGGAAGCTCTCCCCACAACCTCCCTCTGCTCCGGGATGCCAGTCCATCTTCTAGAACTATCCAGGCTGGAGAGTGGAGAGTCAACCAGACCATGCAAAGTTGTTCTGCTCCCAGCCGGCCCCTGCTGAATGGAAGCTGCCCTCTCGGGGAGCCCGAGGTGCTCCCCCACCCGTGCTCGGGCCTCCCTCCTCTCTCCCCATCCCTACTCCAGCCTGGGGAACTTCCAGTCCAGCCGGGGGCCCAAGAACCTGGAGCAGCCAACCTCCTCTCAAGCCGCAAACCCTTCCTGTTCAAAGGGCCTGGGGCTCCTGCAGGGACCCTCCCGGTCCAACCTTGGGGCAACTCTGCCTCTTCCAGGAGCAGATTTAACCTGGTCTCTCTCAGGCAGGTAGAAATCCAAAGGCGTCACTTCTACTGGCCAGGGGGAGAGGAGGGAAGAGCTGCCACATCCACAAAGGTTCATTCATACACCCAGAGCGGAATCCGCAAAGATTAGCAAGACACGCCTGAGCCACGGGCGGTGGCTTTTCTGTGGTGCCCACACCGCGTCCTGGAGGAACAAGGCTGCAGTCGGCTTCTGCCCGCCTGCATTCCCCAGATCCCCGCAAACGGGAGGACTCTCCTGCAGGGGGCCCTCCAGCCGCCGAGAGCCGGACCCTGCACAAAAGGTCATGCCCAAAGCCCCCTTGGGCACACCAGGCAGTGACAGGCCATGCCCCTCTCCGACTCAGTTTCCCCTCCAGGATGTGGTCAGACAAACACTTTTCTGCCCATCTTTACGGTGCCCTTCCGGAGAGAAAACTTCCTTGAAAAACAACAACAGCAACAACAAAACACCTGATTAAATGCCATTTTTTACTTCTAGGTCGCCTTGAACAGAAACCTTTGTTTTGTTTGGGGCAGGGTCACACCTGGGGGTCCTCGGGGTTCCGAGTGCCCAGTTCTGTGTTTCAGGGGGCTGAAGCGGGGCCTGGATGCGCTCAGGCCGGGTCACTCTCCCGCAGCCGAACTGCCACAACCTCCACTGAGCTGGTGCGACCAGGCTACTCAAGGCATCCTGACTCCAGACTTTGAAAATCGGATGGGTGCCCCTGATTCGGACAGTCCGGGGTCCTGATTCTGCATCCTTGGGGATGGGGAAGGAAAGCTGGGACCCTCTGGAAGGGTCCTAGAAAAACTTGCATCAAAGCTCCCCCCTCCCCTCAAATCTTAGTTCCTTCTGCCAGGGGAGGGGGTTGTGGGGGGAGGCCTACGGGGGTACAGATGACTCCATAGGCTTCTTGCTGACCCTGGGGGAGCTTGCCTCCTCCAAGACGCAACTCCACAGGCCTGTCCGGGTCCCCTCTTTATCAGAGAGGAACTGGGCACCCTGAAAGGGAATCCCACGCCCGTGAGAGCCCCGCAGCTCAGCCGCATTGATGGGCAGGCACGTCCCTGCGCCGGGCATCCCGAATCTAGGAGATTTCACTCCACTCCCTATAACTCACCCAACGTGAAGACAGCGAAGGCCCCCGTGGGTCTCGGGAAGCAGCGGGGCGCGGGGCGCGGGCCTCGGGGCCCCCCGCGTCGCCTCCTCTAGCTCCGAACCATCCTGCGCGGCGCCGGGCGCATCCTCCCGCCGCCGGCAGCCTGCAGGGTCGCCCCGGGTCTACACCGCCGGCTCCGCGGCGCAGGGCAGGCGGGGGGCGACACGCGCGCGCCCTGGCCGCGACGGGACCCCGGCGCCTCCCCGACACTCACGCACACGCGCGCGCGAGCCGGCCAATCCGTGCGCCCCGGCGGCCGGGAGGCGCCGCCGCGGCTCTCCATTCATTCGGCCCCGGGAGGCGCCCCGCGCCCGGCCGCCGCATCCCGAGAGCCCCCGGGGGCTCCCAGGGGAAGCCCTGCGCCCGCCGCCCGCGCCCCCGCCCGCCCGCGTCCTCCCCGCCCGCGCCCCCCGCGCCCCCCGCGGCTCAGACCCGCCGATCGCCGCGCCCAGGCCGCCGCCACCGGGAAGCGCCGGCACCCCGCGGGCCGGGGGCGCCGGGGGCCGCCGGGGGAGCAAAAGTTCGGGCTGCGGGGCCCCGCGGCGCCCCGACCTTCCCCGGGCCCGGCCCCGCGCTCGCCCTCCCGGAACCGGTGCCCGAGGCCGGGACCCCGGGACCCCCGCGGCTGCCCGGCCCACCGCGGCCCGGGGGACCCGAACCCGCGGCCCGGGCGGGAGTGGGGCCGGCGGGGACCCCCCGCCCCGCCCCGGGCGGCGCCGGGAAACTTCCCCGAAGTGCGCCGGGGAGCGGGTCGCGGGGCGAGGGGGTTCCCGGGCCCCGGGCTCACGTGGCGAGAGCCCGTGTCCGGCGTCCGTGTCCCGGGTCCCCGCGGCGCGGCTGCCCCTCGCCACCGCCGGCCTGTCCGCCGCGCCCCCTCCCCGCCGCCCCGCGCCGGGTCCCCGCGCTCCGGCCGCGTTCCCGGGAGCCACGGGGGGCGCGCGCGGCGTGGGGCCCCGCGAGGGGCCGCGGCCGCCCCGGGGAACCGGGACCGGGGGGCCGCCGGGCCCAAACCTGCCTGGGCTCGGCGCGCTCGCAAGTTCATTGTCTGCCGGGGCCGCCGCCGCCGCCGCCGCGCGCCGCCTCCGCCGCGCGCCCGCCGGGATCGGCCGCGGCCGGCGCCGCCGCCACCGAGGGGCGCCGGAGCCCCGCGCCCCGCGCCAGCCCCGCGCCAGCCCCGCGCCAGCCCCGCGCCCGCTCGTGCCTACCTGGGCGCCCCGCGCGGCTCCGTCCCGGCGCGAGCGCGCGCAGCCCCGCGCCCCGCGCCCCGCAGCCAGGGCGCGGCAACCTGACTCGCGGCGCGCGGGGAGGAAAAGTTTGGGAGGGACGTGCCGAGGGCGAACGAGACACCCGGCGCGCGTCCCCTCCCCCGCCGCGTGTCGCACTGACACCCAGCGGCTCGAGGCTGGAATGCCAGCGGCCGGCGTGTGCGCGCCGCGCGCCGGGTGGGGTCGCCGCCCCCTCCCCGGCCGGCCGGGTAAACAGGGTTTGGGGGCTGCGGGGGGCCCCCTCCCCGGCGCCGGCGCGAACCGAGCGCCCCGGAGCGACGCGCGGGTCCCGGGGGGCGGGTCTGGCGAGTCTGGCGGTCTGGGCTCGGCCCCTGCGTGGATGCTTCAAGGCCGCGGCCGCGGGGGACGGAGGGGCTCTGCGCCGCCTGTTGTCCCAGCGAGGCTCCGGGCGCCTGGGCCCAGCCTGTTGCCTTCCTTCCGAGGGGCCCTCAGGCTCTGCCGGCCCAAGAGACCGCTCAGGGGGACCCCTTGTGCCCACCTCCCCCACTGCGCCCCAGGCCCGCGTACCCAGGGTCTGGGCTGAAGATCGCACCAGGGAACGGGGAAAAGACACTTGGAATTATATGGAAGCTTCGACTCAGGCACCAGCCTCGCTGGAAACGGGTCCCCGCCACAGAAAAGAATCATTGTCTTGGGGTTCGCTGCCTTTTTGCCTGCCTATGTCCCCATGGCGACAGTCCAGCCCCTGCGCCCTCAAAGCCACCAGGAGTGGAGCTGAGAGCGACAGGCTGGCTCTGCCCCAGGGCTGGCTCTGCTTGGGCTTTCCTGGTCCTTTTTCTGAAAAATATCTAAATTGATGGAATCTTCCTCCCAATGACAACCCCCCCCCCACACACACACATACACACACAACCAGATCCTCTTGGGAAGTGTGAACTGCTGAAGGATTACCCCAGCCCCCACAGAGATCACTGGGGTGGGGGCCGGCTGCAGATGGAGAATTTTGAAGACCCTCAAGTCCTCAGCCCATCTTGTTCTCCTGCAAAGAATGTCTGCGACGAAATATGAACACAGGAGGAACCGGGCCAGCCTGGCCCCGGGGGCATCGCGTCTGCCCTGCCCCGGCGACTCTGCACAGTGGTTTGGGTTCACCGTGCCTGTCTCATTTTCACCCCTCCAGACAAAAACCTTTTTTTCCCTCCTGAAAATACAATGAGCTGCTTTTCTTCCCGGGTTCACAATTCCCCGTAGACGGTGGTGCCATTTTTCAAGGTCTTGCACTGTGTGGCTACGGGTCTTATTTATTAGCTCCCGAGGAAAGGCAACCTTTCAGGGCCGTTTATATACTCAAGTAATTGCACCGGGAGGACAGAGCAGGGCGCTGTTCGGGAGGGCGGGCTGCAAGGGAGGCCCTGTCCAGGCAGCTGTCAGACCCTGGGTGGAACGGTATTAAACAAACACAGGGGAACGTGCTATGGAAACGCCGAGAAGGAAATCCCCCGGTCGTGGGGCGTGGAGCCCGAGTCCCCGGCCAGACAGCCCTGCCTCTTTTCCTCTCCTCCTTCCAAGTCCACACACGACTCCCTTCTGGGGGTGGCACCGCGCCCACCTGGCGCGCTTTCAAGCTCAGGTGTCAGAAATCGCCACTGACACAGAGCAAATTGTTTTTAAGTAAAAATCCCGATGCCGCTTTGATGCTCATTCCAGCGGGGACTTTCCGCAGGCCTTCAGACACGCGTTGGAATTAACCGGAGGGTGCTCCCCCCCACCCCGTAGGTCTCCGGGGGAAAAAAAAAAACGGCCCCAGTGTGATGCTTGAGTCTGTCATCTGGAAAGTCAGAAGTGGGAAGGGGTGGGCGGACGGACAGACAGATGCATTGGGAGTGAACTGTGTAACCCAATGCATCGGAAAGGCCTGTGTGCTGTTGGCTGACGGTGGGTGGGGGAGAAATGCATGCCCTGTCAGTGTCCTTGGGCTTTCGTGGCTTTGAGTGAGCTGGCCAAGTTCTGATGTGATTCCTGGGACTGCCCAGTGACCTTACACGAGTCCTTTTCCTGTTCGCAAAATAGCACCCAAAATACTGCAGGTTGGATCGTGGGCCTCCATTGCCTGGTGCCAGCCTCACAGGGCATGTGGTATAGAGCCCCTCCTTGGTGCCCACCATGCAGGGCATGCAATACGGCATCCCTTTCCTTGACTTGACACCTCCGTAGCACTTGCTTTAGACAGAGAGGTCTCAGGAGGAGAGGCCAGACATCTGCGGTGGGGCTGTGCCTGCTCTCCGTCTCTCTCAAGCTCCAGTAGCCCCCGGGACCCAGCGCACCTCCCCGCTGCTTCTTGCAGCAAAGTTCCTTCTAGTCTCCTCTCTGGAACTCCTGCATCTCTGCAGACCCGCCGCCACTCGGGCAGGAGGCTCACAGTGCTGAGAAAACCACCACGTGCTGGAGTATTTGTTACGTGGCGGGATTTGGGTCACTGACAGAGACACTCTCTTGGTGGGTTGTTATGAAGAAGGCAAGGGAGTTGAAATGCTAAGCACGATTTGCAGGGGGTCGGGGTGGAGGCTGCCTGTGAGTGGCTCTATGTAGGAACCCACATTATTGGAATGTGTGTCACTCTCGACAATCCCGTAAGAACCGTGAACGTCACGGTAGGTGGTGTCAGGGACCGAGCAGGACTGGAATCGAGGCTCTGTGAGAGACATCATGAAAGCATCAGGACGCTGAAGATGAGGCACCAGCCACGAGCCCTCAGTCACATTCGTTCACTCATTCACTCAGCAACAGTCCCCCGGCACCTCTGTTGCACTGACGTCAGTCTTGGAGCCACAAAGATGACCACGTCCCCATCCCAAGGTGGCACAAACGCTGCTGAGGATGTCCCCAAGACAGCAGCCTTGGAGTCCGAGACCACCAATGCCTGTTTTTCAGCTGAGAAGGCTGAAGCTCAGATCCACCGGGTGCCCAGGTGCCCCGTGGAGTCACAGGCACCCCCCGCCCCGGGGTTCATGCCATGAGAACAGAGCCAAGGGGTGGCTGTGCCACGGTCCCCTGCTGTGTGGACTTGGAACCTAGAAACAAATGAGGTTCTGAAGACCCAGACTGAAGCTCTGCCTCCTGCTGTGGGCCAACCTTCTGGCTCTCCTGGCCTCAGTTTCCCCATCTGGAGGAGAAAATGTCTCTCCCCCCCCACAAAGCTATAGCTGTAGCTTCTGCTAGTGTTTTGTGACCTCTGGTGGGCTTGCCAAGGGAAGCCCATGCTGAGGGGTGAGGAGGGACTCACCTTCTGGGAATAGGAAGTGGGGTCCCCAGTCCACTCAGGAGGTAAGGAGAGAGGGCCAGCCTTGACCACCACACATGATAACCCCAGATCCACTAAGCGATTCTGCCCTTCACAGTCCATGCAGACCAAAGCATCTGGGGCCTTCTAGGGGGCCCCTGATGGGGTACAGTCAAACCACTCTGGGTGCAAGATGGGGACCAACTGAGCCTTCCTTTCCGCTCAGCCCTGGCAGAGGTTGGGGTGAGCTTGCTCCCTTCACCCCATCACAAGGTGAGGGCGTTTTCCTGAACAAACGGCAGGGAGGCTGGGAGGCAGTGGCAGAGCTCGGGCAGGGGTCCGGTGAGTGGCGCACGGCTCCCAGATTCGTTTCGGGGGACCCGGCTGCAGATCCCTGCCACCCGCGACCAGTTGCCTCCAGCTCTGTGACTCTGACAAATTTAGACTGCTAGTAACCTGAAGTGCATTTCAATTTCATAAAATTAGAAAGACTCTGGTTCGACAGTTCTGCTCTGCAGTAATGCATCCATTAAGTGCACTTTAAGCCAATTTTGGTATGCTAATCCATCACAAATCGACGTGAAATTTAGGGTCTTGTGAAAATTTCCTACACCCGATCCAAAATCCTCCACCGGATTGAGGAGAACAGCAAATACCCATTGCTTAAAGCAGCAGGCTTCCGCTCTGCGGGGAAACTGGCCAGACAACCGTGTGGCCCGGGATGCTCCCAGGAGAGACCCCGCCCCTCGCTCCCCATCCCGGCCATTTACTTAGCCCTAGAACTTGAAGTTTCCAGAGCGAGGCTGCGGTCAGGGGGTCTCTGCCTTCAGGACCCCGGCTCCACGCCCCACCCTGTGGTCACTCTCTGTCAAAGGCCTGCGGGTGACCTCACGGGAATGACCCGACTTCTTAGCTTTAACTGGTTGTCTCTGTTGCCTCACATCAAATGTCTCCCAGCCAGTGAAGACGGAGAACCCAGAAAAGCACTTCAGAGAAGGAAAATTCCTCGGAGAACCAGGAATCAATTGAGCGACACCAGCACCTACCGGGCTACGAGTCTCTGTCGCCCAACGTGTGACAGCGTGCCTGTGTAGCCTGCCCCACGGTCCATGGACCCCACGGGTGATGAGAGGGATGGAAGAGCCCACGCCATCTGCCTGACATCCTCCGTGGACTGGATGTGTCCAGCTGGGCCAGCAAGGCCCTGTGCCTGCTTCTCTATGAAGAAACCCCCCCAAACCCACCCCTGAAGTTCCAGGGTCTCTCTAACTCCCTGAGTCATCCCCTTCTCCGGGCTCCCACCCTCTCCCTCCCTCCGATCACTGCCTTCGTGAGTTTATTGAGTTATTAGTAAAATTCATGAGTTTATTAAGTTCATGAATAGCTTCTAAGAGTTATTAAGCATGTTTTTACTTCCCGGATTCACTGATTGATTCACGGCACAGGGCCTCACTGTGTCACCGCCGCAGACCCCACATGTACTGTCAGTTCCGCAGCCAGCCCAGGCCAACCAGGGGCTGCCCAGGACAGTGGCCAGGTCACCCCCACTGGGGAGAGAAGCCCAGGAGGACGGCGGGAGTCAGAGGTGAGACAATGAAGAACTGGGCAGAAATGTCCCCCTGTGTCCACAGAGCAGGACGCCCCCACCCCCTGCTCCCCATGACTCCAGACCTGCCTCTACTACCTGAAGACGTTCAGAGCATGCGATGTGGTTAAATGCCGATCTCTTGTTCGTGTGTCTGTTGGGGGCCACGCCACGGCTCGGGAACTGTTCCCTTGAAGTCACTGGCGGTCTCGCAGTGCTGGGGGGCACCCCTGAGCTCCCTCAATGATGCATAAGCCTTTTGATCCATCTCCTGGGTCCAGGAGGATTTATGTCCATCCTAAATGGGAAAGCTCTAACACTTGCCATTTAAAAATGAGCCCAGAGTAAATATAATTTCAAGGAAACCAAGGATTCACGTCCAGGTCGGTCCCTTCTCCTTGGAAAGAGGAAGATGAGTGTCGGTGAACTTGGGCCCGGGGTTTCTCACGGGGGTCCTCGCATAAACCTACAGCTTTTGCACGCCCCTTCTGGGACCCCACTGCTCTGAGTCACCCACAGCCCCCACTACCTTGAAAGTCCGGGGCCCATCTGGCTCAAGAGCCTTTGACCCCTGCAGACCTGGACGCCCCCCATCCCCAGGTGTGAGTCTATGGCAAAAAGGGGGTACATGGGGTCAGGGCTGGAGAGGGAAGGAAGCACCGGGGGTTGCCCAGAGAGCCCCCAGCTTGGTGGAGAGTCACCAGCCTCCTCTCCCAGCGCACCCCTGCGTGCTGGCAGCCTGACTCCCCGGGTCCCAGTTCAGGTGACAGCCCCCCAGCTTGGTTTCCGGTTTACACCTTTGGTCTGTTCTGTTGGGTCACAGAGGATGTGTCCGGCCTCCAGTGGCCCCTGAGAGGGCTTCGGTCAGCTGGGGTCTGGAGGCTCCATGCAGGGAGAAGGGCACGTCCTGGAGCCAGAGACCATTGGGTCAGTCGCCAAATGCTGAGCTTCCTGTCATGAGTTGAACCAGGACTCGGGGGCACGGGTGAGGGGGGCGGGGTGTGTGACAGTTATCCTGAACCACATCATCTACCTCCCTTGGGGGGGCTGGTGGGGCTCAGGGCCTGTGTGTGAGACAAAGCCCAGAGTTGCCCCCTTACCCTCTTTTCCCATCCAATTCTCGGTCTCTGGGGGTGAAACCAGGCTGCCTGGGGGTGGCTCCCGCAGCCAGGGACTGGGGGACCCCAGAGGCAGCTTCTTGGTATTCGCCGCCAAAGTGGCCCTTCCACACACATAGACATGAAGGGTGCCGCAGCCTGTTCGGGGTAGGGGGTCTCCGGCAGGGTCATTGTCCAAACAATTATTTCTTCTTGCCGTTCAACCAGAGAGCTGGGCTGGTCTCTAAAGAGTCACGAATCAAATATTCATGGAAACGGCTGCAGAATCCTGATGCGGAATGTTAATGAGCTGGAGGGACCCACAGAACAAGCCCTTCTGTGGAGCTCGGTGAAGGCGCTCCCCGCGTCTCCGCTGACAGCCCAGCACAAATAAACAAGGTCCCGCACCTCGGCGGACCTCGGCCAGGATTCACCGGGACGCACCCAAGCTGCTCGAGAGCTCCGCATCCTGTCTGTCTGCTCCTCTGGACTGTGTGTCTGTCTGTCTGTGAAAGGTCTGTCCTGGAAAACGAACGCCCCATTTTGTAACTAAACCAGCAGGCCCCAGATAGTGGAGGGGGTCTTGCCGCAGACTCGGCTGCGTCATCAGTTCGGTGCCAAGGAGGAGGGAAGCCTGGATTTCTCATTAAACCCTGTTCCCTTGGCACGTCGGCTCAGTCTCACAGGAGCGGGAAACTGAGGCACGTTCAACCCATTTTGTAGATAGAAAAACTGCAGTGGAGGCCTTGGGTCGGAGGCTTCCCCAGTCCCCAGCCCCTCACCCACCTGGTCATCCCCAGGCGGTCCCCAGCAGCCCCCTATGGTCCTGGTTCACTTTTCGCTGGGCTGGGGGACCCACGAGCCAGTGACCTTCCCTTCTCTCTTGCAGACCTTGTTGATTTCCAGCCCGGAATTTTAAAAATATCAACACACCAAAACCACAGAACACAAGGTTTTCTGCACCTTGGCTGATTTCCTGCTGACTCAGCCGGGCTGGGGAGGAGCCAGCTGTGGTCACTTCTCTGGCTGTGCGCGAGAAATATTTATTGTTGAATAGCCCTCTGTTTAATGAAAGGCGCTCGGCCTTTCTACCCGGCTCCGCCAAGAGCGGCCGGACTTCCCCAGCCTGCCACTTTGGGGGGAGATGACTCGGGGGGTCCCGCTTCTTTGTGTGGGCTGGGTTTGGTTCCTCTACAGAGGGGCTGGCAGCTGGGGTCTACAGAAGTCAGAGCAGGACTTCCGGCTCTGTTTTCGCTCCCGCTGGACTTTGCCCGGGGAGACAGTCAAATTAGTTAAACCCTCTGCACCTCTGTTTACCCATCTGTGAGATGGCTAGCATGAAAGGGAGGAAATGATAGAGCCAGTGTGTCCGTATAACCCTTGGCGTTTGGGGCGTCTGGGTGGGGTGGGAGTGTCCGCCTCCTGCAGAAGGAGGTTTTGAGTACCAGTGGCCGGGACCAGAGGGCAGAGCTGCCTCTTCTGGCCCGTGACGCCCCAGGCTCTGTGCTGCCGTGGACGGGCCTCTCTGGAGCGAGTGGGGCGGGGGCCCCATGCCGCGTCAGGTCCAAAGCCAGAGACCAGACTGCAGAGGGTAAATCAGGTTCTGATGACCTCACCCACCGTGTTTGTGAGAGATCTTGGTGCCCTCTGGGCTTAGAACGCACCGAAACTTTCCATCATTGGCACCCTGATTCCTGACTCGCCCCCAGACCCTCAACCCTGGAGGATGGAGGTGTGGGGTGGGGGGACATGCCCAAGGGAGTGATGACTGGTTTCACACTTTCTTGGCTGAGATATATAAGGGGTGTTTCACTTTGTTCTTCGGGGGCTGGCTGCTTGCTTCTCAGGGAGGCCTGGCAGGGGTCTGCAGAAGACGGGGTCTGGGGTCTGCAGAAGGCAGGGCCTGGGGTCTGCAGTACATGGGGTCTGGGGTCTGCAGAAGGCAGGAGTCTGGGGTCTGCAGAAGGCAGGAGTCTGGGGTCTGCTGAAGGTGGGGTCTGGGATCTGCAGAAGGTGAGGGTCTGGGGTCTGCAGAAGGTGGGGTTGCTGGATCTGCAGAAAGCAGGGTCTGGGTTCTGCAGAAAGCAGGGTCTGGGGTCTGCAGAAGGCGGGGTCTGTGGTGACCGTGGATGTGGGTGGAGGGCTGTATCTTGCGGGTCAGTGACTCTGGCCTGGCCTCCTGAGCCCCAAGTGCTGTGACCCTCAGCCTCCTGGCCAGACACGCCCTGGGCCTCATCTTCCCCCGAAGCTTCCAGTCTCTGGAGACCCCCTCTCCAGGGAACAGCGGCTGGGAATGACCCTCCCTTCTCTCCTCCCCACACCATCTAACGGGTCACCTCATTCTCCTTGCCTCAGCTCAGGAAGAGATGGGGGTTTGCAGCCGGGACGCAGGCTTGACACTCAGGGGGTCCAAGTCTGATGCTCAACACCTCTGGTTCCCTGAGCACTGCTGGGAGCAACCCCTGAGCACAGAGGTGGGAGTTGGCCTCTACACTGTTGAATATGGCCCAAAAGCAAAAAGAAAAAAATGGGGGTGGGGGGGCCAGAGCAGTAGTAAGCTTGTAGGGTATTTGCCTGCACATGGCCAACCCCTTTTCGATCCCTGGCACTCCAGATGATCCCCAAGGCCACCAGGAATGATCCCTGAGGCAGAGCCAGGAGTAATTAACCCCTGAGCACAGCTAGACGTGGCCCAAAAACAACAACAACAAAAGGGACTTGGCTTCCTCCTGCTCTCCTGACCGCAGGACCCTGAACCGCTCACACTCGCTCAAGCACTTCCTGCTTGTCTTGGGCCTTCGGCCACTAACTGCCCTGCACTCCCATACTTGTGCAATTAGAGGGGCCCGTGGAGGGGCTTAGGGGCTGGAGGTGACTGACAGGTGTTGTTTCTGCCGGAAGTGGAGGAGGGCGGAGCGGAGAGGATATCCCATGTGCGGTTCGATGAGTCAGTGCCCGCAGTCGCAGTAGCCTCTGCCAGGGTCACTGCCAGGGGGCTCCCGGATGGGTGGGGGCACTCTCAGCCCCGTCTGTGCAGGGGCAGGTTATACCCGGAACTCGGGGCTGCAGTGAGCGAAGAGCCTGCTTCGTCCACGGCAACAGCCCATCCTCCCTGCCGTGCAACTCAAGAGTCACCCCTCGAGAAGTCTCGGGACCGATGTCCTGACAAGTAGGTGCCCAGCCTGTGCTGATGTCTCCTATAGCTACCCCAGGGGAGGAACCGTGTCATCGCCCTCCTTGCGGTCACAGTCTTCATCGCCCCCACCAGAGTCATCATCCTCCCCGTTATCCCCAGCAGGATAGTCTTCGTCGCATTATTCACCCACCATCTCCAACACCATTATCCCCACCACCATGACCGCCATCAGCACCGCATCTCCTCCACACCAATCAGCACCATGACCACCACCATGACCAGCACCATTAGCACCGCCATCATCACCCGCTTATCACACCCACCTTCATCACAGTTATCATCACCCTGTCACCACCACTTTCGCTACAGTTCTCACCATCGTTATCACGGGTATCACACGCATCATCGCCAAACACCAACGCCAACATCAGCACTTGCATCCTCACTACTGCTACCCTCACCACTGTCTCATTACCACCCTTGGCACCATCAACACCATCAACACCATCACATCTTCGCAACCACCATCATCACCATCTCATCCTTCCCAACCCCTGCCTTCCCCATGACTTTATCTCCACCATCTCCACCACCCTCACCGCCCCCACCAGCCCAACCCTACACGGCCACCCCTCCTCATCACTCTCCCCCACCCTACCACCATCATTACTTCACCCGGGTGGTCTCCCCTCCCCTGCATGCCTTCTGCCCTTGGAACACAGAAGCCAGGAGTGGGCCTGACCACGCCTCAAACCCTGGCAGCAGTGGGCAGTGAGAGACGGGGGGCCCTGCAGGCAGCCCAGGTCCCTGTGTCCCAGGTCACCGTGGCACAAGGGAGCCATTGCGCTGACATTGTCTCCCTACCTGAGCGAGGAGAAGAAGCAACTTCAAGGCAGCAAGCGAGGAGACTGCTAGAAAGATCCTGGAAAGGCCTGTCTGGGGAGGTGCCTGAGGGAGGAAGCTTCTAGGTGAGCTGTTTGCTTTTGTCCTTTAGAGGCTGACCACAGGCCCCAGGGAGGAAGGACTCCTGCTGTCCAGTGAGCAGGGACTTGTGATGTCTGTGCTCAACTGACAGTTGCTAGGCCTTCAGGAGTCTTTGCCCAATAGCCCGGCCTGACTCAGACTCCCTGAGAGGGTCTGTTGGGGTTGAATTCACCTCATGACTCATTGCCAGGGATGATGCAGAAGGATGAGAAAACCTACAACCAAAAGCGGTCAGACGAGAACAAGAGACCCTCTCCATCCCTCGGGGAAGTGTCGTATCTGTGTTTGGCCGTGAAGCCAACAAACAGGACTCAGGACTCAGTTCTGTGGGTTCAGGAAGATAAGGAGTCGAAATCTTGACATTCCATCTAGAACATTCCCTGCTCTGGACTCCTGGGTCGTGAGATGATTTGGGTCCCTCTGACATGAACCAGTTTGAGTCGAGACTTTATAATACTTGGAGCACAACCATCATAAACCAAGAGTCTAAGTCCAGAGTCTAAGCCTTATCCTGGGGACAGTGGAGAACAGGATGGATGGATGGACGGGTGGGTGGGTGTGGGGATGGACGGATGAATGAACTACGGATGGACGAAGGGTGAAGAACAGAAGTGTGTGGATGGCTGGCTGGCTGATGAATGGATGGGTGGGTGAATCAAGGATGAATGCTTGATGGATGCATGGACAACGGATGATTGATGGACAGAGGATGAATGATAACTGGGTGGTGATGGGTATTGGATGATGGGGGGAGAGAAAGAGGACAGAGGGAGGGACTGATGGGCAGACAGCCACTGCCTGCTAGGAAAGCCAGAAGCTGCTGTTAGGGCGACAGGCTCTTCAGAGAGGGGGTCCCGGAGTTAGTAGCAGGAAGGACTGAAATCAGCAGGAAGTAGGGTCCATCAGCTCTGCCTCCACATTCCAAGAGCATCATCAGGCATGGACATGAGGTGCCCACAGTTCAGAGCACCCAGTTGGACACAGGGGTGTGCCTTGATCTAGAGGGGTAGCACCCAGCACTCTGGTGCCTTCTGAAACATGATGCCAGACGTTTCGCCTCCAGCAGAGGCAGCTGGCCTGCCCTGCTGCCATGAGGCAGCTGGAGACATAGCCCATGACCACAGCCACCAGCACCAGTTCCCCCGACAATGAAGGGCACAGAGGGAGACAAATCCCTGGAGGACAGTGTTGGGTCTGGAGGGGGAAGTCCACAGAAACGGGACGGTCTGGCCCTTGTGCTCTTCTCAGATGAACCACAGGGCCTCCTAAGCCCACCCTAAGGTGATGTTTGGGAAATGACCAGGTGCTGGGACACTCGGGGACATTCGTGGGGACTCACACCTCCCGTTTCCTGGAGGCAGTCACTTATTCTCCGAGCCTTCGCTTCCCCGGCTGTCCCTGGGAGAGTTCATCTGTGGGGTGAGGTCCAAGTCCTCCTTTGGGGGAGAACGCAGCACACAGGTAGAGGCTCTGCCCCGTGTGTCCACGACCAGCAATGAACGCGACTTCCGGGACTCTCAACCTTCTAAGCTGTACTCCCCTACCCCTGCCGTGGGGAAGTGTCAGAAGGTCTCTCCGTGGGCACTGTCAGTGTCACCCCACCCGAGTCCACATTGGCACACACTGAAATGGGGGTGCTGCGGTGGGTTCCCAAAATTCCTGGGATTCCTCAGCCTCAGCTGGTCAGAGTCACGGTTGATGGCAAACCTCCCAGGCCCCAGCTCCCTCTCCCTGGTCAGACTGGCAGCCTCAGAACTGCCTTTCTGCAGGGGCATGTGTGGACGCGTGCATGCACTCGTGTGTGTACCTGTGTTTGTATGCATACAAGTGCGTATGTCTGTGCCTGTGTGTGTGTGGTGTGTGTGGGGGGGGGGGGAAGTGTTCGTTTCAGCTTTCTTTCTTTGATTGCTTCTTTGTTTTTTTTAAAATTTTATTTATTTATTGAATCACTGTGGGAAAAGTTACAAAGCTTTCAGGTTTAGGTCTCGGTCATGCAAATATCAAACACATTTTCCTTTACCAATACTAATTTTTCACCACGAATAACCCCAGTAAACCCCCACCCCACCCCCAACCCTCCCAATGCCTGTGAGGCAGATGAATTCTAGTTAACACTCTATCTACTTTGACTAGATTCGTTGTTTCGATAAAAGATGCACCCTTATTATTTAAAGTTTACACCCCCAAATCAGACATGCTAAAAAGGCATTGTGAAATGATTTGCTTTCTACAGCTGGGTTCAAGAATTAAATGATGTCGCGCGGCCGCTATTGCGGCCACACGGTTTTGGATTTCTGCTATTTTACTTATTAACGCTGGAAGTATTTCTGCTGAGAGTCAGATAATTAAGAGATTGGTTTCTGTGCTCTGGGTCCAAGGCTGTGCCGGAGAGCCGCTCGTGGGGGGCAACTGGTGACCTCGGTAGGGCGTGAAGGACGAGCCGCGAACACCCCCCTTCCCGTGAGGTTTTAGCCACCCCCTCATGACCAGCTCATACCTGGCTTTCCACAAAGCTCCCAAGCGGCTGCCACCTTTCTTTCCAGAGGGAAGAAGGCGGAAAGGGCTGTTTCTTTGTTTTGAGGGAGCCACACCAGCGGTACTTGGGGCTTACTCCTGGCTAGACACCCAGGAACCACTCCTGGTGGGATTCAGGGAACCTCTGGGATACTGAAAAAAAGAAAAAACCTATAGGTCTCCCCCCTATAGGAAAGCACCTTGGCCGTTGGACGATTTCTCTGGGTCCCCTTTCCGCTTTCAAAACTCCCACAATATTGAGAAAGCCACAGAAATTAAGTTTTGGTAGAAGCTGGATCCTTCTAGCTGAGAAGCCCATGCCAAAGGCACACCTCTCTTCTAGAGCATTCTCTGCGTTTCCTCCCTGTGATCTGAATGTGCTTATTCTCTCCATCTAGGGCGTTCGCCTTACAAGCGGCCAACATGGCCGACCCGAGTTCGATTCCTCCGCCCCTCTCGAAGAGCCCCACAAGGCAAGCCCCACAAGAGCCCTACGGAGAGTATCTCACCCACATGGCAAAGCCTGGCAAGCTCCCTGTGACATATTGGATATGCCAAACACAGTAACAAGTGTCACAATGGAAATGTTACTGGGCCCGCTCGAGCAAATTGATGAACAATGGGGAGGACAGTGACAGTGACAGATGTGTGTGTGTGTGTGTGTGTGTGTCTGAGGGAGAGAGAGAGAGAGAGAGAGAGAGAGAGAGAGAGAGAGAGAGAGAAAAGTAACTGTCATAGAGGCTCTTGGGGCCAGGATTGGCGGGGAAGGCTGGCAGGAGGGAAACTGGGTAATTTGGTGGCAGGAAGTGTGCACTGATGAAGGGATGGGTATTGGAGTATTGTATGACTGAAACTCATAGCACAGCGGGTAGGGCGTTCGCCTTACAAGCGGCCAACATGGCCGACCCGAGTTCGATTCCTCCGCCCCTCTCGGAGAGCCCGGCAAGCTACCGAGAGTATTCGATATGCCAGACACAGTAACAACAAAGTCTCCAATGGAGATGTTACTGGGCCCGCTCCAGCAAATCGACGATCAACGGGAGGGCCATTCTCTCCATCACTCTGCTGTGTGGAAACAGGTGAAATCAGCTGATTTAGGGTACACACCTCCTGTTCCCACTCATCGCTGTTATTCTAGCCTTCCTGCCCACACCCCATCACCCCTACAGACTCAGGAGGGAGCAGAACACGGTGTGAATTCAGAAAAGTGGGGGGACAGGGCACTGAGACTATGGGACCCTACTATGAAGCTCTCTTCCCCAGGCTCCCCCGGGACCCTCCATCGTGAAGGGACCTAGAAAGAGCTAAACAGGTTCTCGGGGTGTCAGCCATCAGGCAGGACCCTCTGAGACTTGAGGGGCTCCAGCATGGAGAAGGGTCTCCTGTTCCCATCTCGAGCCCCAGGAAAGCTGCCCGGGAGGCCCAGACAAGGTGGCTACTGGGTTTCTACTAAGGGTGCATTTGCCAGGGCTCCTCCGGGGACACAGAGCATCCCCCCGAGGCAGGCGGTCAAGCAAAATGCCTCCTAGATTTCTGCCTGCTTCAGCCTGGAGATGCGGCAGGCAGGGCCTCTGGCTGGGGTGGAAGCAGTTAGCCCTCTGGTTTCGAAGGTACCAGAAACGAACGGCCCCCAAGGAGAGAAGAATGCTCTGCTGGCGATATTGATCTTCTCTGGGGCCAGCGGGGGCCTTGCAGTTGCTCCTGATTGAAAGGTTTTCTATTAATTCCTGCTGGCAGGCAGAATAAGAAATATCGAATCCCTAATTGCCTTTGAAATAATTACACCCCCAAATGTAAGACCTTAACCAACACATCAGGCAATCGATGTTTGCTGATCTAGGAAAGCTCTCAAGGCAGAGAAAGGTCAGCCCTGGGGGGAGGGGAGGACTCAGACCTTGGGGGGGACTCACGGGGGTCCAGGCCCCAGGGTCTGGCTCCTCGGGCTCTTTCTAGGCCCAACTGCCAGGTCGGAGGATAGGCCATGAGGGGGCTGGAGAAATGAGAGTGGGTGTCCCTTGCTGAGCAGTGGGGACCCGAAGATGAGTAGGAGTGAGAGCATGGGCTGGAGGCTGTCGTGGCCATCCCACCCCCAGCCTGGGGGAAGTAGAGGAACCGTCTCAGTTTCTGTCTCCTGTGCAAAATGAGGTCGTGGGGACCAATGGGTGCTGGCGTTGTGAGAAGCCCCTGATCTGCCTGCCGGGCTCTGGGGGTACATTTTATCCTGAGAGATTTCATCCAAACGTTTCATTAAAATCGGCCACCACCGGGCTTCTGGAGACCAGGCTGCCCCAAGGTCAAAGCCAGCAGTGATGAATCCCACCCGCAGTGTTGACCAAGAAAGCATGGGAGAGCAGGAGGAGGAGTGTGAGTCGGGATGGTGATGAAGGCCCCGGGGTTCAGGCTGGCGGGGAGCGGGGGAAGAGGGTGAGTGGCTGGCCTGAGGGGTGCCTGGCGCTGAGCTGGAAGGAAGCGAGGAGGCAGGGTGGCCGCCCAGCAGCCGTGTGCCCAGACACCAGCACGACTGCGCTTTGCATGAATCTTCATACAAGCTTTTACCGGGATCTCCTGCAAGGTCACGCGAGCGTGAACCGAATCTCCTGCGAGGTGTCTGTATTGGTCAGCGCTGTGCAGAAGAACAGAAGCGAGGTGAGGGGTGTGTGTGTGTGGGGGGGGGGGCAGGGAGAGATTGATTAGAAGTCTCTGGCTTTGCAACAATGGAGCTGAGAAGTGCCACACGGCTGCAGTGCATGAGCTGAGCCCCTGGAAGGGGGTGAATCCCGGCAGGTCGGAGAACCGGCCCGGAGACCTGTCCTAGTCTCAGGTGGAGGGAGGCCCCCCAGCCAGGTCTGTTTCTGTCCATGCAGGCCCTTGGCAGCTGGAGGAAGCCCATCCACAAGGGGCGGGGCCTCTGCTTCTTAGGTTCCTACGATCCTTCTGGAAACACCTGGACAGGACAACACACCAGGCATCTAGACAGCCCCTGGCACAGTCAAGCCAGCACAGAACAGAACCATCTCCGCCCAGATGGAACCATCTCCGCCCAGATGGAACCATCTCAGTCCAAAAAGAACCATCTCAGCCCAGACAGAACCATCTCAGTCCAAACAGAACCATCTCAGCCCAAACAGAACCATCTCAGTCCAAACGGAACCATCTCAGCCCAGAAAGAACCATCTCAGTCCAAACAGAACCATCTCAGCCCAGACAGAACTATCTCAATCCAAACAGAACCATCTCAATCCAGATAGAACCATCTCAGCCCAGACGGAACCATCTCAGCCCAAATGGAACCATCTCAGCCCAAACAGAACCATCTCAGCCCAAACAGAACCATCTCAGCCCAGACAGAACTATCTCAGTCCAAACAGAACCATCTCAATCCAGATAGAACCATCTCAGCCCAGACGGAAACATCTCAGCCCAAACAGAACCATCTCAGTCCAAACAGAACCATCTCAGCCCAGAAAGAACCATCTCAGCCCAGACAGAACTATCTCAGCTCAAACGGAACCATCTCAGCCCAGACAGAACCATCTCAGTCCAAACGGAACCATCTCAGCCCAGACAGAACCATCTCAGTCCAAACGGAACCATCTCAGCCCAGAAAGAACCATCTCAGTCCAAACAGAACCATCTCAGCCCAGACAGAACCATCTCAGTCCAAACAGAACCATCTCAATCCAGATAGAACATCTCAGCCCAGACGGAACCATCTCAGCCCAAATGGAACCATCTCAGTCCAAACAGAACCATCTCAGTCCAAACAGAACCATCTCAGCCCAGAAAGAACCATCTCAGCCCAGACAGAACTATCTCAGCTCAAACGGAACCATCTCAGCCCAGAAAGAACCATCTCAGCCCAGACAGAACTATCTCAGCTCAAACGGAACCATCTCAGCCCAGAAAGAACCATCTCAGCCCAGACAGAACTATCTCAGCTCAAACGGAACCATCTCAGCCCAGACAGAACCATTTCAGTCCAAACGGAACCATCTCAGCCCAGACAGAACCATCTCAGTCCAAACGGAATCATCTCAGCCCAGACAGAACCATCTCGGCCCAGACTCCATAGTGTGAAGGTCAGCTCTGGAGGCGGGGCTGGGTCAAGAGCATCGGTCCTGGGTGCTGATGAGGCCACCCCCCCACCTAAGACCCCCCCTCGGTGCTGGCCCTGGGGACAAGGCGCCAAGTCCTTTGGGACCCACCAGGGCACAGAAGGCCAGAAGGTTACAGGAAGTGGCTCAAAGGTCGGGAGACAGCTCCCAGTGCCCCATCCAGTTGTGTCCCTGTTGCTGAGGGGTCGGTGGCCCCACTCCTCTCCCGCCTGCCACCCTAGCGCCCTCTCAGCTTGATGTCGGGGCCCACTCATTCCCTGGCCTCAGCCCTTCAGCTCAGCTCCCCACGCCCTGCTCTGCACCAGGGCCCACGAAGGGTCATAGGTGCGGGCGAGAGCTCCCAGGAAGGCAGACAGCAACGCACAAAACAGCCGCGTGTGTAAGGGGAGGCTTCCTCTCCAAAGCTCAAACTCTTTCCCAATTCCAGCTCTACCCGGCTACCCCAGCCACAGTGTGAGCCTCAGTTTCCCTTGGGAAAGGGCAGAGCTGGACAGACCAGCAAGTGCCGAGGCCTGTCTGAGAGGCCCCGCTTCCTGGCCTGCCCCAGGATGGACGCTGAGCCTCCCGTGTCTTCATTCTACCTGCTTACACTAATCTCACATACGGCCGTCACACCCCCGCCCCCGTCCCCTGCTGGCCTGGCTCTGACTGGGTCCCCTCTGTGACAGGACAGCGTCACCGAGGTGGCAGTGAGGTACCTCCTCCTTCTCCGAGCACATCACATGCGGCTTTGAGAGACAACTGTGATGCTTTGGACAGGCCAACTTCTTCCTTCCCGAGGCAGAGGCCAGTTCCTGGGTACAGACCCCAGTGGGCGGGTTGAGGGTCTCCCAGTGCACGGTTGGAAAGCCTCATCCCTGGGCTGCAAAACAAGTGAAGCCGAGCCCTGGCCTGATTCTGGCACGCACCCACTGTCCTATGCAGTGACCTTGCTGGACTGGGAAGAAACGGAAGTCAGAAGGATGGAGCCCTTTGTCCGGATCACACTCAGAACCTGCCTCAATGCCTGCGTCGGTGCCCAGCTCTCTTTACTGTTCAGGCGGGCAGTGTTGGTGGCCAGGATGATGGCCCCCAGCCACCAGCAAGGTCCAGAGATGTCCATCTCCTGGCCCTGCCCTTTCTCCTAGCCACGCCCCTTTCCTCCCGGCCCTGCCCCTTTTCTCCTGGCCCCGCCCCTTTCCTCCTGGCCACACCCCTTGTCCTGGCTCCTCCCCCTTTCTCCTACCCTATCTCATGACCCCTCCCACCAGCAGACCCCAAACTGGGATCCCATCCCCTACTTCCTATCAACTCCCCAGCAGCACCACGAGTCCAGGGGTGCAGCCAAGGCTGAGGGGACAGAAAGCCAACTCCTTTTTTTTCTATCAGGGTGCTTCTTAAGATGGGAAACCACAAATTCGACGCACCTTTGCAATCCCCACCTCCACTGCCCGCTGTAAAAGGAACATTTCCTGTCCTCGGGAAACAGGTGCAGCTCTAAGCTGACTGCAGAGAGCAGGGCCCAGCCCCCCGGACGCCTGCCAGCTTGGCTGAGAGGCGTCAGAGGTGAAGGGCACCACAGACCAGGTCCAAGTCCCCAAAGCAGGCCCGGTTCTGCTCGGCCTCCCAGCCCTGGGCTTGGGGCTCTTGTTGGAGCTCACTTCTCTGGGGCCAGCCGGGATCGTTGGTTCCCTTCCGGGACTCAGAGCAGGCCCAGAGAGGCGGGTGGCGTGGAGAGACAGGGCCCCGGGCACGGGTGGGCATAGTGAAGGAAAACAGGAAGCAAAATGCTTGTGTGGGGTGGGGGGGAGGGAGAGGTGAGCGGTGAGGGAGATACACACATGTGCCAGTGTGAGCGTGTGCAGTGCGTGTGCACGTATGTGAGTGGACACAGGCACGTGTGTGCGTGCCTGGCCAGCCATGCAATGAACCCTATTGTGAGATGCTGATGGAACCGAGCCTGGGGACATTCTGGGGGGACTTTCTGGGCCCTGAGATGCCCGACAGAGGAAGCAGCCCCAGGTGGCGGGCGGATGCAGGTGACAGGGAAGCGTCGGGAACTCCGGAGACGCGTGTGGCGCTGGGGCCCCGAGCACGTTCTCCGGAAAGCCGCCGCCACCTGCTCGCTCGGGAGGAACCGGGCTTGTTTGTTTGTTCCCAGGGTCTGCGGGGAGGGGAAGTTAGTTTGTCTCTCGTGCCAGGTGGTCCCCCGGAAGGAACTCAGGCGGGGCTCCGAGATGCATCGAGGCATGGCCGGACAGAGGCAGAGAGCTACTGCGGAGTAGAGAAGTGACCAGGCCCCAGCTCAGGGCAGGACGCCCTCCCCAGCGTCCCCAGAGCCTGGTCAGGATGAAGTTCCCGAGAGCGCACGGGAAGGGGGCCCCAGAGAGCCGGGGGTGGGGGGCAGTTGCTGCCGCTCACGCAGCTCTCCGTCTCTGTCTCTCTGTCTCCCCGCGTCTCTCTGTGTCTCTCCCCGGGAAAGTCAGGGCCAATGGGAAGGAGGGTGGATGTCCTGTCCCCGAGGGGGTCGTGCCCTGTGCCACAGGCTGAGAAGGAGCCTGCAGGGGAGCAGGAGTGAGTGGTAGGGTTCGGGCTGGGGGCGTTGCTCCCACTGGCCCAAGGCTGCCACACCGGCCATGAAGGTGGGACACAGCCCACGCGGCATCGGGGGCCAATGTATTTACCTTCTGCTGCTTTCAGGGTGCATTTGCCGAGCCCCGAGTGGGGACGACAGGCGTGAAAGTCCCCTGCACCCTGCCCAATACCGACCTAGGGTCAGGGATTAAGTGACAGTTCTGTTGCCCCTCGTCCAGCTGGGACTTGGCGAGTCTGTGGGAGCTCCCAAGTGGAACGTTCCAGATGCTACCCTTCCCGCGGATCTTTGCAAACACAGTCGAAGCTCATCTCAATTTAAAGACGGAGCCAGGCTGGGTGGGGCCGGTAGTGCCAGGTCCTGGGGGCTCACCTGTTGAGGCCACCCCCGGGGTGACGCACCTGCTCAGGGCTGGAGCCTTGGGGACACACAGAATGGAGCAAACCTCTGGTCGGGGGAGGCGGTGCAGAGCAGAAACCCCCAGCCCCACCAAGGCAGACCACAGGGGCAGCCCACACTTGGCCCCTGGTTTCCTGCTGACCACTCACCAGGCTGTCCTCTGCGTAGAAGTGAGTCCCGGCCCAGCCCCCCAGTGTCCCTCCACACTCCCTGCCTGCCCTTAGGGTACCAGGAGCCCGGTGAGGGCATCGGCACCATGGACGAGGACACAGAAATGACAGGGGCCCAGAGATGGATCAGATGGGTGGGTCATCTCCTGGAACACTGGCCCAAAAGTGAGGTCCGGCTGGATGCTGCCAAACCGAGCAGATTGGGGGCAGGTGTGAGGGTGTTGAAGGGGCCCCAGAATCAAACTCAACAGCCCCTACCGGGCCTTGGGGCCAGGACTGCGTGTGGACTCTGCTCATGAGCAGGGCTTTGGCCTCTCCCTGCCTCTATAGATCTGGTCAGGACCGGATGTGACCTGCTCTAACCTGAGAATGATCTGCTGTGAGCTGGCTGTGAGCCGGGTGTGACTGGGTGTGACCTAGTGTGACAAGTGTGGCCTGGTTTGACCTGGTATGGCCTGGTGTGATCTGGTGTGATCTGGCTATGAGCCTGGTGTGATCTGGTGTGATCTGGCTATGAGCCGGGTGTGACCTGGTGTGATCTGGTTTGACCTGGTATGACCTGGTATAATCTGCTGTGATTTGGCTGTGAGCCGGGTGTGACTGGGTGTGACCTGGTGTTACTAGTGTGGCCTGGTTTGACGTGGTATGGCCTGGTTTGATCTGGTGTGATCTGGCTATGAGCCAGGTGTGACCTAGTGTGATCTGGTTTGACCTGGTATGACCTGGTATAATCTGCTGTGATCTGGCTGTGAGCCGGGTGTGACTGGGTGTGACCTGGTGTTACTACTGTGACCTGGTTTGACCTGGTATGACCTGGTATGGTCTGATATGATCTGCTGTGATCTGGCTGTGAGCTGGGTGTGACCTACTGTGACCTGGTTTGACCTGGTATGACCTGGTATGGTCTGATGTGATCTGGCCATGAGCCGGGTGTGACCCACTGTGACCTGGTTTGACCTGGTATAACCTGGTATGATCTGGTGTGAGCTGGCTGTGAGCCAGGTGACTGGGTGTGACCTAGTGTGACCTTCGTGTGAGCTGAGTGTGGCTGTTGTGAACTGTGACCAGTGGGAACTGGTTTTTACTGGATTTTCCCTGTGGTGACTGGGTATCCGGGTATCTGAGTGACTGTCACCGGGTGTGACTGTCACATAGTGAAACGAAAGTCGTCTTTTCTGCTACAAACTCCTGTTACGTTCGCAGGTGTCTGGACAGGCTCCTCATTGTACGGATCTGACAGAAAGTGAGACTCGAGCTGTGGTTTGGGCCACGTGGCCGGTCCACAGTCAGAAGCCGGCTCTGTCTCCAAGGCCCGGGTGCGACGTCACGCCCAGGTGACTTGTCCTTGAAGAACTTGCACACAAACAAGCTGTGTGGAACAGTTTGAGAATCTTTTCTTTTAGAAAAGTGTTATGATATTTTGGGGGTGAAACTTCCACCTCTGCTGCTGCCAATGGCCCTGCCCACCTCTGAGGCCACGGGGAGGTCAGCCCAAGTTCCCTTCTAGAACTCTCCTCCACTTCCTGGCTGGCAGATACTCTGCGCTTATTCAATACTCAGTGCACACACTCACACCACACACACCACACACACCACCACATCATACACACACACCACACACACACACACACCACACCACATATACCACCACATCATACACACTCACCATACACTCTCACACACACACCACACACCACACACACCACCACATCATACACATATACCACACACACACCACACATGTCACACTCACACCACACACACCACACCCATGTCACACTCACACCACACCAACTGCACATGTCATGCCACACACCTCACACACAACACACATACCACACATCTCACATGACCACACACACCACACATACCATAGTCATATTACACACACCACACGTCACACCATACACATCCATCAAACACACCACATACACACTACACACATCACACACAATCACACACATCACACCGCACACATCATAACACACACACCACACATCTCACACCACACACCACATATCACATATACTCACACACACTCAAGCCACGTACCTCACACACCACACACTCACACACACAACATACATCACACATACCATGTACACTGCACATACTCCCGCACCACATGGAACACACACCACACAAACACATCGCACATAAGCCACACATTTCTCACACACCCCTTGTATCATGCACACCCTTCCCCTCACCCCTACCTTACCTTCCCGCCATCCCTGCCTCACCCCTGCCTCTGTCCCGTCCTCTCTGCTCTGTGTGTGTGTGTGTGTGTGTCAGGGTCTCCCTCCCCGCCCCTGCTCCACATGCCGGCGTAGCCCCAGGTCCCCGGCAGTTGCCCCTGCCCCCTGCGCCCAGCCGGAGGTTCTGGCACCTTCTCCGGGATGACACCCCACCTGTCAGGGAGCAGTGCGGAGCCCTGGTCTGTGGCCATCAATCTTCCAGGATTCGGTTTATTGGACACGGTGGCATGTGCCGGGCCGGTCTCTGGCGCTGAGGAGCTGGCCTTTCACAGAGTGGCCACCTGGAGCCACTGTAGGAGGAAATGCTCTCCTCTCAGTGCTCGCCAGACAGGGAGTTCGTCCCTCCCTCCTGCCGCCACCCGGTCCCTGCCTCCAGCCGGCTCACCTCACAGCCCTGGGGATGCCTCAGCCTCTGCCCTCCCCCGGCCTCCCCCAAGGTCAGAGGGGGCCTCACACCCACATGCCCTGAGAAGGTGCCTGATGGGAAGGGCTTGGGGGGACGGGAAGCCCGAGCACCACACCTCGCCAGCTACACGCCAGAAGTCCTGTTTCTAGAAAGTTCCAGCGTCTTCTTCCCAGCCACCTTGTCCCTCTAGCCCGTAATCCCTTGAACCCCGAATACAGAGGTGCAGGCTCCCCCAGGCCCACTGTCTGAGATGTTTATCCTGGTGTGGAGCGGCCCGGGCTTCCCCCCAAACCCAGCCCATCACAGGAGGATGCACAGACCCTCACACGTGGACACTCACATTCACACGCATACGCATACGTGCGCGCATGCCCTCACGCACGAACACGCGTGCACGCGCACACCCTCAGACACTCACGTTCTCACGCCTGCGGACACCCTCCACCCCACAGCATGCCCCCACACATGTCCGCCCGGTGGGCCCGGGGCTGAGATGTCCGGGACCTGCCATCATCTCTTGCGGGAGCTGGGGGCAGGCGGGGAGGGACCCACGGGAAGGCCCGGTCACTGGCCTGGCGCCAGCCAAGAGGACAATGGCTTAGGACAGGTTTCAGGGCCAGGCTGAGACCTGCGGTGCGGGGCAGGGAAACTGAGGCAGTCCCAGGAATACAGGTGTAGCAGCCTCTATGCCTGAGGCTAGGGGCTGGAGCCAGCATTCTCCCCGAAGCAGGCAGGCACAGGTGCCCTGAGAGGATCCGGGAGCAGGCGGTAAGCCCCCCACATACACACCTCTTCCAGTTTCTGTCCACCCCTGCCCCAGACCTCCAGGAGGCAGTGGGGCGTGGGGGTGTGAGCGAGGGTGAGACGTGAAAAAGATGGGGGTTGGGGACAGGCAGCTTCTCACCCAGCCCTGCCGGCCCCCCTCTCCAGAGCCCCCTTGTCTTCCTAGTTAGCCTCGGGCGCACTCTTAGAAGCTCCAGGATATTAAAAATTAACAGCCGTCGCTTAAACAGAGCTCGAGCAAACAAGAGAATCCAGGAGCGGTTAGCCGGGATCACTTCCTGCCAGCGGCCCAGGCAGTGGCGTCCAGCTAATCACGGCCCCTGCCCGGGGCTTGGGGAGTGAGGGCCACCTTTGAAACCCACTTGTTTCTTCGCGCCTGGCTCTACCCAGTTGTCAGAGTTGTTCAGATCCAGGCCGCTGGGCGGGGGGTGGGTCTCTGAGGTGAGGGGGCAGGACCCGGAGCCTGGGGCAGGGCTGGGGGCCAGAGAAGGCAGCCTCTGGGGCCCCCAGACAAGCAGCACTGCCCAGATGAGTGGCGGGAGTCTGATTTATATGGTGGGGGCGCTGGTGGGGTCCCCCGGCGATGCCAGGGGAGGGAGATCCCCCAGCACCTGGGACTATCCGGGCTGGGTGGCTCAAAAGGTCAGGGACCAGCGCTCCTGTCCCATCCCCTGGGGGAAGCTGATGGTGCCAAAACACCCCTTCTCTGCCAGGGTGGGGGAATGAATGATACGCAGATCTGGGCTGGAGCAACAGCACAGCGGGGAGGGCGTTTGCCTTGCACGCAGCCAACCCGGGTTCAATCCCCATCATCCCATAGGGTCCCCCGAGCACCGCCAGGAGTGATTCTTGAGTGCAGAGCCAGGGGTCAACCCTGAGCATCACTGGGTGTGACCCAAAAAGCAAAAAGAAGGAAAAGAGAAGAGAAGAGAAGAGAAGAGAAGAGAAGAGAAGAGAAGAGAAGAGAAGAGAAGAGAAAAGAAAAGAAAAGAAAAGAAAAGAAAAGAAAAGAAAAGAAAAGAAAAGAAAGATGCAGATCTGGCTAGGGCCCCCTCGCGGAACGAAAGTCGAGACAGTGGAGGAGAGAGCACAAGAAAGGCCCCAGGAAGGGTCCTAAGAGGGAGGTGGCCCCATATCTCTGGCTCTGAGCTGGCCTTGGCTCCCAGCTGCGGAGGCCAGAGGCCCAGACTGCCAGCCAGGCACCCGGACGGGGGCAGTCTCTCCCCAGCTCCCCTGCTGCTGGGGCGGACGTGGTCAGGGCTGGGTCATGGAGGAGGGCGCCCGGGTGCCCAGGGATGGGTTAGACTGGAGGCCCAGAGGTCAGAGCAGGCGCGCTGTGGCCCCGGGGTGAGGCAAGAACCGGTGGCATTTGACGGCTGCCAAGACAGGTGAGAAGCTGGTTCCCGGGGTGCCCTTTGGGGAACGGGGTGGCCGCCAGGGCCTGCTGCTTGGGGGTAAGGGTGAGGGGCCCCTCGCTCCAGGTGGAGCCTTGCAGAGGTCAACATCCTCGTGGGCGTGGGAAAGGCAGCACTTCGGAGAAGCCCAGCTGTGGGAACGGGCTGCTGGTCACTTGCTTCTCACGGCAGAGCCTGAGATGAGACAGAGACATCTAGGGGACAGAGGGACAGAGAGGCAGAGAGAAACAGAGAGACCCAGAGAGAAGCAGAGACAGAGACAGAGATAGAGACAGAGAGACACAGAAAAAGCAGAGGCAGGAAAGAGATAGAGACAGAGAAAGACAGAGAGATGGAGACAGAGAGGAATAGAGAGACAGAGACACAGAGAGACAGAGAGGCAGGGAGAGGAGACAGAGGCAAAGAGACAGAGAGGCAGAGAGAAACAGAGAGACCCAGAGAGAGGCAGAGACAGAGACAGAGATAGAGACAGAGAGACACAGAAAAGCAGAGGCAGGAAAGAGAGACAGAGAAAGACTGAGAGATGGAGACAGAGAGAAAGAGAGAGACAGAAAGACAGGAGACAGCAGGGAGGGGGGGAGGGCTGGAAGGAAAGAGGACGGGAGAGGGGCCAGGTGTTCCCCCCCCAACCCCCGTGTGGGAACAACCCCCCTGCAGGTGCGCCCAGGCCCCCTCCCGATCAGGGGCCGTGCCTGCCCATGCAGGAAGCGCTTCCTTCCTCCCCTTGTTGTGTTCCTGCCCGTGTCCGTGTCCCGTGGTGCCCCGTGTCCCGTGCTCACAGACCGGCTGCGGCTCGCTGGGGATGGAGCTTGCCGTGGGTCAGTGACTCCCAAGGGCAGGGCGGCCAAGAACGCATGGGAGCAGGAGTCAGGAGTCCCTGGGGGCTGGAGGGGCTGGACCTCCCAGCAGAGGCAGCGCTCACTCCTCCCCCCACCTCCCTTTCTCTTCTCCCCTCCCTCTCTCTCTCCTGTCTCTTTTCCTCCCCCTCCCACCCCACCCTGCCTGGAGTCTTCCAGAAGGTGCTCACTCAGCCAAACGCATTGATCTGCAGTTCCTAATCCAATGGCTTTCTTTGTTCACAGGACTCAGAGAAGCCTTCTGATGTTTCTGATGTTTCTAACGAAGGGGAGCGCATCCTAAAAGTCAGATGTCACTGTGATGACCTCTGACCATTACCAAATGGCTTCTGGAAGGACTCCGAGTGATCTTAGGTGTCCGAAGCCCCAAAGCCGCCCTCAGGTCACAGGTGACAGCATTCCGTCCCAGACCAGCGACTGTATTGTTGACATTCTGTTTGGGGGGGCCGTACCTGGTGGTGCTCAGAACTGACTCCTGGCTGTGTGCTCAGGGGCCACTCTTGGCGGGGCTCAGGGGAACCGTAGGGGGAGCAGGGATGGAACCCGGGTCAGGCGCACACAAGGCCAGTGCCCTCCCCGCTGAGCTATGTGTGACTCCGGCCCCTATACATTTATTTATTTGTTTATTTATTAACTTTTTGGGTCACACCCAGTGATGCTCAGGGGTTACTCCTGGCTCTGCACTCAGGAATTTCTCCTGGCGGTGCTTGGGGGACCCTATGGGGTGCCGGGAATCGAACCCGGGTCGGCCACGTGCAAGGCAAACGCCCTACCCGGTGTGCTATCACTCCAGCCCAATTAAAAATAATAAAATAAAATAAAATATACAAAACATAGGAAGAGGCTTAGAATGCACAACTCAGAGGGAGGAAGGATAGAAATAAGAAGGGAGGGGCTGGAGCGATAGCACAGCGGGGAGGGCATTTGCCTTGCACGTGGCTGACCCAGGTTCGATTCCCAGCATCCCATAGGGTCCCCGGGCACCACCAGGGGTTTAATTCCTGAGTGCAGAACCAGAAGGAACTCTATACATCGCCGGGTGTGGCCCAAAAAGAAAAAAAAAATAAGAAGGGAGATTCATATTTGAAATTATGCCTGAATTTTTCAGAATATATGAAAAGTAAAAATTCATGCGCTTCTTGTTGAAAGTAGACTATGGACCGAACATGATGGCCACTCAATGCCTCTTTTGCAAACCACAGCGCCCAAAAGGAGAGAGAGAACAGAGGGGAATGCCCTGCCACAGAGGCGGGGTGGGATGGGAGGGATGGGGGGTGGGAGGGATACTGGGATCCGCGGTGGTGGGAAATGGGCACTGGTGGAGGGATGGGTATTTGGTCATTGTATAACTGAAACCCAAGCACAAAAATTTGTAAGTCTACAGCTGTACTAATAAAAATTTAAAAAAAAAAACTCATGTGCTTCTTTACTTGAACATGATTTTTCAAACAGCATAAAGATTGCTCATTGAGAAAGGAATAACAATTCATGGCCGACCCCGCAGAAGCATTGTGCATGCAGCTGTCCTGTGTGGTCCTGTTAGTGGGACAGTCCCCACAGCTGCTGGGCACTTGTCCGTGGGCGTGAGAAGCATCACAATGGCTGGCACCCAGGCGGGCGGTGGTCTCTCCACGCCAAAGGGAATGTTGAACAAGGGAGCCTGGACTGCAGGGAGGCTGTGGCGGGTCCCTGAGAATGGGGGTCCCCAGGTTCCGGGCGTGGGTCTGAGTTGTCATGTATACTCAGGGCTTAGCCTCTGCTTCCCAGGTTAGAGCGTGTGGCAGAGAGAGTCTCCGAAGAGGAAAGCAGAAACAGGGACATAGAGCCTGAACGTCTTTACGAGCTCCTGGTCACTCTCCGGCACCTAAGATTGCAAATAAAACTGTCCCCGACCAACAAAGGGGTGTTTTAGGTTCAATTCTGGGGCAGAGTAAAAGTCGTGTGCGACCCAGCCCAGAGATAGGGCAGAGGGGTTGTTTGTGTCATCTTGTGTGCGTGAGAAACTGTTTCTCCTCCCCCCACCACCACCCACTGCCGAACCTTTATCAGGACAGCGCTCAGGGCCAGCCTTGGCATCCTACCTGCAATGCCCACAGCAAGGGCAGGGTTCCTTTTCCCCAAACATTCCCATTGAGTCACAAAGGACCACGGGAGTTGTGCCAGGAAGGATGAGGGGTGTTGTGAGGTTTGAGGCCCCCTTTTCTCCTCGTGCTCGACACTGGCAGCCCTCGTCCCTCACTTCGAACTGGGACTCCACAAATATCGCTCCTTGGATTACTCCATGGCTTAGAGGCCAGCTGGGCATTCTAGGGGAAAGGGCAGCTCAGATAGAGAAGGGAGCACCAAATAAAGGGTGTTGGGAGGATCCTCCCAGGATGGGAGATGCATGTTGAAAGTAGACTATGAACCGAACATGATTGCCACTCAATGCCTCTTTTGCAAACCACAGCACCCAAAAGGAGAGAGAAAACAAAAGGGAATGCCCTGCCACAGAGGCAGGGTGGGATGGGGGGATGGAGGTGGGAGGGATACTGGGATCCATGGTGGTGGGAAATGGGCACTGGTGGAGGGATGGGTATTTGATCATTGTATAATCGAAACCCAAGCACAAAAATTTGTAAGTCTACAACTGTACCTCATGGTGTTTCACCAATAAAAATGTAAAGGTAAAGGCCCTCCCGTTGATCGTCGATTTGCTCGAGCGGGCCCAGTAACGTCTCCATTGGAGATTTTGTTGTTACTGTGTTTGGCATATCAAATACTCTCGGTAGCTTGCCGGGCTCTCCGAGAGGGGACCAATAAAAATATATTATATATATATATATACATATATATATTGCTCCTTTTATTCTCCTTTTTCAATTTTTTTTTTTTTTTGCTTTTGGGTCACACCCGGCGATGCTCAGGGGTTACTCCTGGCTCATGCACTCAGGAATTACTCCTGGTGGTGCTCAGAGGACCAATATGGGATGCTGGAAATAGAACCCAGGTCGGCTGTGCACAAGGCAAACACCCTCCCTGCTGTGCTATTGCTCCAGCCCCTTAAGATTTTCTTTTTAATCTGTTTTATTTGGGGACCACACCCAGTGGTGCTCAGCCTTGCTCCTGGCTCTGTGCTCAGGGATCACTCCTGACAGTGCTTGGGGAACATGCACAGTGTCAAGAGACTGAACTGAGGTTTGAAAAGCAAAAACCTTAACCCCTAGGCTCTGTCTCTGGCCCCAATAGCCTGGGCCATCTATGACTTGAGGCCACTCCTGCCTATGCGCTGTGGGACCTTTCTTTGCTGTTTTCACACACACACACACACACACACACACACACACACACACACACACACCCCGTGTCATTCATCTATTTATTTTTCTATCCCCTACCTCTCATTCAGGCTGTATATTCTGTGAGAATGGGAATTTATTCCTGCATCATTTACTGCTGTTTTTGAAGCACCTAAAACAATACTGACAGTACACATTCAATACATTTTTTGATGATGACTTTTCTTATTTCAAATCAATCCCGCCCCATTTCCTTCCACCTTGCCACCCTCTCTCGTGCCCGTGCCCTCTGCCTCTGGACAGTGATGTCCAGGCAGAGTTTCATTGGTTCTAATCTCATCTTGCCTGTTCCCCAGTCTCCTGTGCTTGGATTTCTCTCTCTGTACGGGCAGAATCATGGGGTCCTTGTCTTCTTCCCCTGTTTTGTTTCACTTTGGAAAATCCTGTTTTGCTCCATTTTGCTGCAGCTGGCAGAATGTCATCTCTTTATGCGGAAGAGTGCTCCATTGTATAAATGTGCAACTTCTTCATCCACTCATCGCTGACACGAGCATTTCCCTGGCTTCTGTGTCTTTGCTGTGGTTAAAGAATGCTGCGATGAATACAGGGAGTGAGTGACACTTTTCATGCTAATATTCTGCATTCTTCTCATAGTTCCCCGAGAGAAAAGGCTGGTTCCGGTGGGACTTCTCTCTTAGCTTCCTGAAGGAGCATCACAGGACTCTCCAAAAAGGTGCCACAATTCACCTTCCTACCACCGTGCTGAGAAACGCTGTGATGACTGACATCTGGGAACCCGTCTTCCCTGAAAACCTTTCGGGTGAGGCAGCTTTCAGGGGAGTTCTACCAAATTCATAATCCCAAACGGAACTGAATTCTTCCAAGAAGAGAAGAGACCATTTGTGTATAGTCTTGGTTACAGGACAGCTTTAGAACTAGTATAGTCCCTGTCCCTGTCCTCCTGTTGTTCATCGATTTGCTCGAGCCGGCCCAGTAACGTCTCCACTGTGACAACTGTTACTGTTTGGCATATCGAATACATCACGGGGAGCTTGCCAAGCTTTGCCATGCGGGCAAGATACTCTCGGTAGCTTGTCGGGCTCTCCGAGAGGGGCGGAGGAATCGAACTCAGGCCAGCCATGTTGGCCATTTGCAAGGGAAACACCCTACCGCTGTGCTATAGTATGGCTTATATATTAGCATAGCCTTAATAAAAGCATCAGGAAAGGAGAATATGGGGGGGTGGAAGAAGGGAAATCACTGACTAATATTTCTTTTTTTTTTTTATCCCCACTTTCTTGTTCCCCAGAAGGACTCCAGGTTATTTTTTTTTTTGCTTTTGCTTTTTGGGTCACACTTGGTGATGCTCAAGGGTTACTCCTGGCTCTGCGCTCAGGAATTACTCCTGGCGGTGCTTGGGGGACCATATGGGATGCTGGGAATCGAACCTGGGTTGGTCGCGTGCAAGGCAAATGCCCTCCCCGCTGTACTATCGCTAATATTTCTTACTAGCATCCGTGCCAAGTGCTAATAGGACTTGAAAAATTTTAAATCTATCAGTACCTATAAAATAATAATGCATCATGTTCAGTTCCTCTGAGGAAAGTAGAGATGGTTTAGTAGCAAACTTAGTAATTTCACTCTTCCCACCAGGCACACAGTGGGTAGGGTTCTTGTCTTGTACTCGGCCAAACTGAATTTGATCCTGGCATCCCATGTGGTCTCCCAGGCACCCCAGGAGTGATCCCTGAGCGCAGAGCCAAAAGTAAGCTCTGGGTACTGCCAGTGTGTACCAAACACCAAGCAACAAAAGACAATAATTTCACTCTGCTAACAGACTGAAGAAAAACCTTATTAACCTTTCATGGATAGCAGATAAAAGTTAACTTATTCATGTTAAAATGTTTAATAATAGATTAATAGAATTACTTGATCTGATAGAGAATGCATTTTTAAAAACAATGTCAGTATCCCATTTGATGGCAAAGCTTTTAAAAAATTCGTCTAGAGTCAGAGAGTTAAGAGATGGGTAAGGCATTTGCTTTGCAAGCAACCAGCCCAGGTTTAATCCCTGGATCACATGGTCCCCTGAGCATTCAGGTATAGTTTTGGAAGCCCCCAAGCCTATTAGGGTGACCGGGGGGATACCCTGGCACTGCAGGTCCCAAGTAGAATCGCATCCTCCAATCCTCACATTGACCCATGGGCTGGGTGGGCCTAAGTCATGGATAATGGCCCCTGGGCCCCTGAGCAGGGTTTGGGAGATCCACCAAAAAAAAAAAAATAGTCCTTCCAAAATTACGGATGAATATCTGAGATCCCTGCTTAAATTTCACAGAAACGGTCGGCCCTAGGAGTCAAGGGTGGGCTGGTAAGCCTTGAGCACTGCCGGACACGTTGGTTATCCAGATGGAAAATAACTGGATCCTGCTTCAGCTAATGTAAGAGGGGAACACAGGAAGGACAAACAATCCGAGAAAAGCCAGAACAATCTGACTACATTTGAAACAACAACGACTTTAATGAGCCAAAGGCGACACAAACAGAAGAAGCAAACCACAAACAGGGGAAAAGATATTTGCGTTATGCAGAATCCCCAAGGGCTTATTACCCAACATGCATTTAAAATCATTCTTTTAAAAAGAAAAAATCACTAGAAGAAGAAAGGAAATGCGAATCCTAAGTGGGAAGAGGCCCTCACAGCCCAGCCAGGCAGGGAAAGGCCAGACCAAACAACGAGAAGCCATGGCACACCCACTTCCTGTTCCAAACCTTAAGAGCCGGTCAGGAAAGGGTTGGGGCCACCAAACAGATGGCAGGGCGTCCTGTACGCTCTGCGGAGGAACACATGAAAGGCGTCTGCCAAGCCGGGAAGGTCATTGGTAAGGGCTGGTAAACTGGAAGCTGTTCTTGCCTGGACCCCTTCAGAGCAGGACGGCTGATGACAGGGAAACCGAAAACAACACAGCTTGATGGTCTCCACGGTAGAACCCAGAGCAGATGTTCTGTGCTCAGCTCACCCTGATATGTTCTACAGTGCTGAAAGTGGAGGGCTGCAAAGGGAGAGAGAGAGAGAGAGAGAGAGAGAGAGAGAGAGAGAGAGAGAGAGAGAGAGAGAAGAAAAGTATCTGCCATAGAGGTGGGCAGGGGTTGGGGGTGGGGGTGATGGGAGGGAACCCGGGGACTCTGGTGCTGGGAAATGTACATTGATGAAGGGACAGGTGGTGGGATACTGTACGTCTGAGACCCAATCATGAACAGCTTTGTTATGGACTATCTCACAGTGGTTCAATTTTTTAAAAAGTTAAAAAAGAAAAAGGTAGAAAAAAGAAAGTGATGGGTTGGTACAACAGCATCTCAGAAGCAGGAGATGGGCCAGCGTTGCTGGTCAGGCCACACGGACGATGAAACCAGCTTATGGGGTTCTGGAACACTTGGGGAGTGGACACCCACACATGGTCAGTAGACAGAAATGAGAAACCACCAGTTCAGAAAGGTGGTGCCCGGGGGAAGGAGAGATCAGAGCAGGGCTACAGAGAACTTGGTAATAGATCTATTTCTTATGCTTGCTTGCTCATATGACAAATATTGTATTTAAAAAATGGGACTGGACAGAATCTGGAAAAAAACCTGAGTGCCCGAGAACAGATGACTGGTTAAAGAAACTTTGGTACATTTACACAATGGAGTACTATGTAGCTGTTAGAAAAGACGAAGTCATGAAATTTACATACAAGTGGTACCACATGGAAAGTATCATGTTAAGCGAAATGACTCAGAAAGAGAGGGATAGACATAGAAAGGTTGCATTCATTTGGGGAACATAAAGTAACAAAATAGGAGACGAACACCCAAGAATGGCCGAGATTAGTACCAGGAATTTTGCTCCATGGCTTGGAGGCCAGCCACACATGCTAGGGGAAAAGGGAGCTCAGATAGAGAAGGGAGCACCAAATAAAGGGTGTTGGGAGGATCCTCCCAGGATGGGAGAAGCATGCTGAGGGTAGACTATAGACCAAACATGATTGTCACCTATTGCCTCTTTTGCAAACCACAACACCCAATAAGAGAGAGAGAACAAAAGGGAATGCCTTGCCACAGAGGCAGGGTGGGATGGGGCAGATGGAGGGTGGGAGGGATACTGGGACCCGTGGTGGTGGAGAATGGGCACTGGTGGAGGGATGGGTATTTGATCATTGTATAATTGAAACCCAAGCACAAAAATTTGTAAGTCTACAATTGTACCTCATGATATCTCATTAATAAAAATAATTAAAAAATGGGGCTGGAGTGATAGCACAGCGGGTAGGGTGTTTGCCTTGCACATGGCGAACCCAGGTTCGATTCCCAGCTTCCCATATGGTCCCCGAACACCGCCAGAAGTAATTCCTGAATGCAGAGCAGGGAGTAAACTCTGAGGATCGCTGGGTATGACCCAAAAAGCAAAAAATTTTAAAAAAGGGGGGGAGCTGGATCAATAATACAGCGAGGAGGGTGCTTGCCTTGCATGTGGCCAACCCAGATTCTATCCCAGGCACCCGATATGGTCCTCTGAGCTTGCCAGGGGTGATCCCTGAACATAGAGCCAGGAGTAAGCCCTGAACATGGCTGGTGTGGTCTCCCAAACAAACAAAATAAATAAATAAATAAATAAATGGGGAAAAAAAGAATGAACAAGATTAAAAAGGAAATAAAGGCATTCTAAGAAACTAAGACATTACCTTGAAAGCCAAGGGACGCTTCTAAAGCGTTATGTTGAGTGAGCCAGTCATCCACTGGACACCGCACTGTAGCATTGTCCTCCCGTTGTTCATCAATTTGCTCGAGCAGGCACCAGTAACGTCTCACAACAAATTGTGAGACTTATTATTACTGTGTTTGGCATATCGAATACGCCACAGGGAGCTTGCCAGGCTTTGCCGTGTGGGCGAGATACTCTTGGCAGCTTGCCGGGCTCTCTGAGAGCGGCAGAGGAATCGAACTTGGATCGGCTGCGTGCAAAGCAAATGCCCTACCCGCTGTGCTATCGCTCCAGCCCATCTATTTTCATGCCTTAAGAAAAAGGCAAGGGGCTGGAGCGATAGCACAGCGGGTAGGGCGTTTGCCTTGCACGCAGCCAACATGGCCGACCCAGGTTCGATTCCCAGCATCCCATATGGTCCCCCGAGCACCGCCAGGAGTAATTCCTGAGTGCATGAGCCAGAAGTAACCTCTGAGCATCACCGGGTGTGACCCAAAAAGAAAAAAAAAGGAAAAAGGCAAAAACTGTATTTTTCTCTTTTTACTAAGTTTATAAGAAATGTCTGAATATGATGTTTATATGTAGCAAACCCTAATCTATATATACTATTGATTTACTCACAGATAAAGTCCGTGAAAATGTGGGCTTTTAAGAAACACAACATACATAAAGTGTTAATTATGAAGGCTACTCTTTTGGCTCAGAAATATTTCCAATAATTATAATAAGATAACAATAATCAATGTTAATTTTAAGATTAAATTTATTTTTAATTTTAATGTGGAGCGATAGCACAGTGGATGGGGCGCTTGCCTTGCATGCGGCTGACCCGGCCGACCCGAGTTCGATTCCTCCGCCCCTCTCAGAGAGCCCAGCAAGCTACTAAGAGTATCTTGCCCGCATGGCAAAGCCTGGCAAGCTCCCCGTGACGTATTCGATATGCCAAACACAGTAACAACAAGTCTCACGATTTGTTGTGAGACGTTACTGGTGCCCGCTTGAGCAAATCGATGAACATCAGGAGGACAGCGACAGTGACAGTGAACATTGATCCACTGGGCACTCTGGCAAAACCACGCGCATGGCAGGATGCAGAGTGAGCTAGAGCAAGGGAGGGCACAGGCCGGAAGCGGGAACCTGTCAGAGCTGGGAGACCCTCAGAGCAACACGGAGGAGTGGGTGGGAGGAAGGACCCAGGGCCTGCCCCGCACGTCACTCCACGCAGGCACCACGGTGCTGGACACCCGCGTTGCTGCCAGGGCCCACTGGGAGCGGCAGTTTCCGATGAGCTGGGCTGGGCTCTGCTGGCGTCCACCGTCCACCACACGTTTTTGGATATTCGGAGCAGACCGTGAGCGCCGCCCGTGTGACCGGCCTGAGCCAGGTCAGAGGGATGGACCTTCTGTCCCGTTTTCCTCCAAGGGACACCCGCTCCTGCGTGCTGAGCTCCGTGCTGGTCCGGGACAAACTGTCTTCCTGCAGAACAGAGCATGCCGAGGAATTCCGGTTCCTGACCTCTTGGCTGGGCTGACGGCTCCAGAGAGGACATTTGAAATCCTGAGTTATTTCCAAATTGGCTGAATTATAACAGCAATTACCAGGCAAAGTTGCACATTTCCAGACATTTAACACTGGCTATTGGACAGAAAGCCAATTTTCTTTAGAGAATGACAACAGATGAGATGAGGCTTAAAGACAGAAAGGAAGGGGCAGCCTTGAGCAGGCCTCTAGGTGACCGTAGGTGACAGGCCACGGAGAGTCACTGGCACAGGCTGACGTGCGGCTGTCACCGGGCTTACGTTCTCCTTGTGCGGAGACACCACACCAAGGAAGCCGTTTCGAGAAACGGGTCAGTTCAGAACCACTTCTGGTGCTGTGCTGTGAAGCGCCTCAGCCCTCCCATGGGACAGCGAGGACCCTGCGGGTGCTTCAGAGGGTGGGAGCGGAGCTTCAGCCCTATCTCCAGTCGAGGAGGCAGGGTCATGCTCCAGGGAGCCCCTGAGAAGATTTCAATCGAGAGGCTAGTGGTGAAGGGCAGAAAGGGCCAAGTGGCTGGGGAGTGTGTCCTGAGAGGCAGCTGCCAGCAGCCGTCACTGGAGAGACCCAGGGAAGGGATGAAGAGCTCCAAAGCCAGGAGGGCACCCCCGCAGAGACCCCCAGAGATGGAGGAGGCTGAGATCGTTCCTAGGAGGTAGAAACGCCCTAGATCCTCCTCCCTCCTCCCTCCCCTCTGTTGACAATAAATCCCCACAGCGGACTCGAACCAGGTCCCAATGGGCAAGGACACCTGGAAAATGCATTGCCCCCCCAAGGGTCCTGTGATACCAAGGAGTGCAGGGGTGTGTGGTCTCAGCACACAAGTGGCCAGAGCAAACAGCTACACTGAGTCAAGAGCCATCTAAGGTCTGGAATAAAGAATCACAGCTCAAAGCATGATAACCACTCAGTATCTGCATCGCAAACCATAATGCCCAAAAGTAGAGAAAGAGTATGGGGAATATTGTCTGCCATGGAGGTAGGGGGAGGGTGGGAAAGGGGGCGGATACTGGCGATACTGGTGGTGGGGATTGTGCACTGGTGGAGGGATGGATGTTTGATTGTAACTTTGTAAATTGTTTACAAAGTAAATTGTGTGATTGTAACTCAAACATGAAAGCTTGTAACTATATCTCACAGCGATTCAATGAAATTTAAAAAAAAAAAAGTTAAAAAAAATTAGATCAGGGGCTGGAGCAATAGCACAGCGGGTAGGGCGTTTGCCTTGCACGCAGCTGACCTAGGTTCGATTCCCAGCATCCCATATGGTCCCCTGAGCACCGCCAGGAGTAATTCCTGAGTGCATGAACCAGGAGTAATTCCTGTGCATCGCCGGGTGTGACCCAAAAAGAAAAAAAATAAATTAATTAAAAAAAATAGATCAGCAAAATAAATAAATAAATAAATACAGGGAAAAAAAAGAATTACAGCTCAGGGGCTGGAGCAATAGCACAGTGGGGAGGGTGTTTGCCTTACATGCGGCCGACACAGGTTCGATTCCCAACATCCAATATGGTCCCCTGAGCACCGCCAGGAGTAATTCCTGAGTGCAGAGCCAAGAATAACCCCTATGCATCGTCGGGTGTGACCCAAAAAATAAATAAAAATAAAGAAAAATAAAGAACTACAGCTCAAAAAAAACTAAGGAGGTGGGTGGACTGCAGGCATCAGCCTCCTGGTCTAGCCACAGGCCGCTCATCCACACGGGTCATCTGGTTGACCCTCCTCCTGATTCTCTCCTGCTAGAGTTTTTCCACACCCTGTTGCCTTCCGGCAGGAGAGGCATCACCCTTCATGGGAGAGCTGGGGAAGAGGCAGGGGTGGGGCCACTCACAGGCAGATTAGAGTCCAGTGTTGAAGCCAAGCCTAGGACAAATGGCCACTCCCCCATCCATGACCAACCGTTGACCCTGAGCCAGAAGCTGCCTGAGAACTTGAAGTTCGTGCCATCACTGGTCTCTTGCAACAGCCACTGGGGATGGGGAGGGGAGGAGGGTTTCTTTCTCATCTGAAAAATGAGGAAAAAGAGACTTAGGTTCCCGAGGGAAATTTCTCAAAGCAGTCCAAGACAGGGCTGCCGTCTCCTTCAACATGCAACTGTTTAAGGAGCTCCACGCTGGGGACAGAACGGCAAACAATGGGCATAGGATGTAGATGGCCACGTGGAGGATGGACATTAAATAAGTAGCATACAATGACTAAGTAATCACACTCAAGGGACATTTCCTAAAGAAAGCATGCCCATAAAACAACAAAGCACAGAAACCTGCTCACATATTTCTCCACTATGACAAAGGATCCTCTGTCTCCCTTTTAACTTTAATTCATATTTATCATTTTCCGCTAGATTTTAGGTCCGCTTCAAAGATGTCTTTAGCTACTTAAGTTGAGCACTGCACTCAATTATGGTGACGGCTATGCATTTTCCTCTGAGTACTGCTTTTGTTCCACCCCACAAGGTCTGTTATTATCTTTTGTTCTTGCTCAGATCTAAACGCTTTGTAACACTCATGGTGATTTCCTCTTTGATACCTGAATTCTTTGGCAGAAACTTTTAAAGCTTCCAATCAGATCTTCGTCTCTCTGTTACAGACTTTAACGAAATTACTTGAACCCAAAGACAGAATTACTAAGATGCTAATGTTTATGAAGACTTCATTTTAAGATAGATTACAGGGCACTTTGCATAACTATTGGTGCAGAGTTAGCATGAATGTATGTGTGTTGCAGTATCCTTTATATAGTCTTTCATGAAATCAAATGTAATTCAGTATCTGTACTTTAAATTTGCTTGATTGAGGTATGTCACGCTTCCATTGTGAACGTAGATTTCTCATTTTACGTCTAAAAATTTTATGTTCTGATTACTCAAGGGGTCGATTCCTTTTCTTCAAAGTGATCTTTTCATGAATGTAAACTTAATTGTTTTTTATTTTGCACACAGAGGTTGAGTGGGTTGTTGACTGATCAGTGTCGGTCTCTCTGTCTCTGTCTCTGTCTCTGTCTCTGTGTCTCTGTCTCAGTCTCTCAGTCTCTCTCTCTCTCTCTCTCTCTCTCTCTCTCTCTTCTCTCTTGAGGTATTTCCAGCCCAACATTTGAGGTATGGATTGTAGAGTCCCGTTTTCTGGGAATGGTCAAAAACTCCAGCCTTTAGGACATGTTGGGGGTCATCACAGCCCCAGCCCCAGCACGGGATGGGGGGCCGTGATATGGGGCCTCATGAGAGGCTGGCCCCAAGTGTCCTGTCCACCAGGTCCCTCAGTTTTCCACACCCACAGCCCCAGGAGCTTGTGTCAGCTCCTTGACTGGTGAAATTCTCCTGCCCTGCCCAGCTGTCATCAGCCTGGCTCCCCCCTCCCGGACGCTCCTCCAGTCAAATACGAAGTGCCTGGGCCCAGCCCACAGGCTGCATGGTCACTGGCTCTGTGCTCCTCTGATCCTGGTGGTTTAGAGTTTGCATCTGCCTCTTGTCTGTCTTCTGCTGCTGTTTCTCTCTCTGCTGTTGCATCGGGGTCTCTAACGCAGACTCTGACTGTGCCATCTTGATGGGGGTCTTTGCTTTAATTGAGCACATGGAATGAGTCCTCACCACCACCAGCAATAGAGCACTACTCACATGAGCATGACGTTGGGGGGGGACTTTACAGGATGAACAAGCACCCTGAAAAAGTGAGGCTCCCTGGCACCCCCAGCCTCAGACTCCCACATGCCCTGCATAACTAGACACCCATCCAAAGAGACTTGCTTTCCTAGACACACCCCACAGATATGATGGCCCCTTTGTCACCTTTCAACCTGGAGTTTCTCTGCAGGTGGAGAGGAGCTAAAATCACTCAAAATCAGTGACAAGATCTCATCTCCCTAAGTGGCATATAGGAGCACATTTGTAAGTTGCCTTCTGTTTGGGGGTTTAAAACAGGACCCTTGGGCTCTGAGACTCTGGGAATGTGGCCTCCATCACCCCCAAATTTCAGCAACAGGCTGAGCGCCGACTCTTCTTGGCAAAGACTCACACTCCTACTGGCCTGGACTCGGGAGCTTCGAACCTTAGGAAGGCCAGACTGGGCCGGCCCTAGGGGCGCTCAGGGGCCAGGCCCTGGCCTGGGGACCTCCCAGGGCATCTCAACTTATCGCCTAATGACATCAACCGAGAGATAATGGAAAAAATGTGGGATGGGTGAGCTCAGGCAACACAGACGGTGAGTGATGGGGCAGGAATTCACACACGAGGCCATCCCGGCAAAGGCCCTGTGTTTATGTCACCCAGGACTCCGCCTGTCCGGAGCCCAGAGCCGTGGACATGGACACCGACGCTCTGGCCACGTCGTGGAGGGGCACAGGGCCGGAGGCCACCTTTGAGGACCACAGTCCTCCAGCGTGCGTGGGTCAGCACTGGGACAAAGCCCAGAGAAGCAGGAATACCGAGGACGAGACCTACGGCCAACATCGCCCTGGGACCAAGCAGTGGGCTGAGACATACCAAAGGGGAAACACAGTGCTGACCCTGTCCATGCTCCCTCGGGCTCCTCTGGCCTCTTTTGCTGCACGATAAACAACACGGTTTCAAAGATCCTCACCATGTTTCTTTGGCTGGCTGTTGCCCCCTGCTGCTTTGCTGTTGGGGGTGCTGCACCCGAGGGTCTCGAGGGCTACTCTGGTCCCGCGCTGGGAGGTCACTTCCACTCATCCGGGTCTTCCCAGCGCAGAGCATGTTTTAGAGTTTGCATCTGCCTCTTTTATGTCTTCTGCTGCTGTTTCTCGTTCTGCTCCTGCTTCTCTCCTAAGCTGGTGCCTTGGGAAACCTCTAACCTTCCTCCGCAGCTCTGAGACGGGAATTCTTGCACCCAGAGGAGGGCTGCAGGCCCCGTGGCTAGGAGCGGAGTCACTTTCCGGGCGCTGCTAGCTGGCGTTCAGAGCAGCTGCAGTCCCCCGCCCTCCGTTCCATCTGCCACCACGCTCCCACATCCTTGCCGGTGTGACATTGTCAGATATGAGCCCCCTTGCCCCACCTCTAATGGGTAGAAAGTGACATCTTGTTGCAACTTGCAAATTATTCATCATTTAATTGTTCCTTTTTCTTCCTCTTGAGCTTATTCTGTACAATCCATGGCGCCCTTTTTTTGTTTTTACATCCTTGCATTTGTAAGATTTCTTTGTATCTACCGAATCCTGCTTCATATTTTGAAAAGATTTTCACTCAAGCTGTAGCTTGTTTTAAGTCTTGTTGAAGGTGGCCTTGGCCGCAAAAGTCTTTATTTTCACATTGTCAAGTGTATTATTATTTTATTTTTTCACTTAGGGCTCATGATTAAGTAGTCCCTCCCAATCCCAAGGGTGCCAAGTTAGTCTAAAAAAAAAACCTATGTTTTCAGAAGTTCGTTCACATATTTGGGAAATGTTGCTATTCTGATATCTAGACCAGGGTCGGCCAACTTTTTCTGGCATGTGCCAGATGGTAAATAGTTTAGGTATCCATGGTGCTGCCATCTCTAAGAACCTCTCAACTTTTCCATGGCAACTGGGAAGTAGACTCGGAGAAGATGTAAATGAATAGCGCTATAGCACTGTCCTCCCGTTGTTCATCGATTTGCTCGAGTGGGTACCAGTGACATCTTCATTGTGAGACTTGTTGTTTTTGGCATATTGAATATGCCATGGGGAGCTTGCCAGGCTCTGCCGTGCAGGCGAGATACTCTCGGTACCTTGCCAGGCTCTCCAAGAGGGACGGAGGAATCGAACCCGGGTCTGACTAAATTTCAATAAGACTTTATTTACAAAAACAGGTGGCAAGCCAGACAGCTCAGCCCTGTTCTGTATGGTGGGAGTCAAGGGTTGGGAATGGGTCTGAAGTCTCAGTGTGGCACTGCATTTGTGTAAGTGAGGGCGAATGGCTTTATAATTAGCCTGAAGTTGGGAGGCGGGGTGGGTGCCCCATTCACCCCGCCACCCCGCCAGAGCCTCGGTAGTTGTGCCCACACCCCAGTAGCTGCCTCCATGCCCTCTACAGACTCCACCACATCATGGCTGAGCTACACGGAGATGCCCAACTGCCAAAGTTTTCAGGTACACTGAGTTTTATTTGGCTGAAAACGCCAGGCCTTCTCAGATTTGGGGTGGGCAACCTCCCCCTACTTCCTGCACCTCCAGAAGCCCTGGCAGTCATACCCACAGCCCCCCATCCCCGCCCACACGCACACACACCACTGCATGTAAGTTCAATGCCCAGTTACATATTCTGGATTTTCTGGGACATGGCGTCTCCAACTCGATAACGCTAACATCCCAAAGAGCACACCAGATCACACGGGAATGTAATGTTGAAGCCAACTGAGCTCAATTAACAAAAATGTTAACACACGGGGGTCTCAACCAGCAGCATCAGCAGCTCGGCAAACTCGCAGACAAGGACTTAATGTCCCCACAGTGAGATACAACGATTTTCATAATAATCCCATTAGCCTTTTAGTGGTAATAAGGAATATCAAATAAATTAGCGATGGGCTGCCAAGGGAAACGGGCTTGAGGGGTGGTTGGGAAATAGAGACGGTGATGGAGAGAAGGCGACGTTGGGGGTGGGGTTGGGGGTGGAATATTCAACGCCTGTAATGAGCTATCAGGAACAGCTTTGTAAACCATGGTCTTCCAATCACTGTCACTGTCACTGTCCTCCCGTTGTTCATCGATTTGCTCAAGTGGTCCCAGTAACGTCTCCATTGTGACAATTGTTACTGTGTTTGGCATATCGAATACAACACGGGTAGCTTGCCAGGCTTTGCCGTGCAGGCGAGATACTCTCAGTAGCTTGCCGGGCTCTCCAAGAGGGGCGGAGGAATCGAACCTGGGTCCACCGGGTCAGCCACATGCAAGGCAAACACCCTACCCGCTGTGCTATCGCTCTAGCCCCGTTGTTCATCCATTTGCTCAAGCGGGCCCAGTAACATCTCCATTGTGAGACTTGTTACTGTGTTTGGCATATTGAATATGTCACGGGTAGCTTGCCAGGCTTTGCCGTGCGGGTGAGATACTCTCAGTACCTTGCTGGGCTCTCCAAGAGGGGCAGAGGAATCGAACTCGGGTCGGCCGTGTTGGCCACTTGCAAAGCAAACGCCCTACCCACTGTGCTATCACTCCAGCCCAATCGTCCAGTAAAATGAAAAATAAATTTTTTTTTAAAGAATTAGCTAGGAGAACAGTTCTATGTGAGACAGTCAGAGGGCCTATCTTAGCACCTGGCTGAGCACGGGGCAGGCGTTAAAAAGACCCGAACTGGACACATTTATGGCAGCAACAGAATCAGCATGGCTGAGTTCAGACAGGACACAGAATTTGCAGGACCACGTGCAAAAGAACACACAGAGCCCCTAGTTTTAAAAAAAATCCTGAGTCTGGGGGCCAGACTCAATCCCCTGCACCCCACAGGGTCCCCCAAGCCCTTCCAGGAGTGATCCCCGAGCACAGAGCCAGGAGTCATCCCTGAGCATGCCTAGGTGTGGCCCAAAAGACAAGAACTATGGGTATTCCCAAGTAGCCTGTGGTGACCACCCATCCTAGTGGGTAGTCTTCGGAGCTGGGTGCCCACCTCAGCCTTGCTGTGGCCCCTCGGACAGGCACTGGCTGAGGAGGTCGGCCTCCGTGGAGACCTTCCTGAGAAAGTTCAGAGGTCACGCTCGCTGGCTGGCGTGTTATCACGGCAGGCATCCGTTTCACCCCAGGATCTGGAGGGCCACGGCCCAGTGGCCAGTGAATCATTTCCCCAAACGTGCTGTGTGCTGATTGTAAGTTGGAAAATATGATTTCTGAAACTTTTCATTTTCTCATTTACTCTCGGCCGTTGGTGGGATGTTTGCCTCTGCTGAAATCAGGCCCAGGCGAGGTCTATTTAAGGCTCCAATCCAAGTTCTGCAGACACTTGTGCACCCAGCGTGGAGGTTTGCAGAGGAGGGGTACAGAGAAATCTCGGCTCGATGCAGCTGTCTTCGGTTAGACCATCTTTGAAACCTCGGAGAGCTGAGAAGTAAGTGGTTTTATGCTTTGGGGGTTTGCTCTGAAAGCCAGAAAGGAATAAATAGCATCACTCAAAATACACACACACACACACACACACACACACACACACACACACACACACACACACACACACAAAACCACTCCTCCTTAAACATTTGATCTCAGCCCGGCAGCCCCACAGGGCGGACCCCCCACCCTCGCCTTGGGGGTGCCTGTCACACCCGCCCCTCTGTGTGTGTGTGTGTGTGTGTGTGTGTGTGTGTGTGTGTGTGTGTGTGTGTGTGGTGATCCTGGGCTCAGTAAGTACAACCTTCTCTGAGTCCTTCAGAAGTGGAGCAGCAATCAGCACACCGGCCCAGAGAGGGCAAGGGACCCGCCCAAAGTTACACACCTGCAGAGCAGGGCCTCAACCAGCTTCCTGCTCCGCTCTTTGTCCTTTTTCTTCTTTGGGGACTGGAAATAATCATTCACTGAAGCAGGGGTTTCACCTTTTCTTTCCCTTTTGTCTTTTTTCTTTTGGGGCGGAGGTGTTGGTGCCCAGAGAACACCTGTGGAGTGGGGGTTTGGGGGCGGGGGTGGGGGAAACCTGGTGCTTCCTCTTCCGATTCCATGTCAACACTGGCCACTCTGAGTCACCCCCGGCTGGGCCTTGCAGAAACGCTCCGCAGATCCCTGTCCCGGGCTGCTCACCCTGCTGGGCACTGCCTGCCCAGACAGAGCTCGCCCACCCTGGACCGTGGGCACTGAACGCCCAGACAGAGCTTGCCCACCCCAGGGCCATAAGCACTGCCCGCCCGACAGAGCTCACCCACCCTGGGCCATGGACACTGCCTGCCCAGACCAGAGCTCACCCACCTGGGGCATGGGCACTGCCCACCCAGACAGAGCTCACCCACCCTAGGCTGTGGGGAGCCCATCAGAGCTCACCCACCCGGGGCATGGGCACGGCCTGCCCAGACTGGAGCTCACCCACCCTGGGCTGTGGGCACCACCTGCCCGACAGAGCTCGCCCACCCTGGGGTCACTGAGCCCAGGACCAGGGCGCGTCTCCGTCCCTCGGGAAGGTCCTTCAGCTTCCTCTGGCTCCGTCTCTTCGGCCTGCGGGCAGCCTGGGTGACCAGGGAACTGCCCCCTGGGGCCAGCCCCACCCCGAAAGCTCCTGCCAGCCCCATCTCGGGGCCTCACAGGGCCCCTCTCGCCACCACAGGAAGCGGGAGCACAGTTTGAGGAGCTCCTGGCCCCCGCCGTGCCCTTCCTCCCAGGCGCCCCTCATGGCCTCGCTCTGACCTCACAGACCCGGGCGGCCTCTGTCCTGGCCAGTGTCCTTCACCTGGGCCCCAGGTATGTCCACAGGCCCAACAGGTCAGATGCACCAGGGGGGTGTGAGTGTCACGGGGGGGGGGGGGTTGGTTTCGTGGTAGTGTCTGATGTGTCCACATGTGTGTGTGTGTATGTGTGTGTGTATCCATATGGGGGTATGTGTCTGTGGGGGTGTGTCTCCGTGTGTGTGTATTTGTGTGGGTATGTGTATGTGTGTTTTCTGATTGTGTCCATATGAGTGCATGTGTGTCTTTGTGGTTCTGTGTGTCCATGTAGTTCTGTGTATCCATGTGAATGTGTGTTCGTGTGGGTGTGTGTCCGTTCAGGTGTGTGCATCTATGTGTGTTTGTGCACCCATGAGGTTGTGTGTTCAGGTGTGTGTGTGTCCATGTGTGTTTGTGCACCCGTGTGGTGTGTGTCCATGTGGATGTGTGTCCGTGTGTGTTTGTGTGTCCATGTGGATGTGTGTCCATGTGGGTATGTGTATCCATGTGTGTCTGTGCATCCATGAGGTCATGTGTTTGTGTGGGTGTGTGTGTGTCCACGTAGGTGTGTGTTCTTGTGGGTATGCGTGTCCGTGTGTGTTTGTGTGTCCATGTGGGTATGTGTCCGTGTGGGTGTGTGTCCGTGTGTGCTTGTGCGTCCACGTGGTGTGTGCCGTGTGTGTGTGTCCATGCGGTTGTGAGGGAGAGGAAAGGCGGCCAGGGTGTTGCACGTTGCCTTTGAAGGCCCATGTTTCCAGCAGGAGACCGATGCTGTCACCAGCCCACAGATTCCCTGCACAGAGGCCCGCCGTCACCGGGGCACAGGCTGAGAAGCTGGCGCCTGAGCCCGGCAGCTCTCGGTGGTGAGCCCGGGTCCCCCGGGACCCTCCGGCTCTTCTGAGACGAGCCTGGCCTGGGGCTTCACGAGGCTGTTCCCGGGGCCCCTCCTGAGTCTTTCGCATCAGCCTCCTTTGCCGGGGGCCCTGGAGGGACCAGGCTAGCTGCATCCTCGAAGGCTGGGCAGGGCTTTGCAGACCGGACTCTGCTTGGAGGAAGAAGGGAAAGCGTTTCCGGCTCCCCAGCACCCGGTCACTCTGAGAAATGGGGTGGGGGGAGGACTGAGACATGAGACCCCCCCCCCGAGTGACAAGTGACCATGGAGTGATCCCCCAGCTCACGCCCCGTGGGGCTCCCAGTTCTGCGAGTCCAGTGCCCCTGAGACCCGGGAGCCTGCTGGGCACTGCCCGCCCCTGAGCTGCCCCAGCCCGGCCCCCCACTGTGCCCCTCTTCCCCCAGACTGCCGCGGCTGGCTCCAGAGGGAGACTGGAACACTGGTGGCTCTCCCTGGGGCCGAGATGGCCGGCGTCCCTGGGCTGTGGCTCCCCAGCCCTCACCGAGTGGGCCTTTGTCGTGGGGGGGTCTCGCCCCTCTAGGCAGCTGCTTGGGAAGTGTGACATATCGCACCCCATCACAAGCTCTGCCCACTCACCCAGGTGACACCTACACACAGACACAGACACACACACACACAGACACAGACACAGACACACACACACATACACACACACACCTCAACCCACCCAGCGACCAACGGCCCCCACACGTGCCCAGACAACGCGGAAGCTCACTGGCTTGGGGCGGAAGGTGTGCCGGGGTCTGTCGGTTCGGGTCTAACGTGAAGCCACCTGGGCTAAAGGCCACCACCCCCCACCCCCGCCTGCCCCGTTCACTCACACTCCATCCTGCATCATCTGGAGGGAACCAGGCGCTAATGGCTGTCGCTCCCCACAAACACCACGTGACCCTCCCACGGCTGAATCTCAGCCCCACCCCAGCCCCCAGCCAGCTCACGCGTCCATTTCCTGGAATGAAGGGGACTTTGGAGAGCCCAGGGGGGTGGCCCTGCGGCCACATCCCTTCGCCCGCACTGCAACTCTTTTATTCACCCTCCAAACCAGGTTGGCAGGGGCCCGAGGATAGCATGGGGTGAAGGTGTCTGCTTTGCACGCTGCCCAGCTGGGCTTGATCCCGGCATCCCGTATGTTCCCCAGGAGTGATTCCTGAGCACAACGTCAGGAGTAAGCCCCGAGCACTGCTTGGGGCCCCAAACCAATCAAACCAGCAAAGAATTCTTAGAGCTGGAGAGCCAGTACAACGGGTAAGGCACTTGCCTTGGGTTCTGCTGACCTGGGCACCATACATGGCTCCATGAGGAGGGATTTCCCAAGTGCCAAGGCAGGAGAAAATCCTGATCACAGCCAGGTGTGACCCCCACCCCCACTCCCACCCCCAAGCAAAAACAATCTCCACCAGAACCAGGCTGGCTGGCAATGTTTCTCTGCCTTCAGCCCCTATGGCTGGGACCTTCCCATCACTCTGGAGAAACCCTGGTGGGCAGAAGGGAGAGGAGACCCTGGGAATGATGTGGAAATAGAGAAAACCGCCCCCAGGCCTGCAGAAGCTCCTGGGGTCCGGGCCTATTTCTCACGCTGCCTCTGTGCAGAGAAGGACCCACACCTGGGCTCCTGCCTCCGGGTTCCGAGGCGCACCCCGCGGGTTTTCAATTATGAGAGGACTTTCCTTCAAATCCCTGGCGGAGAAAACTCATTAACGGATGCAGTGCGCCCCTCTGGCTTCTTCCTGGATTTTGAGCATCGTCCTGTGTGTTTGCGTCCCTGCTGTCGAGTCCCTCCGCCCCGCCCCCCCTCCCCGCCAGTCCAGCCCTCGCCAAGAACAACGGGGCTCTTCGTCACCCTACCTTGGAAATGAAGCCGCCGCGAGAGACGCCGGCATCCGATTCATTTCACATGCTAAATTATTACAATCGAAAGGCAAAAATCCTCCGCGTGCAGCTTCCCCAAACATCTGTGTTTTTCTTTTGACTTTTGGGGATAATTATCCCAGCTCATATTGTGATTGCTAATTACTAACTAAACTAACCTGCGGAAGGAACGGCAGGAGGGGGCTTCCTTTCACACCCCCTGGACCCGCAGAGCCTTCAATCATCTGAAAACGGAAACAGCACGCGTAGACTCACACACTCCGTGCTCGCTGCTGGGCTGGGATCACACGGGACCTGCCGGAATCCGGGCCCGGGTCTCATCAGGGGCCAGGGGGCTACCTCGGGGCGGGGGGCGGGGGGGACTCAAGGTAACCAACCCACGGGGGTGAACGAGGAAATGATTCCACTGAGAAGTTCCGCTTTTGGAGAGGTTGAGTTTAGTCCCAAGCAGCGTTGCAGAAACTTCATGAACCGTGTTTTCTGTTGAATCAAGAACCCAAAGCAAAGCATCACGGTTGACACAGTCTTCCCAGGCTGCCGTGAGAGATCGGGTAAGACCTCTGGAACCACGTGCAAATGTGCAAGCTTTTTTCCACGGAGAGGCCCTGTCCTCCCAGAGAGAGAGCAGGTGACTTTTTGCCAAGACGTGCCCCGGGGACCTGGCACACTGTGTCATTAGGCAGCGTGCTGGCCAGGCTGAGTCCTGGGCAACCCCAGCGCCCACTCCGGGATGAAGGGCACCCCCACAGGGCCCTCCCCCAGCCCACTGCACCGCACCCTGTCCCAGAGGGCCTGGCCTTGTCCTTGGTGCTGGGAGCCAGAGCAGACTGGCCTGAGCAGACCCTCGACCCTCTGGGCCCTCACGTGTGTCCAAAAGGACTTGAATGCGATTCAAGAGTCGCATTTGCTGTCTGGGCCAGCAGGGAGCCTGCTTGTGGGCAGAGGAGTCCTCAGGCTCTGGCCTCTACTGGATCCTTTCCCCAGGGACCCCGGGGACGACCCCCCCACACCCTACCCCCCAGCCAGGAAGCACCAGCTGTTAAACAGCGCCCGGCAGCGCCTTGAGATGAAGGCATGAACATCACTAACATCCAGAACCCTGCCCAGGTCCTCCGACCTCCTGCACAGTCAGGAGCTGCCTCAGGGGCAGAGGGGTTAGAGAAGGGACCACCACGACAACGACAGCTGGAAATGATCCCTCTGCGGAAGAACTGCGTGCTGGAAACAGGTTAAGGGACAAACATGGCAACGTCTCAGGACCTGTATCGTAAACCCCAAAAGGACAGAAGGACAGAAGGGGGGAGAGAGAGAGAGAGAGAGAGAGAGAGAGAGAGAGAGAGAGAGAGTCTTCCATAGAGCTAGATGGGCTGGGGGTGGCAGGAGAGAATCTGGGGCCCTTGGTGGTGGGAAATGTACACTGATGGCAGGATGGGTGTTAGAATATGCAACACTGTAGCACTGTCCTCCCGTTGTTCATCGATTTGCTCCAGCGGGCACCAGTAACGTCTCCGTTGTGAGACTTGTTATTATTTTTGGCATATCGAATACTCCACGGGGAGCTTGCCAGGCTCTGCCATGTGGGCGGGATACTCTCGGTAGCTTGCCGGGCTCTCCAAGAGGGACAGAGGAATCGAACCCCGGTCGGCCATGTGCAAGGCAAATGCCCTACCGGATGTGCTATTGCTCCAGCCCGTTGGAATATGGTATGAGTGAAACCCCATCATGAACAGCTTTGTAACTGTGTATCCCGCAGGAAATGTTGCACTGTGGCACTGTCCTCCCTTTGTTTGTTCATTGATTTGCTCCAGCAGGGACCGGTAACATCTCACAACAAATTGTGAGACTTGTTGTTACTGTGTTTGGCACATCAAATACTTTCTGGGTAGGTTGCCAGGCTTTACCCTCCTGCGGGCGAGATACTCTTTGTAGCTTGCTGGGCTCTCTGAGAGGGACAGAAGAATCAAACCTGGGTCAGCCACATGCAAGGCAAACGCCCTACCCGCTGTGCTATCGCTCCAGCCCAATAATAAATAAATAAATAACACTCCCCACTGCCACTCCCTGTCCCGGGAGGTTTGGAAGCTTTTGTGGGTCTCAGAATCCAAACTTTCGGGGGAAACACGAGTGACAGATGTGGGGAGGGGGCACAGTTTGGGACCCGCGCGAGTCTCAGCCCTAAGAGACAGCCTGGGAGCCGCTGTGCTGTTTCCCTGAGTCACCCAGCAGTGCTGGCACTTTGGGGGGCTCAGAGGCTGGGTCCCTGGCACCAGAAGCCTCAGCCGTGCCCCCCACAATGCCAGCCCCCACGTGGACCCAGCCCAGGGAGGCAATGGTGGCTCAGAGCAGGCCCGGGCAGCCACGGTCAGGGGCACGACAGAAGGGCAGCCCCTCCTCGGGCAGGGAGGACATGACCACAGAGTGTCCCTTTGGCAGGGAAAACGCAAGGAAGGACACTGTGATTACAGACAAAGTTCTAAAATGAGCCGGCGGCCCTTCCTTCTCTCCCCCTTTCTAATACGTGAGCAACAGCGTCGCACCTGGCAGAACAGTGGACGGAGGGGGGTATCCCAGGGCTTTGCTGGTCTCCTGGAGAACGTCAGGACTGGGGGTCAGTACACGGGAGTTGGGATTCCGGTGCTGTACGCCTGGCGGCTCCACGTTTTCATCTGCAAAGGGATGACCTTGAGGAGCGTTCAGAAATAAGGCAGCCCCAAGAGGCAGACCGGGCCCTTCCTAGTGCGAATATCACCCCGGGCTTTCGAATAGCAGCAGCTCTGAGCCCACCCAGCCCCTGGCACTTCCCCCCACGCCCAGGTCCACCTCAGCCACCTCCGCCCAGACCTCTAGGAACCCCTTCCCCACCATTTACCCCCTCCCCGCCACCCCCTTTCCCCCCCACTCTCCCCAACCCCCCGCTGGAAGGCAGAGGCCATCCAAGGTACTGCCCCAGGATATGTTTTCTCAGCCTCCACGCCCAGCACCCCTGGTCTTCAAGGGAGTACAGTGCTCAGGGAGCACTCACTCCATCTCACTCCCTCCGTGCTCACCTCCTACCTCCATCCCGCACACAGGAAAGTGTACACAGCCAGGAAGTCACATACCTGTGTCAAAGCTCCAGGCTTTTTTTTTTCTCTCTCTCTCTTTTTGGATCACACCCAGTGATGCACAGGGTTTACTTCTGGCTCTGCACTCAGGAATTACTCCTGGCAGTGTTCAGGGGACCATATGGGAAGCCGGGAATCATACCTGCACGGCAAACGCCCCACCTGCTGTGCTATCACTCCAGCCCCAGGCTTAGCTGCGAAGCCTCTGCTGCCCCTTCTCACCTGCTCTTCGCCCCTGGGGGACATCGAGGGAGAACCAACAGAGGAATGGGTCTAACGGTGGAATGTTCGACACTGACTCTCGCACACATGAGGCAGGGAGGTGGGAGGCCTGGACTGGCCTCTCATCAGAGGCCCAGAGTGGTCTCTCCTGGGAGACCCATCTCTGGAGAGAACCCAGCGAGTCTGAGGGGAAGAAATGCCCAGAACTCGCAGGCCACATCCTAAGCGAACAGCCACTGGGCAGGTGGCACGAGGGTGCGAGCTCTCCCTGCCCCGGGGACTCAGGGGGGTTGGGCAGCCCCTTGGGAGAGGAGCAAACTCCAGAGCACCAAGGAAACAGCTGTTCGCTTCAGTCCTCACCGGCAGTCACAGCCCCGAACAATCCCCGAGGACCGAAGTGACCGCCTGGACGTCTGACTTCGTCCCATGGCTTGCGTGGCCGAGAGCAATCTGCGTGTTGACAAGACGGATATTTCACTCGCAGGGACTCAGCTCGCCGCATCAACCTGTGTTTTCAGGATCAGGGAGGAGGGGTGGGGCCGGGGACGAGCCCCTCCCATTCGAAGGGTGTGTTGTGCTGTTTTATCCCTGCAGCCGAGCGGAAAAAGTTGAAGGAATCTTTAACATATTGATGGCTTTGAGCACTATTTTAAATTAGCTTTCCGTTCCCCTCCATATGCTTTTCCATTAAATTTAAATAAATTAAAGCTCATGTCTCTGGAAGAGATATTCTGGGCCTCCTTAGGCTCAGAGATGAATTTATCAGGCAGCTTGCGGCTGGCGGGGATGGCTGGGACCCGTTCCCGCCGCCTGGGGCTCTGCAGGACGCTGGCTCTTGGGACCGCGGGGCGCCTTGTCCTCAAGGGTTCGGGGTTCTGGTCTCTGTGGGGCCCCAGGCCCCCCAGGCAGCTCTGACTGGTTCTCTCTGATGTCTAGAGGCCCAGACCCCCTGCTTCGGGTGGGCACCCTCGTCTGCACTCCTCCCCCTGTATAGAAACCAGGTGATGGTACAGAAGCAGCTGATAAAGGACAGGATTTTCCCCGTCATGGCCTGTGGGGACAGTGGCTCAGGCCACCTGGTCGAGAGCAGAAGCCCAGCCACATCCAGCCTACGCCCAAGGACTTCCAGGGGGCAGAAAGACCACCCCACTGCACCCCTGGACGGAGGTGCCCCTCTGCTGACCGGGGCCTCGGAGCCACGCTGGAGTCCAGACAAGCTTCTCGTCGGGCTCCTCTGGGCTGCCCCAGGACAAAGGCCATGTGGCAGGCAGGGTCCCTTGGGTGCCCTGGACAGCCAGACCGTCTGGCCTGGTCGCCTCCAGGAGACGGAGACTGCTGTGTTGGCCTGTGGGACCCAAAGCCGGAGCGTGACCCGAGAGTCGCGGGGCACTGTGGAGGCCCTCGGGGTGGAGGACGGTCCCTGCACGGCCCTGACCGTTGTGGCGGTGGAGCCGACAGAGCTGACCGGGACTGGGGTGATGAGCGGCCCAGGCGGAAAGGCAGAGTGAGGCAGGGGTTCGGCAGTGAGGGTGGGCTGCAGGGAGTGGGCTATGGAGGGTGGGCTACTGGGAGTGGGGAGTGGGCTGTGGGGAGAGGGTGGGGAGCCCCTCTCTGGTTTCTGGGCCTCTCAGGCCTGCTGAGCAGGGCAGAGTGAAAGACTCGTGGGTGAGGAAAGCCATATCGTGCTGTGAGCCAGGTGGAGGGGGAGGGACACACGGGTGAGATGGGGGGCCCTGGCCGCCAGCAGCGGGGGTCACACATGAGAGGGGGGGATCTGATGACCAAAGACCAGGCGCCCCGACCCCAGGGTATTTGCTCTTTCTCATACAGAGCTTATCCCGGGAGGAGCCCTACTCCCGGGCGTGACCCTCTTCGTGTTCTGATAAGGGAGCATCCAGGCTCTGAGAAACTGCGGGACACGGCCGGGCTCAGCCCGACAAGATCTGCAGGAGAAGGGTCACGTCCGGGGGATGGGGGGGCTGTGCTGAGATGCTGAGAGGGGGATGCAGGGTGGAGATGGCAGTAAAGGAAGGTGCTGAGAAGGGCGGAGTTTGGCAGTGGGGGAGGCAGGGAGGGAGGGTTGGACCTACAGGCCCCAGAGGACCAGGGCAGGACCTTACCCCGGAAGCCCCAGGGTGGAGGGGAGGGAAGACAGAGGACCCCAGGAGAGCCCGGCACTCCGGGAACGGGCCCGAGAGGACATCTTCTCCACGCACACTCCAGCGTTGCGGTTCATCTGGCGAGGCGGCGCGTGTGAGCGGCAGACACGCCGTTTCTAAATATGCAGACTGCGGCTAACGTTCTGTTCCCTGGCACCACACCAAGGCGGGCAGGGAACAGAGATTCCGCCCAGCCCCTCCCAAAGCAGAGCTGCAGAGCTGGCAGACGGGGCCTGGGCTGTGACGGGGGCTGGGGGCTGTAACGGGGGCTGGGGGCTATGACGGGGTGGGGGGCAGGCGCTGGGCTCCATCTCTCTCGCGGGTGGGCGCAGGAGGCCCCTCGCTTGCTTGGAAGACAGAGAGGAAGGCGGGAAGAAGAGAGAGGCAGCAGGAAAGAGGAAGGGAGGTGGGGTTAACCGCCCCCCTCCTCCCCAAAAAAGCAAAATACGAAGTAATCAGGCATTTATCTGATGTGGGGATTTTTGCGGGGATGGTTGGCTTTGGGACCCCACTTGGCGATGCTCAGGGCTCACTTCTGGCTTCGTACTCAGATCACTCCTGGCGGGTTTGGGGACCACATGGGGTGCAGGGGGGGGGAGTGAATCCCGGTCAGCCACGTCCAAGGCCAGCGCCCTCCTCGACGTCCTGTGTCTCCAGCCCTCTTGGGAGTTTATTTGGGATCAGAGAAGTGCAGTCCAGGAGGTGCAGGGCCAGGAAGAAACCTGGAATGTGTTGGGTGTTGGAGGGTTCGCAGGAAGGAAGGAGGGCACCGAGGCAGAAGGCCAAAGTGCTGGGCTCACCACTCCCGTAGACAAACCGTAGCTCAGAGGCGTGTCTCTGTGTCCCGAGGCGTGTCCCTGTATCCTGAGGCGTGTCCTCATGTCTCGAGGTATGTCCTCGTGTTCCACACACTTCGGCCTCTGAGACCAGAGGGTCGGTTCTCGTGCAAGGGCTCTGGACCCTGAGAAGATGCCCCCAGCCGTGCCTCCTGGGCCAGCGCGAAGCTGGTGACGTGGCATCTCGTGGAAGGCACAGCCCCGTCAGCGCACACGCATCTGGCCGACACAAGCATGCCTGTGTGTACATGTGTGTGCGTGAGTGTGCGTGTGTGTGCACGTGTGTGTGTGCGTGTCTGTGTGCGTGAGCATGTGTGTGAGTGTGTGCATGCATGAGTGTGTGTGAGCTCACATGCATGCACGCACGTGTGTGTACGTGTGTGTGCACATCCACGTGTGCGTTTGTGTATGTGCATGTGTGTGTGCACAACCGCATGCTTGTGTATATGTGTGCATACGTGTGCATGCCTGTGCGGGAGGCTGTGAGAATACTGGGTGTCCCTTAGAGATTTCTAGACACTGGGTAGGTGGGGGCCTGGGGTGCGTCCAGCTCAGGGCACCATTTTATTTTCTCCACATTTGTGCCCGTGGGTGGATCCCACGATGCCTTTGGGGAGGGTGTCCTAAAAGTGCCCCAGTGTGTTAAACCAAAATTGTTCAGAAAACAGGCTGTTGGACTGAAGAGCTAAGACAGGGATTGAGGCATTGGCCGGAACGCAGTGGGCCCTGCACACCGCTGGGAGTGGCCTCCAGGTCATTCATAAAATCAGAATAAAAGGCTCTCTAATGCATCCCAAATGGGCACCTCGTCTTTAACTATTAGCGATTTATTTTTTTTCCCATCTGCAATAAGGGTAACGTCTGCTTGGTCAGTTCCAATTCTCCTGCCTTCTCTTCCAATCCAACGAGCCTTCAGGGAGGATTCTACTCCATTATACCACCCTGACTGGTCATACCGGGTTGCCACCATCTTTTTAATTTCCACCACGGGCGTCATGCAAGGGCCAGCTCCTCAGATGTGCCTGGGCCTTGTCCTTTTTTGTGTCTTGGGTTTAGCCCACCTCTGTCCTGGCCGCTTCTGCTCGCGAGATCAGGAATTCAGACAGAGATCTGATGAATATTCTATTTTCCCTCCTGCCAGTTGATCAGAAATTTCATTTCTCATAGTTAATACCTGCATCTGCCTGGACTTGGCTGGGTGTGGAGAACTGTGTCCGGCTTCTCCTCTCAGAGGCTGCCCTGCTGTCTGTCCCCAGAACGCCCCGCCCTAGGGATGCCGTGAAAGTGCGTTTGTGAAGGGAAAAAGCACAACGGTCCCAGAGGAGGCCACAAAGGAGCCCTGGGCTGTGCTTATGGACCCGAGCAGGATCCGAGCCGTGAAAAACCCTCGTGGGGCGTCGGACCCACCATCACGCCAATTCCCCACCTTCTAATGTAAAGAACTGGGAGACATTGGCAAGAGCCTTGGCAGTCCCAAAGGTCCGGCAGACCCCTCTGACAAGCCCCTGCACCACCCTCACCCCACAACTGTCCCAACTGCCTGTGGAATATCCCGGAGCAGGACAGCTAGAGACCCCCAACAACAGTGATGGAGGACTTGGTAGGGAAGTCTTCCCAGCATCCCGGCCTCTGGGGGCAGCTGTGTGCCTCCCCAAAGCCTGGCGACTGTTGCCTGCGGACCCCCAGATGGCCAGTTTCCCCCCCCCCCCTCAGATCCCCTCAGCACCCTACCGCACTCTTCTTGGTTCACCTCCCCAAGAAAAGATTTGCATGGCAAGACTCAAATCCTGGGGCTGGAGCAATAGCACAGCAGGGAGGGCATTTGCCTTGCATGTGGCCGGCCCAGGTTCGATCCCCAGCATTCCATATGGTCCCCCGAGCACCGCCAGGAGTAATTCCTGAGTGCAGAGCCACGAGTAACCCCTATGCATCGCTGGGTGTGACCCAAAAGAGCAAAAATATTAAAAAAAAAAGACTCAAATCCTGGTGTGAGGGTCTGGGGGTTGGGGGAGGGCAACTCAGATTCTACCATTCTCCGACATTGACCAACTTCCCTATAACCAAGAGACAGGGGTGACCAAGCCCAACTACCCTCAGGAGGATGAGCAGTGACCAAGCCCAACAAGACAGAGAGACGGACACATAGACATGGGGGCAGGATTGAGATTGGGGTGGGGGCCGGGAGAACGGGTCTCTAGGATCAGGGTCCCAGTGTCACACCCAGCCTCGCCCTCTTGGCCAGACCTTGGGGGCCGAGGTCCCCGGTCTAGGCCTCAGAGCCTAACATGGGACCCCACAGCCACCAGCTGACCAGTGCCTGTTCTCAGGTGATTCTGCCGGGGTCCCCTCCCTGACTTCTCCCCACCCAGCCCCAAATAGGGTCCCCTCTGGGGAGTCTGCAGAGCATTAATAGGGCCCAGAGAAGGGGATGACAGCAACCAAGCCCCGAGTCTCAGCCAGGACACAGGACTGTGCCCACAGGAGGGAGCAGAGAGACCATGTGCCAGGGGTCACTAGACGGGAGTGGTCTGGCTCCCGGTCAAGTTGGGTTTATAGTGATGGGCAGAGGATGCACTTGGGGGAGGGTCCCTGCATCAGAAACAGGCAGGGTCCGATCTGCAAGATCTCCCCAGAGGGGGGTCCCACACCACAGGGCAGCGTGGATGAGGCATCCTGTCTCCCCATGGCCCTCAGGGTCTCAAGAGGCCCCTCCTCTCCATCTCCACAGCCCCCCGTGGGTCAAGACAGAAGCATCTTGTTTCTCAAAAAATTAAAAATTGAGCTCCCATTTGAGCCAGCAATACCACTTCTGGGAATGTATCCCAGAGATGCAAAAAAAAAAAAAATGCAGCAGAAATGACATCTGCACTTGTATGTTCATTGCAGCACTGTTTACAATAGCCAGAATCTGGAAACAACCCAAGTGCCTGAGAACAGACGACTGGTTAAAGAAACTCTGGTACATCTACACAATGGAATACTATGCAGCTGTTAGGAGAGAAAAAGTCATGAAATTTTCATATAAGTGGATCAACATGGAGAGTATTATGTTAAGTGAAATGAGTCAGAAAGAGATGGACAGGGAGGGATCCTGGGATCATTGGTGGTGGAGAATGGGCACTGGTGGAGGGATGGGTACTCGATCATGACTGAAACATAAGCACAAAAATTTGTAAGTCTGTAACTGTACCTCACGGTGATTCATTTTTAAAAAATTAAAAACAAACCACAGGACCCAAAAGGAGAGAGAACAAAAGGGAATGCCCTACCACAGAGGTAGCGTGAGATGGGGGGATGGGGGGTGGGAGCGATGCTGGGACCCGTGTTGGTGGAGGATGGGCACTGGTGGAGGGATGGGTGCTTGATCATTGTATAACTGAAACCCAAGCACAAAAAATTGTAAGTCTATAATATAACTGTACCTCATGGTGTCTCACTAATAAAAAAAATAAAAATAAATTTAAAAATGAAAGAAAGAGACGGACAGACATAGAATGACTGCACTCATTTGTGGAATATAAAGTAACAGAATGGGAGACTAACACCCTAAGATAGTAGAGATCAGGGCCAGGAGGATTGCTCTACGGCTTGGAAGCCGACCTCACATACTGGGGGGAAAAGGCAGCTCAGATAGAGAAGGGACCACCAAGCAAAAGATGTTTGGAGGGCTCGCTCGGGATGGGAGATGCAGGCCGAAAGTTGACTATAGACCGAACATGATGACCACTTAATACCTGTATTGCAAACCACAACACCAAAAGGAGAGAGAAAGAGGGAAGGTGCCTGCCACAGAGACAGGGGGTGTGGATGTGGGAGTAGGGGGAGGGATACTGGGAACATTGGTGATGGAGAATGGACACTGGTGGAGGGATGTTGTATGACTCAAGCATTGTATGACTGAAAGGTAATCACGAAACTGTGTAAGTCTGTAATTGTATCTCACGGTGTTTCATTAAAAAAATCTTAAAGACAGAAGTGTCTCTCCTGGAATCCGGCCCCCAACCCGGGGAAACTCTTGAAGAACCGAACAAGAGCCGCTGGCCTGCTCGGTTCAGCCCCGGAACCTGCAGGGCTGGGGTCCCAACAGCGCCCCCAGCAGGCCCCTTTGGGGTTCCACCATGTCTGCCCGCTTCCTGGAGGCCAGGGAGCTGTTTGTTTCCTTGAGGGCCACTGGACTGGGGCGTGGGGTGGCAGAAGCCCTGGCTGTCGGCACAAAGCACGCGGCTCGCCTGAGAGCCTGCTGTGAGCAGATCATTCGGAATCTTCCCAGAACTGTCGTAAAAATTAAAAATTCATCTCGAGGAAAATAAAAGGCAAGTGTAACTAAGGGGAAGTTACATCTTCTCTTGGCAGACGGAAGGGGGGGAGTGCCCCATCTCCTGCTCCATGGGGGCATTTATGTCTATCCTGCATCCCACCCGCTGGCCGGGCCCTGAGGCCTTGCTCCCTGGGCCCCTGCAGGGCACTCTCAGCCCCGAGCAGGGTGAGGGCTTCACTCCTCATCTCCCAGGATGTCGTCCCCCACGTCTCCAGGCTCCCGTGAATATACTGGAAGGTTAAATCTCCCGGCTGGGCCCATCATTTGTGTTGCGAAAGATGGGACCCCAAATCTTGTACCTCCAAGAGGCTGGGTGCCATGGGGGGCTCTGGGCAGGGTTTCGGGCAGAGGACAGCTTGGGCCAGTGAGCTGCGTCCTGCATGGCCCCAGTTGGACTTCCAGGAAGGAATCTCCGTGGACAGGAGCAACGGGGCAGAGGCCAGGGTCGGGCTCACTCCCGCCAGCCCCCACCCCAGCAATAGCGTTGGGCTTGGCCCCTGGCTGCCATCCAGAGCTAGAGGGGTGCCCACACAGGGGTCAGCCAGTTGTGCACCCCAGCCAGGCCAGAGCGCCCCAGGGAGCCGGTCTCCTGCCCCCGCCCGCTGATCCAGCCTGGACCCCCGAGTCCGAGTCAGGAGTTGAAAGTGGCCAGTCAATCAGCTAAGCTGCAGCTGTCCTGAAGGTAATGAGAGAGGCCTGAGCCATGGACCCCAGGACCCGCTATATCTAGGTGTTGGACCCACCGCACATGGGGTATTGGACAGGGCAGCAGCCACAGGCAGAGGTGACTCATGTCCCCTCCAGTCTCTCAGATGCCTGGACTCACCGTCAGGAGGGACCGGGCAGGGCTGAGGAGACAATGCAATGGCATCCTGGTGTGTTTGTGTGTGACCCTCTTGCTGCCCACCCCCCAGCTCCAGGTGGCCCCAAGCAGTACTGGAGGCTGCCCTGTTAGTGTCCAGAACCTCCCAGCCTGAGGCCAGCCCCTGCAGGAGAAGCCCCAACAGGCCTGCAGAAGTCCAGGCAGTTGGGAAGCAAGAGCAGGACAGGCCAGCTACGGCCATACCACCCTGGACGCGCCCGATCTTGTCTGATCTCGGAAGCTAAGCAGGGTCGGGCCTGGTTAGTACTCAAAAGTAGAGAGAGATGATGGGGGAATCATGTCTGCCATGGAGGCAGGGGGAGGGTGGGAAAGGGGGGGGGTATACCGGGGAGATTGGTGGTGGGGAATGTGCACTGGTGGAGGGATGAGTGTTTGATCATTGTGTGTGGAGCGATAGCACAGCGGTAGGGCGTTTGCCTTGCACACAGCCAACATGGCCGACCCGAGTTCGATTCCTCCGCCCCTCTCGGAGAGCCCGGCAAGCTGCCGAGAGTATCTCGCCCACACGGCAAAGCCTGGCAAGCTACTGTGACATACTGATATGCCAAACACAGTAACAACAAAGTCTCCAATGGAGACGTTACTGGGCCCGCTCGAGCAAATCGATGAACAATGGGAGGACTGTGACAGTGACCATGACCGTGACCGTGATTTGTAATCCAAATATGAAAGCTTGTAACTATCTCACGGTGATTCAATAAAATAAAAAAAAAAGTTTCTGATTCATCAAATGGAATCATCCTTCAGGCCTTTCAATGAACAGTTCTATGATAGTGGAAGATATGGGCACAGTTTGTACTTACTAGTGCTGATCTAAGTGTCATTATGAATGCTATTGTTAGTCTCTCTGGTTTATCTCTGATAATGATTAAAAAGTTTATTTCTTTGTGACCACGGTAGCACTGTAGCACTGTCCTCCCGTTGTTCATCAATTTGCTCGAGCGAGCCCAGTAACGTCTCCATTGAGACTTTGTTGTTACTGTGTTTGGCATATCGGATACATCATGAGTAGCTTGCCAGGCTCTACCAAGCTACTCTTGGTAGCTTGCTGGGCTCTCCGAGAGGGGTGGAGGAATTGAACTTGGGTTGGCCGTGTTGGCCGCGTGCAAGGCAAATGCCCTACCGCTCTGCTATCTCTCCAGCCCAAAAAAAAGAGCAGGGCAGGCTGGGAAGCGACTAGGATGGGCAGGAGGAAGCTGTGGCAGGGACGGGCCTGTGTGCGCCCCCTCAGCTACACGGTCACCCACGATGGACCTGAGGACCTACAAACACCCCCCCGCAGGCGCTCGGAGCCCAGAGCCCCGGGGTGGTGGGTGGTAGGTGGTGGCCTCTTCTGCCTCTGTTTCCCTCCTCTTGGCCAGGATCCCCAACCTCACCTGCTGCGCCCGCTCTCGACTCCGGGAGCTCAGGTCGAGCTGGGCGGCCTTGAGACACGACGGGCCGCTACGGCAGCTATTTTAAAAATAAAATCCGCCCGACCACAGATATGTGGCAGCGGCCAGCCTGCCCCTCGTTTCCTGAAAAGCCTTCATTACCGTTGCTAAAAATACCTGCTCGTGAAAGGGCCCCGGGGGGAAACAGGGCTGGGGTCTTGGGGCCTGGTCCTCAGCCAAGAGGGGCGTCTCCTTGGCCCAGCACCGCCAGGGACGACAGGCACAGCCCACCCCTTCCCCGTCCTTTCTCCCTGGGGCCCGTGTGCATGGGATGGGGGGGTCTGAGGAGGGGCCTGCCCCCTTCCTTCCTCTCCTGCTCCAGGACGCTGCTCACTCTGGATCCTCCCTGCCAGGTGATCCCACAGGCAGAGGGACCCCGAAAGGAGGCTTGGGCTCCCCCTTCCCAAAGGGCGAAGGTCACCCAATACCCGCAGGGCTACAAACCCCGAAGCCCAGAGCGGCAAAGGCGCTCAGTTACTCCCAACACCGCGGGAGGAAGCCAGCCGTGGCCAAGGCCACATCCCCCACCTGTCAGCGGGAACTGCCGCCGTGTGTGGCCCTTTCCGGCAGCCCCTGGGCCTCGGGACTGACACTCTCCACTCCTGTGGGATGCCCTAGTTCCTTCTGAATCCTCGTCACCCTCTGATGGGGGGCCCCACTGCTCAGCTAAAGGAAGCTTCTTGTGGGTCTCTGGCCAGCTGACGGTCTGCAAGAGGAAGCCAGAGAACCACTCCGCGCGGTGGGCCCTGCCAGGAGCCCCTCAAGGTCTCCTGGTCCCCTCTCAAAGGGAGGACGCGGGCAGAAACCGCGCGGGCCCAGGCCGGCCCTGGCTTTGTCATGGCAGAGACCATCCACCTGTCAGCCTGGCTCTCCGCCTTGCAGACGCCGTGACTCACGCTCCACTCGCCATGTGTGTGTTAACGTGTCCTAGCCGTGTGAGCCTCGCCGTGGCTCCAGCCAGCTTGAAATCCTCCTCTCGGGTAAATTCCTTGAAGTACATCGGCCGGGTCAGAGGGTAAGTACATCTTAAAGGGCTCTGTGAGCGTTGCCAAACTGCCCTGAGAAAGATGAGAAAGACATCTCCTTAAATATTGGCTCCTGGCTCTTTCCTGTCTTCACACACCCGAGGCGACTGCTCAGGAGCCCTGGCCGTCTCGCAGGCCCACCGGTAACCTGTGGGCAAGTCCCCGAGAAAAGCAAACATCCCCGGAAAGACGGAGGCCCAGAGCTGGGAAGGGTCCTGGCGGGGGAGGACTGGATGGACAGGTGGGCAGGAAGGCCCGTCCGGGGACAGAGCACCCACCCTCCAGCCTGGCCCTTGTTGGATTATGGGGTCTGGGCCGGTTTGGGGGGTCCCGTGGGCAATCTCCTGGGCTTCCCCATGTTGGTCACAGATGTGGCCTTCTGGCAGAGACCAGTTCCAGGGCCCTGGCCCTTGGGTTGAGTGGACTGGCCAGGTGCAAGGGAGTCAAATTCCAGAACCCTGGAAAGGAGCCCGGCAATCATCAATACAGGCTCCGTGTCCCCAGACACCAGCATGACCCTGCGCCCCTAAAGACCAAGACCAGAAATGCCCCCCTCGGCCTGGAGTCTCCCACACGTCCTTCCCAGTGGCTCCCAGGGAAGCTCACATGCTTCAGGGGAGGAGGGCACTAATGGGTGTCTGTGATGGAAGCAGGGTGGACGGTCCCTCAGACTGAAGCTGGAGCTGCCAGTAGATCGACCACTTCCTGTGGAGAGCCAAAAGTATCACGAGCAGGGCATGAAAGAGTCCTCTGGTGCCAGAGCAATAACACAGCGGGTAAGGCGTTTGCTTTGCGCTCGGCCAACCCGGGTTCAATTCCCAGCATCCCATATTCCCATATGGTCCCCCAAGCACCGCCAGGAGTCATTCCTGAGTGCATGAGCCAGGAGTAACCCCTGAGCATCGCCGAGTGTGACCCCCCCCCAAAAAAAGAGTCGTCTGCACCCAAAATGACCCTGCTCCCCAGCGCACCCCTCTCAGGCTGTTCTCCTCGAACTTGGACCTCAGGGCTCCAGAATGGCCCCAAGCAAGCAGCCTGGAACTCCTGGGCATGGGGCCAGCCCAGCTGCAGTGATCAGAGTGAGAGGAACACGCCCAAGAACTAGCCCCCGCACGCCCGGGATGCTGGAGCCCCTCGGTCCTGAGCCTGGTGTGCTGAAACACTCTTGGTCTCGTTTTCCAGGCGAGAGAGGACTAGGAAGTGACTTCCCAAGGCCTGATTCTTGCCCCCCGGCAAAATTCTAAGGTTGTTTTGATCCCTGTGCAGATAGCAGGGTGGTCTCCAGCACTGCTCCTTCCCAGACCTCTGGGTCCGAGAACCCGCCAGGAGCCACACAGAGCAGGGAAAGGCCGGCAGCCCCCCCCCCCGCCCCATCCTCCTCAGCCTCATTTTCCCACCTGTGCTCTGCTGCTGATGCCAGGGGCTGGGAGCGAGCCGGTCCTGCCCACCTAGTGAGGGGGCAAGGGCTCACCGGCCCTCTGTGGACGCGTTCACCAAAGCCCACCACCCACTGAGGCTCTGAGCAGAGGGCCAACTGGTCGACCTGCCTCCTGCTCCATCTCTCCCTGAAGTTGTCCTTCTCCACCTTCTGCTTCAAATTTTGCAAAGTCCAGCGTTCAGAGCAGCAGGATGGGTCTGAAACACCCTTCGGATGTAACCCAGCCCCTCCCTACACCCTGACCTACAGAGCGGGGGCAGCCCTGCTGACCGGCTCCAGGGGTCTCTCTTCACCTCGGCTTCTCCCCGGAGCCTGGCTCAGCCCTGCCCAGCTCTTGGGGACTGGAAATGTGGCCATGTGGGGTTCCTGGGGGTTCCCCACACTTTGCATGCCCTCCAATCCCTCCTGAGCCAGGGTCACCCTCTGCCTCAGGGACTCGCTGCCCTGGGGCCAATGAGCTCAGCACATAACCCTGGGGCCTCTAGGGCTTTATTAGTGGGTGATGAGGCTCCCTGCAGGCTCAGTCACTGTAGGATAACATTGGTTTGTCGGTTCTGCCTCGCCACAGGGAGCTTAGGTTGATTGGGTAACTCCCATCACAGTGCTCCCATTCCTCTGTGTTTATTCGTAACCTCTTTCTTTGTGCTCTGCTTCCCCAACTGTCAATCATCTTTATCTCCTAATCAGACTCTGTTAACTTGTAAATATTGCTTTCTTCTTCTCCTTAAGTCCTTTGCATAGTTAGTTCAGAGCAATGTCCTTTTTGTATGGTCACAGGAAGACAGTTAGTGCTATGCTTTTATAACTTGGGAGTTAATTGACTCTGAACATATTCACTCCTGGGCATCTGTTCTCCCAACTTAAGCCTCTATTGCCCTTACTTCCAAGCACCCCAAAAGCAGGGTCCCGACGAGGGACTGGATGGACCCAGCGTAAGCTGTGAGCTCCAACATTATCCTACAAGTCACCATCTCCCCTCTGAACCCTACACCTGCCATGTGCCCCGCAGTGACTCACACGATCACTCATTCCTGCACCCTCAGAAATTGGTCCTATTCTTTCTGTAGGAGTGTGGCCGTCCCAGCAGCTCAGGGAACAGAGCTGGGGGGGAGAAGGGGGGAATTGCCTCGGCCTGCATGGAGCAAGGTGGCTTAGCCAGGCCTGGGTGTGGAGGCCCGGGCGGAAGGCTGGCCTGCCTGGGCCTGTGTCTGGCGGCCGTGCACGGGGAGGCCCGTTTGTCGGGGCAGAGACCACGCCCTCCACATTCCTGCTCCTTTCATCCATGCCTGGAGGAATGCAGGGGATTGAATGAAATTATAGGTCACTCTCCCGGTCCCCGTGCCCGCAGGGTATCCGCGCACACAGCCCCTGCTCAAAAGAGGTGTCAGGACAACATGGTAGGGCCATTGCCAAGAGAAGCCAGAGTCTCTCTGAAGGACACGGCCGTGGGTGGGCTGGTCAAGGTCCAATCCAGGTCCAATCCCTGGCTCCTTGAGATGGCCGGACCAGGCACTGGAGCCCAGGGTGTCCTTGCATGGTGCCAGTGCCCGCTGCCCACCTCACTGAGCCCAAGAAACCTCCCCACATGTCCCTCCGCTCCCGAGGTGCCTCTGCCCACCCTGGAGCCCGGCTCCATCCTACGCACGGAGTCTCGAGAAGGGTCTGGGGAACCCCAGCCTCCCCTGGCTGGGTCAGGCTCCCAGGACCAGGCAGGGCTGGGAGCCCGGGTTGGAAAGCCCGTGACACTAAGTGCAGTTCCGGAGGAGAAACAGCAAAACCTCCTCCACTTGGAGAATGGGCACAGGTGGAGGGATGGATACTAGATCGTTGTATGACTGAAACGTAAGCACAGAAGTTTGTAAGTCTGTAACTGCACCTCACAGTGATTCATTGAAAAAATAAATAAATAAAAATATATAAAAACATAGATTCATCGATTTGCTCGAGCGGGCCCAGTAACGTCTCCATCATGAGACTTGTTGCTGTGTTTGGCATATCGAATGTGTCACGGGGAGCTTGCCAGGCTCTCCGAGAGGGGCGGAGGAATCGAACTCGGGTCGGCCATGTTGGCCGCTTGTAAGGCAAACGCCCTACCACTGTGCTATCGCTCCAAGAAGAGTATACACCAATTTCTGGATAATAGCTAGTATTAGGGAAGAAGGAAAAGGAAATGGGATGAGAACTTCCTTGGAGTATATATTATTTCTTTTTAATGTTTAAGTAAATATAACAAATGGTCTAAAGTCTTAAGTGTGGGGCTGGAGCGATAGCACAGCAGGTAGGGCATTTGCCTTGCACGCGGCCGACTCAGGTTCGATTCCCAGCATCCCATATGGTCCCCCGAGCACCGCCAGGAACAATTCCTGAGTGCATGAACCAGGAGTAACTCCTATGCATCAACAGGTGTGACCCCCCCCCCAAAAAAGCCAAAAAATTTTAAAAAATAAAGTCTTAAGTGCACAAAAAAAAAAAACCAACCCTCGCCCACCCCCATCCCCTGGGCAGCCCTGGGTCCTTGGCCTCTGTCCCTCTCTCTTCACCTGCAGAACAGAAGCCCAGAGTCCCCCCAGCATAACCGGCTGACCGGTGTCCAGCGCTCAGCCCCCTCTGGCCTCCAGCCCTTTCCAATTTCCCGAGTCGCTTCCTCCCACCCGTGACACCACAGAAGCACACGGGGCCTGGTGGGGCCGGCAGAGGCTGCTCGGGTGAGTCTGTCCCTTCCAGCTGCTGATCCGTCTTTTCTAGAAGGCAGCTGGCCTGGAGCTGAGCCTCAGGGCCAGGCCTGGGAGAGTCCTGACCCCGACTCTGGGCTTCGTATCACAGAGGTGAGCTTTCTTGGCCTCACCTTTGCCCTCTGTCAAAGGGGATGATTGGAGGGAGAAACAGAGGCCCGCTGCTCTGGGGGTCCGGGACAGACCTACAGACGGACAGAGTTCTTGGTGCCTTCCCGGAACAGGACAGTCCCTCCTGTTTCCCTTTCTGGCCCCCAGTTAGGAAGTGATGGAGGCCAGGAAAGTTCAGGCACAAACCCCCTCCTCTCCTCCCCACTCCGGGCTGTTGCGAGGGGGCGAGGCAGGGCCAGGAGGGGAGGGAAGGGAGGGGAGGGGACGGGATGGGACGGGAGGGCGGGGGTTGGAGGGAGGAAAGTGAGTGTAGGCGAGCCCATCAGGACACTGCCCCGTGGAGGCCCGTGGGTGTCGGTGGCTAACGGGAGGTGATGGTGGCCTCTGTACCCCAATGTGGGGCCCAGGGAAGTCGCCAGGGTCTGCAGAGCTGAGAGCGGGCCAGGCCCCTGCAGGCAGGGGGACCCCACGCGGGCAGACCGAGGGACTCAGCCAGATTCCACCGCCTCTGCAGACTTGGGGCACCGCTGCCCTTGGTGCCCTTGGTGGTCCAAGAAGTGTGGGCCCAGGACCTCCCAGGAGCCGCCCCAGGCCCACTCACCCTGGGAGCGCGCAGGGGCCCTTCCCGTGGGACCCCTCCCCCGCGCCGCTCCCAAGCGACCCCCACCAGCTGCAGCCACGTGCCCTGCCCGGTCCCCTCCATCCTCTCCGCTGCCCTCCCAGTGATCTATGGCTCTGGGGAATCAGAGCGTGTCCGAGATGCCTCCGCCACCATCGCCAGCCCCACGGCCAGGGAACTCGTGCTCTGCGCAGCCTATTACAGGTTAATGGTCTGCAGCTCCAGGGCCGGAAGGAGACGCAGGTTTGTGTCACCACGGATTAACCCCTTCCTCTCTGTTCTCTTCCAATTTGACAAATTGGGGTGGCCATGCTAGGGAGGGCGGGGGTGGCAGCACCAGGGACCTGGCATGAGAAATCACTTGTAAGCTTCCAGAACGTTCCCTCATCTACTGTCTCTCTCCCCCGTGTTCAGGAGTAACCGTCCCTTCTGAAAGCATCCAGCTCCTCCCCTGGGCAGGACCACAGCTCAGCGCCCGCCCCCCGGGCCAGGACATCCCCCAGGAGCCAGGACACTCCCCCTTGGGGCCAGGGCACCCCCCAGGGGTTAGGACAACCCCCCAGGACACCTTCCCCAGGGCCAGGACAGCCCCCAGGGGCCAGGACCACCCCCCCCCCCACACACACACACAGGCAGGAAGTCGCTGACATATTTCAGAGCTCCATCTCATCCCCTCAAGACGAGTCTCAGAGAATCTCAACATGGAAGGGAGGACCCTCACTCAGGCCCCCGCAGGCCCCTGGGGCTCGGGCCCGGAGCCCGCAGCCCTCCCTGGGCACTGGCCCTCGAGGCCGGATGTGGCTCCCAACAGTGTCCAGGGAAATGGCCAGCCAGAGTCCAGAAGGGGGCATGTTGGCTTGGCGCATCTGTCAGCTTCCAACAGGGAAGCCCCCACCCCACCCCAAGGCAGCGGGACAGGGCGATGCTGAGGCCATGGCACTGACACCCGTCGTCCCCACCGGCAGAGAGAGGCTGCCCAGCGCCGTGGCCTGCAGCCCGTCCGGCCAAGCACGCACAAGCCCCATTCTCCATCGCGTTTACTGCAGTGACGCCGGGTCCGGCCCTCGGTCCATCTGCACGCCCCTGGGCCAGGGCCAGGCCGCCTTCCGGCCTCCCGCGAGCCCCTGGGCAGGGGCCGGCGCTGGCCTGGGAGCAACACCTTTGTCCAGCCCTGCGGGTGGTGGGTCGCTTCCTTTCTCACTCCCTGGCCCTGGCAGCGGCCGGGCCCAGCAGCCTCCTCTGTTTTGCTTTGTCCTAATGAGACGGTCTCTGGCCGCTGGTCAGGCTTCCTGCAGCAGGAAGGCCTGGGACCCGGCAACCGGGCCCTGGGCCATGGGGTCCTTCCCCAGCAACAGCCCCAGGCCGCCTTCGGGGGATGGCCGAGAGGGAATGGAGTGAGGGGAGGGTCTCCCGGTGGGAGGAACCAGAATTAAGTGGGCTCAGTGGGGTTGGCCTGGCAATGCCCCCCCCCAGCAATGGGGGTGGGGAAGGGACCGAGGGGCTCCGAGACAGACCACAGAGACCCCTGCCTCCACCCCAATCACCATGGGGAACAGCTGGCCACGACTTCAGCACCCTCGGCCCTGGCTGGTCCCCTCCCCTGCCAGTCACCGGCACCCACTTGCCCCCCCGCAATGTGGACCCCAGCTGCCTCCATTCAGGCTCCATCACCGAAGTGGAGGTAAATTTAAAGGAAGTGCAGTGCATCGGGGAGGAATGGGTTAGCTGTGAGTCCCACCCTCTCACAATCACCCACCACCTCTGACCCATGTTCACATCTCTCAGGTAGCTCAGGTGGGAGGTGGCGATTCTAAGACCCAGGACAAGGTCTTCCAGGTGGGGGCGCCGTTCTGCCTAGAGACATCCAAGCACAGGCTGTCTGCCTCCCGCTTCTAGGAGGCTGCAGGACGCCAACCATCACGTCTCTGTCCAGAAGGAAGGGATGATGGATTCTTCCTCTGCCCATAGTGATGTCAGGGGGGCTGCCAAGCCCCTCAGCCACTCGCCCAGCAGGTAAGGCGAGTAGGTCTGTTCTCAACAGTCCTGTACCCAGGTCAGACATGGGGTCCAGCATCAAGCCAGGGAGAGGATGGGGACGTAAGTCAACAGACCCAGTGATGGGCCTCTGCTGCCCTTGGCCTTGAGTCTCCCACCAGACTCTCCACCCAAGGGGCCTGGTCCCCTCCCCAGCGGGCCTGTCACTGGCTGCCACCGGCGTCTCCCTCTCCTGGGACGCCCCCGCGAGGTCCTTCCGGGATTTCCGACTCCTGGGCTTTTACTGGGTGAGTGAATGAGCCCGCCAGACCCTCGGACCCTTCGCGGAGGTCAGTCGGCTCCCACCGGAGGGAGCAGCCGTGACTGAAATACTCCAAATCTCTGGCCGGAGCCGAGGCCGGGTCTGGGCTCCTGCCAGCCTTTGTCCAGAGCTCGGCAAAAAAAAAAAAAAAAAAAAAAAAAACCCACGGCTTCCCGCTCCTGCCTGCTTCGCGCTGGGGGGGGGGGGGGGGGGGGTGTGGGCGGCTCCCAGAGAGACGTTCAGTGTCATTGGATGCTCTGAGAACTATGCCAGGAATCCAAAAGAGGGAAGGAAACCAGCAAAGCAGGAACAGCGTCTGTGTGCAGAGCCCAGGCCCCGGGGGGCCCAGGAACCGCCAAACCCGGCCGTCCCCGGGTCACGGGGCACGGGCGAGGATGCTGCAAACATGAACCTCACGTCTACACGGCTAAGGGACCCTGCTGGGCTCTGGGTAGCGTCTGCATCCTCCAGTCCACGATGGAGGCCTCTGGCCCTGCCAGGCTCAGCAATTCTCCCAGAGCGACCCCCGGATCCCCCCAAGAAGGTGAAGGAAGCAAAGAAACTCCTGGGCACGCAGAGGGCTTGGGCAAGTCTTTCTAGCCCACACGGCATCCAGCTGCTTCCAACGGACAAATGCTCCAGGGTAGACCTCACACGGAGAGGGGCTCCCGGAGCACACGGCGGGGGTCCCCCTTCTCTGCACACAATCCTGGAATCCCGGTTTGCAAACGGGCGGACGTCAGATCCTCAGACTGTGTGTGAGGATGGCCTTCACCCATCAGAGTGGCTTCTCCTCCGTTCTCCGCGCAAGTCACATTTATTGATTCCCTAAATAAATGTCTGCAAGCTGCCATTTGCCTGGTTCATTAGTAAATATCTGCGGGCAGAGGGGAAAGGGTGCTCATTTCCTGCCCCACAGAGCTGATGAGTTGCTGAGGAAATAGGTACTGGTGATAAAAGTAGCCAGCTGATAAGAAGCAAACACTCACGCCCGAAGGATGCTGTACTAACATCACCCACGAGACGTGCTCTGGAAATTTTGGGGGGAGGGGGTCATACCCAGCAATGCTTAGGGGTTACTCCTGGCTCTGCACTCAGAAATTACTCCTGGTGGTGCTTGGGGGACCCTATGGGATACTGGGAATTGAACCCAGGTCGGCGGCATGCAAGCAAACGCCTTACCCACTGTGCTATCGCTCCAGCCCCTGTGCTCCGGAACTTTCTGCAGGACACTGGGAGCCGAGCAAGATCTTGGGGATGAAGTCCAGTCTCGGGAAAAAGTGAGGACTAGGGTTCCAGCTTCAGGAAGCTGCATGTGGCGAGACTCTGGGTTTGAGAGGACTCGGCTGGCTGGAACTCGCTGGCCAAAGGGGCCTGAGAGAGAATCAGGTTGGTCCTTAGTCCTTGGACCAATCTTTGGTTCTTCTGGTCTTGAACCCAGAAAGTATGAGAAAGTTCTAGAAAGTTCTGAGCCCTTTCCAGGTCCGAGAGACACAGGCCGACCCGGGCTTCAGGAAGTGTCCCGGATGGCCAGATGCCCATGAGGTGCGGTGGAGGAGGTGTGTCGAGGTGGAAAGTGGTGACCCAAGCACCTATGGGTGACCCAAGAAATGGAAGGAACTGGAGATAACAGCAGTTTATGGTCAGGAACTCTGTGTCAAGGAAGGTGACTGGGAGCAACAGGTTGGACGGGAAGGCTTGGGGGCACAAGTGAGAGAGGGGTGAGAAATCTCGGTTGGGACATCCATGGTCACAAGTGGTGTCCTCCCCGTAGGGACTTTCCCGCCACCCTCCACGTACCTGGGGCCTTCATCCACCCTCACTGGACAAAACTGAGCATCCCAAAGTTCCCACGAAGGAACCGGGAAGAAGGGGTTCCCTGAACACGCCCCCCTGTGTTGGCCACTCGCGATCACAGCTAAGAAGTCAGCCAGGCCAAGCGTTTTCCTCAAGAGAACATTTCCTGGAAACGTTTTCCACAAAGCACCTGTGGCCGACCCCGGTGCCCAGGCCTGTGGCATCTGGTGCCAGCACCCCACGTCAAATAATCTGTCACTCCCGCCTGCGTATCCCACACAGGACACAGTGTCTCCTGGGACCCGCTCAAGGAACCCAACCCAAGAGACGGCAAATCACACTGGATCGCCCGACAGGGAACAAGACAGTTGCTCACCCGGAGAACCGCCCCGTGATTGAGCAGGGGACTGGGGGGGGGGAACCCCAGTTTGCAGGAGGCATGATGGGGGAGCAGCAAAGAACCCGGTCCTGATGACTGTCTAGGTCGACCCCCTCCCAGATAAGGACTTTCAAGCAGAAACTGAGCTCAGAGCTTCCCGGAGACGCTCACGGGTGGGCATCAGGGCCGGTGGGAGCCCCAGCCAGCCTGCCTGCACCTTGGGCTGAGGCCTGAGGGCGAACTGACCCTCCTCCCTGCAAGTCCAGGCTTCTCTGAGAGACCCAGGACGCCCCTCCAGAGGAACATTCCAGGGAAGGGGCCTGCGGGGTCTTCTCCTCACGTAGGACGGGACACCCTGAAGCGCAGGTTCACGTCTCTGGATGCTGAGGGAAGGACAGCCGAGGCAACCCACCGAGGAGCTGCCAGATGAGGGGGCCTGACTCCTTTCCCTGAAGCTCCTGGGGGAGACGGGGCTTGACGGCAGCCCCTCCACTGCTCGGCTCGCAAGCGGCCCCTCACGTCCTCCGAGGGTGGGTGACACGGGAATGGCCCAATAAATCAGGCTGTGAAAATGCTGTTTCCTGTCGGCTGAGTCCAGGAGGCTCGTGTGAGGTGGGGGAGAGGCAGGAAGGGCAGCGACACCCCCTCCCCCCACCATGTCCCCTGTGTAGGTGCTGATTCTGGGGGCGTTTCTTGGCCCAGTTGTCAGTCCTTGGGAGGACGGAGAGGAGGAGAATGAGACGGGGACATATCGGGGACGGGTGTTCCACGTGGAGACGCCCCACCTGGCACGCACGTAGGTGAGGGCCTGGAGGTTTCATTTTCGCCACCATAGCACAGCGGTAGGGCATTTGCCTTGCGTGCAGCCCAGCCCGGCCGAGCCGGGTTCGATTCCTCCGCCCCTCTCAGAGAACCCGGCAAGCTACCGAGAGTATCTCGCCCGCACGGCAAAGCCTGACAAGCTCCCCGTGACGTATTTGATATGCCAAACACAGTCACAACAAGTCTCACGATGGAGACATTACTGGGCCCGCTCGAGCAAATCGATGAACAACGGGAGGACAGTGACAGTGATTTTAATAGGTTAACTAATAAAGCAAATGTAAGTAAAGTAAAGTAAAGTAAAGGCCCTCCCGTTGATCGTCGATTTGCTCGAGCGGGCCCAGTAACGTCTCCATTGGAGACTTTGTTGTTACTGTGTCTGGCATATCGAATACTCTCGGTAGCTTGCCGGGCTCTCCGAGAGGGGCGGAGGAATCGAACTCGGGTCGGCCATGTTGGCCGCTTGTAAGGCGAACGCCCTACCCGCTGTGCTATCGCTGGAGCGATAGCACAGCGGGTAGGGCGTTCGCCTTACAAGCGGCCAACATGGCCGACCCGAGTTCGATTCCTCTGCCCCTCTTGGAGAGCCTGGCAAGCTACCGAGAGTATTCGATATGCCAAACACAGTAACAACAAAAGCAAATGTATTAAATAAATTAATACATTTGATGGGCTGGAGCGATAGCACAGCAGTAGGGCATTTGCCTTGCGTGCAGCCGGCCCGGGTGAGCTGGGTTTGATTTCTCCACCCCTCTCGGAGAGCCCGGCAAGCTACCGAGAGGATCTCGCCCGCATGGCAAAGCCTGGCAAGCTCCTCAAGACGTATTCAATATGCCAAACACAGTAACAACAAGTCTCACGATGGAGACGTTACTGGGCCCGCTCGAGCCAATCGATGAACGACGGGAGGACAGTGTTTGACAGTTTGTTTTCTACGCCACCTGGTGTGGCCTCATGACTGCCAAGAAGGCTTGTGAGCAGCCAGGCGTGCTCCCGAGTCAGCCCTGGGAGAGATCCAGCTCCCAGGTCTCCTGGCTGAGGAGAAACAGGCCCAGCCCGGGCAGACGCTCCCCCAGACCCACAGGAAGTGGAGCCCTAAAGACCCTTCATTCGGCCTTTCGGCTTTTCCCTTTTGTTTTTTCAAGAGGGAATATCAAGCACCCAGAAACATGGAGGAACAAACCTCAGGCTCTCCTCCTCCATAGCAAAAGGGCTGCCCTGGGCATCCCCTGCCCTCCGGCCCCCGTCCCCTCAGATCTGACCCTTCATCCTTCATTCTCCAGGGTTGCCTCAGCCAAGGACTGGAGCCATGGAACAGCGGGTAGAGCGTTTGCCTTGCACGCGGCCGACCTGGGTTCAGTTCCTCCGTCCCTCTTGTAGAGCCTGGCAAGCTACCGAGAGTATCCCGCCCACACGGCAAAGCCTGGCAAGCCCCCCATGGCGTATTCGATATGCCAAACACAGTAACAACAAGTCTCACAATAGAGACGTTACTGGTGCCCGCTCGAGCAAATCGATGAACCACGGGAGGGCAGTGCTCCAGTGCTCCAGTGCCTCGGCCAAAAGGAGCCCCTTTGCCTTGGCCAAAAAGGTTTCCTCCCTTTCCTACAGACCCATGAGCCACAAGCCCCAAAGGAGTGAGTGAGTGTGTTTGTGTGTGTGTGTGTGTATGTGTGTGTACACGCACGTGTGTGTAATAGCAATCCATTCTGTCTGGAGGCTCTCCAAACTTTTTTCTTTCCCCTCAGAATTTAATTTTGGAGAAAGAGGCGGGCCTGCCATGTTCCTGACAAGAGAGACTCACCCTCTTCCGCACACTGCCTAGGTCTGCCTCAATGACTCCACAGATGGAAGCTACTGCCAACGGCCAACACCACCACCCACAGGGGATTGGGGTTAGTTTGGGTGTTTATTTGTTTGTTTTTGCTGGAGCGAGGCAAATGGATTAAAAAGTTCAGGCTTGAGAACAAAACAGCTCAGCTAGCCAGGATCCCCAAGAAAGGAAGAGGCATGTGGGGGCAGGACCACCCGCCATTAGCACTTACTGTGCACCCTGCAATTAGGAGCTCGGGCTTGGCACAGGAATAAACAGAGACCCGGGGGGCTGAGAGAAACAGCCAGAAATAGATCCAGCTGCTTCTGGAAGGTGGTTCTGTGAGAACAGCCACTTCCTGAAGCTCTGTGGAAAGATGAAGTTTTTGTTTAATAAGTGACGCTGAGAGCATTGGACAGCCGGCCGGGAATGGAACTCAGAGCCCACACAGGGCGGAAGCCACAGTGGCCACACAGATAACGCGACCACCAGAGCTCCGGGTGCCCGAGGAGAGCCTGGGGAGCTCTTCCCCACCCCGACATTGCTCAGGGCTAAACCAGCCAGTTAAACCCTCTCCCACCTAGGGGCGGTGCTCCCATGCAGTGCTCCACTCAAACCCCAGCCCTAGGCTCCCTGCAGCCGAGCAGCTCGGCCACTCGTGGCTTGGCACCAGGTTTGGACCCCTGCCCCACCCTCGGGCCCATTCAGGGGGCCCGGGGGCCACTCCCAGGAGTCCTCGGCCAGCCAGGATGGCTGTCCAATGCACAGGTCTGGGTACACGTGTCTGTGACTTGGACCCCAGGCTGCAGGGATAACATGAGCCCCTGGAGGGTGCTTGGAGACCTCCACAGCTGCACCCAGTGGTACAAGAGGTGGGAGCCTAGTACAGTAACAAGAGCAGCCCTACTGCAGTAATGATAGCATCCCTAGTACGGTAATGATAGTATTCCTAGTAGAGGAATAAGAGCATCCCTAGTATAGTAACAAGAACATCCCTAGTACAGTAACAAAAGCATCCCTAGTACAGTAAGGATAGTATTCCTGGTACAGTAACAAGAGCATCCCTACTGTACAGTAATGACGGCATCCCTAGCACAGTAATGATAGTATTCCTAGTGGAGTAATAAGAGCACCTCAGTACAGTAACCAGAGCATCCCCAGTACAGTAATGATAGTATCCCTAGTAAAGTGGAGTGATAGCACAGTGGGTAGAGTGTTTGCTTTGGACGTGATCGAGCCGAGTTCAATTCCTCCATCCCTCTCGGAGAGCCCAGCAAGCTACCGAGAGTATCCTGCACACCTGGCAGATCCTGGCAAACTCCCCATGGCGTATTCAATATGCCAAAAACTGTAACAAGAAGTCTCACAATGGAGATGTTACTGGTGCCTGCACGAGCAAATCGATGAACAACAGGAGGACAGTGGTCCAGTGCTCCAGTACAGTAACAAAAGCATCCCTAGTACAATATGGCTATTATCCCTAGTGCAGTAACTAGGGATGGGCCCCAGGGCTCTAACAGCTGTCCTGGGGATGCTAAGGGTGGAGCCTCACCACAAGGCAAGCTCCTGAGGCCCCATACCATCTCCCAAAAACCAGTTCCTCTCGTTTGGGTGCTCGCAGCCCGCTCACTCCTGGCCCTGTGCCCAGGAATTGCCCCTGGCAGGGCTCAGGGGACCATCTGGGGGTGGCCCATGCAGGGCAGTGTCCTCCCACTCCCCCTCGGGCCCAGAGACCAGCTCTGATCCCCCCTCCTCCTGGGCAGAGGCTCTTCCTGCAGCCCGGGGCTCTTCCTGCCCACTGTGTCCTGCCCGCCTGTCCATCTGTCCTGTCTGAAGCTGCTCCAAGTCCTGCCAACGCCCCTGCAACTTCCTCGTTCACTTCCTCTCCCTTCTTTGCCGTCTACTTCTTGGGAATCATTCGGCTGCGTGGCTCTCAGCCCTCTCTCCCTGATTTGTCCCTTTTGGGGAGGATGGCCCACCCAGCGGGGCTCAGGCCGTAGGGATCACTCCTGATGGGGCTCAGAGAACCACAGGGGCTGCCGAGGACTGGGCCCAGGTGGGCCATGTGCCAGGCTAACGCCCTCCCCCCTGGCCTGTCACTCGGTCCTGCTCTACTCTCTTACCTGTGTTCTCATCCCTGCATTTGGGGCCGGGAGGCTGCCTCGGACCCTGGCCTTGGATGCACCACGAGATCCCGAGAGCTGCTTCTCTACGCAGCATGGGCGAATTTTCTACCTCCAAGAGCCCAGGGCTCACTGAGGCAACACACGCTGAAATTAGAAGGACAGAGAGGAGGTTTGCCTGGGCCCCAGGAGAGGGAGACAGGCCAATCCGAGGGGTGCCTGGCGGTGAGCGCGGCTCTGACTCTGCCCTACTGCCCCAGGGACCCGTCACGAACAGAAGGTGAAGCTCCAGCAGGCTTGTCTGAGAGAAGAAGTCGGGGTACCAAAAGTCTGTTGGCGACAGACCCAGATAAGGAGGAAAGGGGAGGGCGAGAGGGTGCCGGTGGGGGCTGCCTGTCAGTGAGACCCCTCCCAGCCCATCCACAGCCGATGCCAACAGGGGCACCCTCATGGGCTGCGTTAAGCGTTTCTGCCTTTCCATGGCTCTATCTTCTTCTTTTTTTAAAAATTTACTTTATTTACTTTATTGTTATAAAGCTGTCCACAATAATTTATTGCATTCAATATTCCAACACCAATCTCACCACCATTACAAACCTTCCCACCTCTCTTATTTCGAATTTTCCCAACCACCCCCCAAGGCTGCCCCAGTAGCAGGCCCTAAATAATTTATTTTGTCTTGCTTGTTATGAATAATTCACTAAAAAATGCTCCCAAAAAAAGTTTCCTTAGAAGAAAGTAAGTGAAGCCTGCTGTATCTCACCCTGACTCGTGGCTCTGTCTTCCCGGGAGCTCGGGTTCCTGATGGATACCTTTCTTTCAGGGCGTTTGGCTGTATCATTCCCTTGCCTCTGGCCGGAGAACATCCTTTCCCTGAGATCTGATGATTCTGCCTGCCGTGGAGTCAACAGATTCCATGGTTCAACAGGGTCAGTTGAGTCGATGTGACTCGCATGCACCTGGAAAACTGTCTGTTCCGGTCGGCGGGACCCCGCCCCTGACTGTCCATGGGGCCAGAGCGCTCTCTCTCTCTCTCTCTCTCTCTCTCTCTCTCTCTCTCTCTCTCTCCTGAAAAGCCCACCAGCCTAGATGGAGGTTTGAGGCCCATCGCGACTCGCAGTGTGAGTGCAGGAAGACAGGAGACGTGTCCACAGGTTCCCACGCGGAGCAGGACCCAAGGGTGGGGAGGAGGAGGGGGCCCTGAAATCTGAGGATGGGGGCTGCTCAGGGTCATTGTCACAGAATGGTGACCGCAATGATGATGGAGAGAATAAAAGTCTGGGGCTGGGATGGGGGCTGGGTAGGCCAGGGGCAAGTGCCAGAACATTCTGGAACTCGATTTTACCTGGGGGTATAATTTGCCCCCTCAGAGATGCAAATCAAAACAACAATGAGATGTCATCTCACACCACAGAGACTGGCACACATTCCAAAGAACAAAAGCAGCCAGTGCTGGTGTGGATGTGGGGGGAAAGGGACGCTCTTTCACTGTTGCTGGGGATGCTGACTGGTCCAGCCTTTCTGGAAAACAATATGGACAGTCCTTCAAAAGCTAGAAATTGAGCTTCCATATGACCCCGCAATATCACTTCTGGAAATATATCCTGAGGGTGCAAAAAAGCATTGTAGAAATGACATCTGCATCTGTATGTTCATTGCAACACCGTTCATAATTGCCAGAATCTGGAAACAACCCGAGTGCCCGAGAATAGACTACTGGTTAAAGAAACTTTGGTACATCTACACAATTGGAGCGATAGCACAGCGGGTAGGGCGTTCGCCTTACACGCGGCCAACATGGCCGACCCGAGTTCGATTCCTCCGCCCCTCTCGGAGAGCCCGGCAAGCTACCGAGAGTATTCGATATGCCAGACACAGTAACAACAAAGTCTCCAATGGAGACGTTACTGGGCCCGCTCGAGCAAATCGACGATCAACGGGAGGGCCTTTACCTTTACCTTTACCTTTACACAATGGAATACTATGCAGCTGTTAGGAGAGATGAAGTCATGAAATTTGCTTATAAGTGGAGGTACATGGAGAATATCATGCTAAGTGAAATGAGTCAGAAAGAAAGGGACAGACATAGAAAGACTGCACACATTTGTGGAGTATAAAATAACATAGTATGAAACTAACACCCAAGGACAGTAGACACAAGGGCCAGAAATATTGCCCCATAATTGGAAGCCTGCCTCATAAGCTGGGGGAGAAGGCAGCTGGGATGGAGAAGAGATCACTAAGTCAGTGATGATTGGAGGAATCATTCGGGATGGGAGACGTGTGCTGAAAGTAGATAAAGGACCAACCGTGATGGCCTCTCAGTGTCTGTATTGCAAACCATAATGTCCCAAAGTGAGAGAGAGTATGGGGGAAATTGTCTGCCAGGGGGAGTGCTGGAAAGGGGGGGTATACTAGGAACACTGGTGGTGGAGAATGTGCACTGGTGGAGGGCTGGGTGTTTGATCAGTTTGTGATTGAAACTCAAACATGAAAGCTTGTAACTGTATCTCACGGTGATTCAATAATAGAAAGAAAGAAAGAAAGAAAGAAAGAAAGAAAGAAAGAAAGAAAGAAAGGAAGGAAGGAAGGAAGGAAGAAGGAAGAAGGAAGAAAGAAGAAAGAAAGAAAGAAAGAAAGAAAGAAAGAAAGAAAGAAAGGAAGGAAGGAAGGAAGAAAGAGGGAAGGAGGGAGGGAGGGAATGAGGGAGGGAAGGAGGGAAAGGAAGGAAGGAAGGAGGAAGGAAGGAAGGAAGGAAGGAAGGAAGGAAGGAAGGAAGGGGAGAAAGGAAGGAAGGGAGAGAGAGAAGGAAAGAAAGAAAGAAAGAAAGAAAGAAAGAAAGAAAGAAAGAAAGGAAGGAAGGAAGGAAGAAAGAGGGAAGGAGGGAGGGAGGGAATGAGGGAGGGAAGGAGGGAAAGGAAGGAAGGAAGGAAGGAGGAAGGAAGGAAGGAAGGAAGGAAGGAAGGAAGGAAGGGGAGAAAGGAAGGAAGGGAGAGAGAGAAGGAAAGAAAGAAAGAAAGAAAGAAAGAAAGAAAGAAAGAAAGAAAGAAAGAAAGAAAGAGAGAGAGAGAAAGAAAGAAAGAAGGAAAGAAAGAAAGGAAGAAAGAGGGAAGGAGGGAGGGAGGGAAGAGGGAAGGAGGGGAAGGAAGGAAGGAAGGAAGGAAGGAAGGAAGGAAGGAAGGAAGGAAGGAAGAAAGAAAGAAAGAAAGGAAGAAAGAGGGAAGGAGGGAGGGAGGGAAGGAAGGAAGGAAGGAAGGAAGGAAGGAGGAAGGAAGAAAGAAAGAAAGAAAGAAAGAAAGAAAAGAAGGAAGGAAGGAAGGAAGAGGGAAGGAGGGAGGGAGGGAAGGAGGGAGGGAAGGAGGAAAAGGAAGGAAGGAAGGAAGGAGGAAGGAAGGAAGGAAGGAAGGAAGGGGAGAAAGGAAGGAAGGGAGAGAGAAGGAAAGAAAGAAAGAAAGAAAGAAAGAAAGAAAGAAAGAAAGAAAGAAAGAAAGGAAGAAAGAGGGAAGGAGGGAGGGAGGGAAGGAGGGGAAGGAAGGAAGGAAGGAAGGAAGGAAGGAAGGAAGGAAGGAAGGAAGAAGGAAGAAAGAAAGAAAGAAAGAAAGAAAGAAAGAAAGAAAGAAAGGAAGGAAGGAAGGAAGGAAAAGGGAAGGAGGGAGGGAGGGAAGGAGGAAGGGAAGGAGGAAAAGGAAGGAAGGAAGGAAGGAAGGAAGGAAGGAAGGAAGGAAGGAAGGAAGGAAGGGGAGAAAGGAAGGAAGGGAGAGAGAGAAGGAAAGAAGGAAAGAAGGAAAGAAAGAAATAAGGAAAGAAAGAAAGAAAGAAAGAAAGAAAGAAAGAAAGTAAGAAAGAAAGGAAGAAGCAAGCAAGCTCCCCTCAGAGGTGCCTTTTCCCCCAACGGAGGCGGGTGGGTCATTTCCTTTAGGAAGGGGCCTCTAGGTGAAGGATTCATCCGGCAGCTTCTCGAGGCCACGCGTGGTGTGCGCGTGCAGTAGGAGCCCCAGAGGTGGTCAGTGCAGTGTGGGGATCTGGGACACGAGGTGCGCCCTTGCCCCGCCGCGATGACGCTTCCTGGGGGTTCCCCACCCCCGGGTCCCTCCCAGCAGCCAAGAGAAAGCCGGAGGCGCTTTGTCACCCGTGGCTACCGGTGAAGCAGCGGCAGGCGTGCGGGCGGCCTTGAAAGTCTGCATCCAGGGGACGGGGTTGTGCCACCAGCCATCAGCGCCCTCGCTCCTGGCGGGCTGACTCCGAGATCCCCCTACCTCCTTGCTGGCCTCCGCCTGGGAGAGTGACCCTGGCATGGCCATCCTGCACGCGGGCCAGACCCAGAGCGGCTGCCAGTGGCGTTTGCATCAAGACCCACGTCCGGCAGAGCCCTGACGTCTCAGGTGGACAGCCCATCATCAGCTGCTCTTGGGGTCTCTGAGCCAGTGCCCCTGTGTGTGGGCAGGATGCCCCCAGCCCAGAGCCGCTGAGGAAGAACCCAAGCCCCTGTCAAAGGGGGCGCTTGGAAGGTCCAGTGTTGGCACACACAGAGCTGCACCACCACCATCCCCCATCCCCTGCAGCTGGACGTGGGGTCCACATCTGCAGTGGGACAGGGAGATGGACCCTGGAGGAGCCGGCCACCACCGTCCCCTGCTGCGGAGAACCCCGGGTCCTCGGGGCTCACCCACCGCCCAACTGTCGCCAGCATTCCGCTCCTGCTTAGCTGACGTGGATTCCGGCCTTTAAATAGAAACGATAAATTATTGACTCTGCAGGTGATTGATTGATTCCCTGACTCTGCTGACCACCGCACTGCCGGGTTGTCTCTCCCACAAACCCCTCCCCCCCCCCCCCCCCCCCCGAGTCATTAGCGTGAGCGCCCACATCCATCACAACGCGGACGCTAATTACCCGCCCCCACTAATTCAGCCAGGCCCCGTCGCTAATTGACGGTGCTTCGGAGAGAGACTCCGTCCCCGGTGAGGTCAGGGGTGGCCGGAGCAGCCCTGAGCGACGCCGGATGGGAGGTTTCTCCACAAGGACAGACGGCGATGAGGGCGGGACTGCTGAGCTGATGCCCTGGGCGTGAGGGGTCGCACCCATGGATCCACGGAACCCCCAGCTCGGCGCGGCCCCTCCCCGGGGGGATGCCGTGCTCACAGACACCCCAGGATATGGCCAGGTGCCGTCCACACTGAGTCGGGAAGGATGGCCCCCTCCGCGCCCCACCCCCCACACCCCCACTGGCTGGGAGGGGCTGGCTGCCACAAAGAGAGGGGGTGCCCTTCTTGGCACCCCCAGGCAAGGTGCAGGCACCCTCTGGTGGCCTAGGAAGCGGGTCCTTCCCCACTGGGGTTTTCAGGGGGAATCTCGGCCTCCCCTGACATCACCCTCCGTGCCGTAGGATTCATTGCACCCATCACCCCCACACACACCACAGCCGAAGAGCCCCAAATCCCGCTCCAGAGCCTGGCCTGGAGGAGCTAGAGGGAAGAGAGGCCGGGGCTCTGCTCACTGGGGTGGGGAGCACGGTGAAGGCCAAACCCAGTGCAGTGGGCGGAGGGGCCCAAGCCCTGGCCTGCTTCTGTCTTAGACCGTGGGCATCACATTCGTATTAACACAGCATCTGGGAGAAGGAGCCTGTTTAGGGTTCTGACAAAAGTGCATGAGATTAAAATCAGAAATGACTCCTGCCCTCTGCCCTCCAGCCTTGCGCCCTTCACCACCCGAGGGACCACAGCCACCCTTGGTGAGGGTGCGGTGGTGGGTTTGGTGGATGGTTGGGTGAGTGGATGCTTGGGGTGTGGTGGATGGTGGGGTGTGGTGGATGGTCGGTGTGGTGGAAGGTTGGGTATGATGGTGGCACCCCCAGTGAGACTCATGTCCCTAGGCCGGTCACCAGCTGTGTCTCCATTGTGGGAACCACAGGGCTGAGATTCAGGGGCTGGGCCACAGGGAATTTACAGGGCAAAGGATGAGTCATTACACCTTGCAGGGTATGGGGGCTCCCTGAATCCACTCCTGCTCCTTGCAAGACCTGGGGGTGGGGGCCACAGCAATAGCACAGTGGGGAGGGAGTTTGCCTCTAAAATGTGTCCAGCCCGAGTTCAACGCCCAGCCCCCCAGGTGGTCTGCCCCAAGCCCTGCCAGCAGTAATTCCTGAACACATGGCCAAGAGTGATCCCTGAGCATCACCGGGTGTGACCCCAAAACAACAGAGGACCTGGAGGTGAGCGACACACCCGCCCCCAGCCTCACGCCCACCCTCCTCCCCTCTGCCCACCCCCTGCCCCGTGTCACTGACCACCATCCCCCTCACACCTGGGAGCAGAGGCCAGACCCCTGGCAGTTCCCCAGACAGCCCAGCCCCTCCTCATCCCCCCTGGCCAGCGAGCACTGCCTGAGACTCTCCCGGCCCCTCCTGCCCTCCCACTCCCACCCCTGGTCCAGTCCACCCCGAAATCCCTCCTGCCTGTCACAATCCAGAAAGACACACACACACACACACGCATGCACACGCATGCACACACACATGCACACGCATGGATACACACACACACACGCATGCAGACACTCCCACACATGCACATACACATTCTTGTGCACATGCACACACACACACACACACACACACACACCCCGGCTGGGGCTTCAATTAGCGAAGCGGGAGATGGATGGGAAGTGAATTTAGGAAACGCAGCTTCACTGCGCCTTTCTAAATGCGAAGGAATTGATCTCCGGGAAAATAATTTCAGCAAAATGGGAACGAAGCATGGGGATGGCTGACGGCGCCCCAGAAAATGGGTAAAAGGAGCAAATTGGCTTCACAGGCTCCCTGTGGGAACCCGGCACTTGGCAGATGTAAGAGCATCGCTGCTGGGAATTCTGACTAAAAGGCCCCTGCACTCCGCGTCCGGCGGCTCCAATGTCCACGGGATCCGGAGAATTGGAGCCACGTGTTCCCGGCCCCAGTGGAGGGTCCCACCAGCAGCCCCCTCGGAGATGCAGAATGGGGCGCCTGGGGCGGGGGAGGGTCCGGGACAGTGTGGGGGTGGGGGAGGGGCTGCAGGACCCCAGGACACAGCCCAGCTGCCCCCCCCACCTGCCCTCCCCTGAGCCCCGTGTCCCGTTGGCCCTTGACCGCCACTAAGCCCCAGGCCTGCCTCCGGGAACACTCCCGTCTGCTGGGGTCTCAGCCAGGCCCAACCGCAGAGATTGTGACATTTCTCAGGAAACGCTATTTTTTCTCTGTGGTCTTTCCCTGCTCTGCTGCGCCGACCACAAACACAGCGCGACCCGGGGCAGAACCTCAGGGACAGACACAGAGGAAGATGAGAAGCCCCTCGGCTGACCGCCGGCATCGGCATCGGGGGCGCAGGCCAGAAGGGGAGGGTGACGGGGGCAGGGGGCTTCCTGGCCCTCTGTGCTGCCCCCTGGAGCTGCTCTGGGCGGTGGTGGTTTCCGGGGAGCCCTGGGTTTTGGCTCCTCCCTGCAGGGTGAAGGCCCCATCATTCCCTGCGGCACCTGGAGAGATGAACGGAGAACGGAGGCCAGACGCCTCCCTGGACAGATCTCACGGGGAGAATGACGGGGTGGGGGGGGGGAGGGTGGCAAAAGGGGGGGCTCAGGGTGCTGGGGGGTGGCCAGGAGAGTCGAGGTTGGGGGGAAATGGGAAGAAAGGGCCGGGACAGGGAGGGAACCTGGTGGTCAGGGGCTGGGCAGAGCAGGGGGGAGGGGAGGGGAGGGGAATGGAGGGGAGGCACTGAAAGGGAAGAGGAGGGTAGGGGAGGGGAAGGAAGGGGAGTGGAGGAGAGGAACTGAGAGGGAAGGGAAGGGGAAGGGAGAGGGAAGGGGGGAGGGGCGGGAAGGGGAGGGGAGGGGGACAGAGGAGGGAGGATTCTGGTGGGCAGGGGTGCGGGAGAGGGGGGCTAGAAGGGCTGGTGGAGGAGAGAAGGAAGGGGGGAAGCAGGGGAGACGGAAGCTGGCGGACAGGGGTGGAGGGGAGAGGGGAGGGCGGAGGGCCGTGGGAGAGAAGGGCAGAGGAAGGGGAGGGAGGGTCAGTGCTGAGAAGCTCCCGTGTCACTCACTGGCCACTGCCAACCAGTAGGGCTGCGTGTTGACGGGTCCCCAGTGGTCCCTGGACCCCCAGAAGACTGCGGGGACCAAGGCACTGGGCAGAGGGGCCAGCCTCCGCCCTGTCCAGCGGCCCCCTCTTGTCCTCCGGAGGCAGCAGCAGCCGCTCCCAAGGCGGGTCTGACCTGAGCTGGTTCCCGATGGGAATGACGCCTGCCGCCTCCGGATAGGTGTCTGGGGGACAGAGCCTCCCCGCCACCGCTCCCAGCCTCAGGCTCCGAGCCAGACTGCCCGAAAGGGAACCTGCCCTCGGGGCTCACGTCTGGGCGCTGTGTCCCAGGGGCCGGAACCCCCTTGGCCCCGGCTGGGTCTTTCCCCTGGAACCCAAGCAGCTGCCATGCCCACCACCTCTGTGGCTCCCGGGGCGCTTTCTGCCGTCACAAGCACGCCTGGTCCCGGGGCTCGTTCTGGGGGGTGCCTTTGTCCCCAAGCACAGCCGCAGGAACCTGGCTCAGCGCAGGGGGCGGCCCCCGGAGTCAAACTCGCACCCAACACAGCCCAGCAGACGCAGCGCCCCAGAGCCAGCCGAATCTCATCTTCCCAGGACGAGCCCCCCGCTGTCTTCCAGCGAGGGGACAATCCAGGCTTGAAGGCGGAGCCGACCCACAGGCACCCACAGCCCTTTCTGCGGGTGGTCAGCTTGGCAGGGCATGGTGGGACGCACTGCCCACCCCGAGCCCCAGACTGAAATGCTCCGGCCGTCACTGTCCCTTTATCCCCAAATCAGGATCAATCCATGGCCCTGCCAGGCTCTCCAGGGGACGAAGAAGGAGGGAAACTGGTCGGGGCGGGAGGTCGTGGGTTGGGGCCGGGAGGTCGTGGCAGCCTCTGCCCACAACCCCACTCTCTCCCTCCCAGGCAGAGGCAGGTTCCGGCACTGACCACTACCTGCTGGCTTGGCTCCTGTTCAGCCGCTCACTCCACATAGACGTGAGGGTCAGGGCCAGACTCATCCCGGAGCCCCCGGGACTGGCCATGAAAATGGGGATGTCGGTCCAACCCCGGGATGGGAGTTGTGTTCATCACACACATACACACACAACCTCACGCATGCACACACACAAACACACATACATACACACATGCACATGGATACACACAGGAGCACACACACACGCATACACACTCTCACGCATGCACACACACAAACACACATGCTCATACGTTCACACACGCACATACATGCACACATGAGCGCACACACATAGACACACTCTCACGCATGCATACACCCGAACACACACACTTACACACATGCACATACATACACACAGGAGTGCGTGCACACACACACACACACACAGACACACACACACACACCACTTTGCTCTGACTCCTGGGAGCAGCAGTTGTCAGAGCAATCGTGAGGGAGCACCCTCATGTGATCAACAGGAAGAGAATGATATGGAATAAAATTTGGGCCTTGATGGGGCCAGAGAGGCCGACGACAGGGAGGCGCTTGCCTTGCACGTGATTGACCCAGGTTTGAGCCCCGGCACCCAAAAGTTTCCCCAAGCACCACAAGGAACAATCCCTGAGCACAGAACCAGGAGTAAGCACTGTGCATTACCAGGTACAGCACCCCTAAACTATCGGGCAGAGACTGGAACTGAGGCCCAGCTGGTAGAGCGCTTGCCTGGCATGTGGCCAACTGGCTTTGACCTCCAGCATCACCTGTGGTCCCCTGAGCACCACCAGGAGTGATCCGTGAGCCCAGAGTGAGGAGTGAGCCCTGAGCATAGAGTGGGAGTCAGCCCTGAGCACAGAGTCAAGGGTCAACCCTGAGCACAGACTCAAGAGTCAACCCTGAGCACAGACTCGAGTCAACCCTGAGCACTGTCATTGGAACTTTTTTTTTCTTTTTTGGGGGGTCACACCCGGCAATGCACAGGGGTTACTCCTGGCTCTACACTCAGGAATTACTCCTGGCGGTGCTAGGGGGGACCATATGGGATGCTGGGAATCGAACCCCGGTTGGCCGCGTGCAAGGCAAATGCCCTACCCGCTGTGCCATCGCCCCAGCCCCTGCCATCGGAACTTTGAGACCTGTCCCTGCTCAAACATCAGGAGATTCGGGGTGCTCCACTTCTGCTCTGAAAAACCCAGTTCCTCTGGCTTGGCTTGCCCCTAGAGAAGACTCCGGAAGCCAGGAGACACCTTCGTTATGGAAGGAAGGGTCAGAGGCTGCAGGGGCCCAGCGAGGAGTCACCTGTCGGGGCCAGAACCTGGAGTCCAGGCATCCCTGTCTGACGGGCAGCCCTGTCCACCCTCCCAGGGACGCCAAGTCCCTCATGACTGCTGCTGGCCCATGCCCGGGCCTGTGTGCGAGCTCGGGGCCCCACCCCACAGCCACCTCCTGGCCTTCCCGTCTGGACGCCGGCGGTGCCAGCACCACCGTCCAGCTGCCAAGCCCGCCCGTTGCTAATGGGGCTGGTTGAAAAGCCTGGCGCTGTGGCTTCTCCTAAGAGCCCTTCCTGGTCCTCCCACGCCAGGGTCCAGAATAGCCTGCCAGAAATAGACCCGCTCAGGCCGGGGCACTGAGCCGGACTCAGCACGGGGACCGGCCAGGCCCGCCTGGGGGACCGTGACATGCTGCCCTCATGTCCCTGACCGGCCCGCTCCAGCCCGGCCGATTCTGAAGAATATGATGATGATGATGATGATAGAGAAAACGATGAAGAGGAAGATGGCGGGCCAAGGGAATGGGGTCAAGAGGATGAAGAGGCCAGAGTCGGGGCCCGGGACCCTGCAGGACAGGACAGGGGGAGACTCACCTAGGTAGGCCCGGGACCCCGCAGGACAGGACAGGGGGAGGCTCACCTGGGCAGGCCCTCATCCTGACTCAGCCTCTTCTCAGTCCCCTAGCTCCTCCCCCGCCTGTTCCCCCCGGCCTCTGCGCCCCTCCACACCCCAGGGCAGAGCTTGTGGGCCAGGACCACCCCCTGCTCCCGTGTCTATCGGGCAAGTCCCCCTCCCAGCCACTCCACCCCACCACGTCACTCTCATCCCATCTAGAAATTGCTGACGAGTCTGTGAGCCTGAGCTCAGAGCACTGTGAGAGGAGGCTCTCTGCATGGTCTGGGGGGTGGGGTCCCAGGCTGGCCCTGCCCTCTGCACACCCCCTGCCTCCCCACCATGCTGGGCGCACTCCAGGCCCAGGCCGTGCTCGGTGTCACCTGGTCAGCAGGGCAGCGATGGCACCTGATGGTACCGCACCCCCACTGCTCGGCAGCCGGGGCCCAGCGAACCCCCCACGGAGGGTCTGGGAGGCACAGTGAGAGCTGGGGGCGTCAGAACTGCAGGGAAGGAACACGTGTATACATGCACACGCATACCCGGGCATACACGCATTCTCACATACGCATGCAGAACATTCACAGACAGAGCTGCATATTCTAATCAACACCTATGCACACATGTACAGATGGACACACCTAGACAGACGGACACGCATACACAGATGAACACGCATACACAGATGGGCACGTATACATAGACAGACATGTATACACAGATGGACACACACAGTGTGAAAGGCAGGAGGAGCAGGAGGTCGGTCTGGTCCTGTCACTGGCCGTGCACCGGGCTGGCCAGCGCTCAGGCTGGAAGCCAAGTCCCTCGGCGGCCGGGCAGTGGGTCTCAGGGCAGGTCTCCCTGGGGTGCGCCCAGCCCTTCCCTGGCGGGAGGGCTCTCTGTCACGGCCTCCGCCTGCCTGCCTGCCTGCGTGCGTGCGCTCTCCACGATGCGTCACTCCAAACAGCCTCTGCACCCGAGGAGGCCGGGGATGAATGCAGGCTAATAACTTAAATTTAGAACATCATTAAACAGCAAATAAACCCCCGTGGAATTTCCAGAGGCCCCTGAAGAAAGGGGGCCCTCTAGGCGTGCCCCTCAATGGCACTTTTCTCTGCCTTTGGAACAAGACCCTGATTTTTCTTTTTCTGCCTCCATTTTTTTTTTTTGGTTCATTGGATTTGATTTGATTTGGGGGCTACACCCTGCGGTGCTCGGGGACACGGGGGTGGTCCCTTTCTGTGCCCAGGATGGAGCCTGGGTCCCCCGCACTGACCTCTCTCTACCCTGCGTCTTCAGTGAGGTGGGACCCCGAGTCCCTGGGTCCAAGACAGTGCTTCCTTGGGTCATCTGATGGACTTGAGGGTGGCGAAAATTTGGTTTTAAAACCAATGTGTGGGGCTGGAGCAATAGCACAGCGGGTAGGGCGTCTGCCTTGCACGCAGCCAACCTGGGTTCGATTCCCAGCATCCCATAGGGTCCCCTGAGCACAGCCAGGAGTAACTCCTGAGTGCAGAGCCAGGAGTAACCCCTGTGCATCGCTGGGTGTGACCCAAAAAGAAAGAACACACACACACACACACACACACACACAAAACCCAATGTGTGATTTAGCATCAAGGACTGTTTTATTCGTTTATCTATTTTACGTACCCCAGGGTGGCATAAAAAGTACTCAGAATGGGGGGGGAAGCACCGTAGCACTGTCCTCTCGTTGTTCATCGATTTGCTCGAGTGGGCACCAGTAACGTCTCACAACAAATTGTGAGACCTGTTTTTGGCATATCAAATACGTCATGGGTAGCTTGCCAGGCTTTGCTGTGCGGGTGGAATATTCTCAGCAGCTTGCCGGGCTCTCCAAGAGGGGTGGAGGAATCGAACCCGGGTTGGCCGCGTGTGCAAGTGGTAAAAGTCAGGGCCAGAGAGAGTGCGGGCGGGCAGGAGGGTACTCGCTTTGCACACAGACACACCAGGTTTGATTCCCTGCTATGGGCTGTGGTCCCCCGACAACGGCCAGGAGTGATCTCTGAGTGCAGAGCCAGGAGTAGCCCCTGAGCACAGCCAGGTGTGGCCCCCAAACAAACAAACAAGGACAGAACAGCAAGCGAAGAAAGTCCAAACACGGAGTGGGACAGCGCCCTGCTTCCCTGGGGCTCTGTTCCCCGTGGGTCCTCAGGAAGTCAGTGCAGTAGCCGGCCAAGGCCTGAACATAAGCAGAGGGATCCAGGGCACACCCAGGCAGCCTGAGGCAGTGCCAACATCAGTGTGGGGTTTGCAAAACAGTCTGGAAGAAAGCGGCCTGAAAGTCAAGTCTTTGTGGGGCCAGAGCAATAGCACAGCGGGGAGGGCGTTTGCCTTGTACACAGTAGACCCGGGTTCAATCCCCAGCATCCCATAGGGTCCCCTGAGCACCGCTAGGAGTCATTCCTGAGTGCAGAGCCAGGAGGAACCCCTGTGCATCGCTGGGTGTGACTCAAAAAGCAAAAAAGAAAAATAAAAAAGTCAAGTCTATGAAAAGCCTTTATCTGATCATCCCACTTCAGGGAATATCTCCGGAGGAAATGTTGGCAACACTGAAGATGCTCCCTATGGCAGACACCACCGGCGGGCGGGACACTGTTCAGAGGGACCCCCTAGACCAAAAGGCCCAGCAGTTAGGATAAGAGCTTCGGGACACAGTCTCCTAGGCAGGGGAGAGAGAGCTGTGAGCTGGGTGAGTCTCTGTGCACACGATGTGTGTGAGTGAGTGTGTGAGTGTCCATGACGTGTGCACGTGATCAGACACGGACAGGAAGTGTTTACACAGCAAATATGCTCTATAAAGCAGAGGTGCCACCAGTGAGTGGGTGGACGGACAAACCATCCTCTCGATGACCCATAGAGGTGGGAGTCTTACTGGGATCATTGGTGGTAGAGAATGGGCACTGGTGGAGGGATGGGTTCTCGATCATTCTATGACTGAAACCCAAGTACAAAAACTTGTAAGGTCAACAACTGTACCACCTGGTGTTTCACTATTTAAAAAAGTTTTTTTAATTATGTTGGTTTTGGGGGCCACACCTGGCAGTGTTCAGGGCTTATCATGGCTCTGTGCTCAGGAATCACTCCTGGTAGAACTCAGGATACTCTATGGGGTGCCAGGGACCCAACCCAGCAAGACAAGCAAGCACCCTAATTGCTGGACTGACCCCATATAAATCTCTTAAAAATTAAGACTTCCGGGGCTGGAGTAATAGCACAGTGGGTAGGGCATTTGCCTTGCACGCGGCCAACTCGGGTTCAATTCCCAGCATCCCATATGGTCCGCTGAGTACCGCCAGGAGTGATTCCTGAGTGCAGAGCCAGGAGGAAACCCTGAGTATCCCTGGGCGTGACCCATAAAGCAAAAAAATAATAATAATAATAAGACTTCAGGGGACTGGATGAATAGGACGGCAGCGGGTAGGGTGCTTGCCTTGAAAACGGCCAGCCCTGGTTTGGTCCCCAGTATCCCATATGGCCCCCCGAGTTCCACTAGGAGTGAGCCCTGAGCACAGCCAGGTGTGGCCCCAAACAGAAATGATGATGATGACAACGAGAAGGAAAATGATCATTTTCAATGAACTAAACTGAAGACTTCGGGGCCATGAGGCAGAGTGAGAGTCATAGGTCCGTGCCGGCACTACACTGGCCCTCGGGCCTCAGCAGCAGCAGCCCTGGGGGCCCCCAGCTCAGCCTGAGCAGAACCACATACTTGGGTCCTGCACAGAGCCACCAGTCAGGTGGGCCCAGTACCACGTTGGGGTCCTGGCCTCCCGAGCACCCATTGGGAGCCCCAGAAACTTTCAAGTGAAGATTTCAAAGGGTTTAATCGTGAGAAACTGCATGGGAAGTTTGTGTTTGAGTCCTGGGTTCGATCTGAGAACGAGCGAAAAAGCTGAGCTTCAGGGCAGCTGCCGGAGAAGTGACGGAAGAGGTGACCGGATAGCTGACCAGAGAGGTGGCTGGAGACGTGACCAGAGAGGTGGCCGGAGAGGTAGCCGGATAGCTGACCAGAGAGGTGGCTAGAGAGGTGACCAGAGAGGTGGCCTGAGAGGTGACCGGAGAGGTGACTGCCCCCAACCTCGCCCCGTACATCACCGGCCGTGAGAGATTATAGGCGGCAACTGTTTCAGACCAGCTGTGTTGCAGAAGCCCGAGAGGGTCGTGCAGTGAACCTGAAAATGGAGGCGTCCATGGATGGGCCTGTGGGGGAGACCCCCAGGCGCATGAGGACGACCCCAACTCTGGAGCGGTCAGTCCCGAGTCCCCCGCCGGACCAGCCAGCCCTGCTGCAGGAACCCCCGCGTCCAGGTGTCCAGGGCCCAGACTAGACACTGCACCACCACCCCCAGCTCTGCTCCCACTCCTGCCCGCTGTGCCCCTGGGGGTCCCCACGGCGGACCCGACTTGTCTGCTGCCCCCTTTATCTGAAATCCCTTCACGTTGCAGACGGGGGTGGGGGGGGGGTGTCTCAGCTTCCTCTGAGCTCCGCCCAAATCCCAGAGCAAGGGTTCGGCCAAATCCGCAGCTCCTGCTCCGGCTTCTGTGTGTGACCCCGCCCCGCCCCCAATCCACATACCTCCCCGTCTGTTCCTGCTGGGGGCATTGGACTGTTTCCAGCATTTCCCCCAGAAATAGCTTTGCAGCGGGGGCTGGGTGGGGGAGGTCCCGTGCATACCTAGTGCAGCGCTGGTGGGCCTAGAAGGTCTATAGCAGTTAATGTGCTAAGACACCAACCAGACCGCTCCCCAAAGTACAGAGTGATTTTGGTTTGGTTTTTTTTATTTTATTTATTTATTTATTTATTTATTGCTTTTTGGGTGACACCCGGCAGTGCACAGGGGTTACTCCTGGCTCTGCACTCAGGAATCACTCCTGGTAGTGCTCAGGGGACCATATGAGATGCTGGGCATCAAACCCAGGTCGGCCACGTGCAAGGCAAACGCCCACCCGCTGTGCTATCGCTCCAGCCCCAGCGTGATTTTGAGGGGGGACAAAGCAGTCGAACTGTTCGTGCAAGCTACTGTTGTCTTTATTATTTTTTTTTGCAAAGATAAAACTTCTTTTTGAAAAGTTTTTTTTTTTTATTAGAATACCCTTTTGATGGTTAAAGATGACTGAAATGCAGGATTTGGGGGGCGAGGGGCTGCCTTTGGGAGTGATCAAATGAAAAGTGAACACGGTGGCCAGGAAGGAAATCCCTTCACGTTGCAAACGTTCAACAGCGAGGAAACCCCGCCGGGCAGTCTGTGGCCTGCAGTGCAGAGTTCTCTTGGATGAGCGCCAACTGATGCGATTTAGATTAAAATCAAAGACGGGTGGGGGCCAGAGCAACAGCACGGGGGGAGGGCACTTGCCTTGCACGCCACCAGCCCGGGCTCCATCCCCAGGATCCTGCACGGACCCTGAACCCACCAGGCCGTGAGCCCTGAGCACAGAGCCAGGAGTAAACCCTGAGCACCGCTGGGTGTGGCCCCCAAACAAAAGAGAGAGAGAGAGAGAGAGAGAGAGAGAGAGGAGGGGAGGAAGGGAAGTCTATGCAGAGAGAGGGGTACCCCACTCTCTCTCAGCTCACACTCCCCCCTGTAGAATGGGGAGTCTGAGGGTGCTGGCATGGCCCAGTGTGCTGTGTGCCCGGGATACCATGTGTGGGGGGGAAGGAGGGAGTTTGGGGGGCCCACACATTGGTGGGGTGTGTGTGCGTGTGTGTGATGTGAGTATGTATCTCTGGGTGTGGCTTGGTAGCTCCCAAGCACTGCCAGCCCCGTGCAGAACCATATTCTATCTCACACCGTAGCCGGAACTGCAGATCCAACGGACCGAGTATCATTTTGCTGGGAGTGGGCCCTGGGCCCAGAGGACCCCTTGGGGGCCACTCTCCCAGAGACAGTGCCTTGTAGATTTGGGAAAAGTAAATCTGCCTACAGATAAATCTCTAAAACCTTATTGTTTTAGGAGACTTATTCTGCCCCTCTCAAAGGCACGGTCTTAGGAGGATGAGGGTGGGAATGAACTCGGACTCGCCCAAGGCACAGGCTTCTCAGCCTCCTGGAGTCCCAGGGCTGAGTTCCCCAGCCAGTCTCCAGGTCTGGCCCAGAGCAAGGCACTTTCCTTGTTTGCCAAAGTGAGCTGGAGCCAGGACCCCTTCCGAGGGCACTTCTCAGTCAAAGCTGCAAGACTCTGCCCTCAGAGCTTCGTGTGAAACCTTCTGGGGAGAAATGCACCCAGTCCTAGAGCCCACGAACTCCCCGGTAGCTGGTGATCAGGGCTTGGCATGTACATTTCTTTGCAAATCGACCCCCCTTTCTGTCTGTGGAAACATCATCTGTCATGGACCCAGAGGATCAAAGCACTATAATCAATGCCATCAAATTCCTCCAGAGGTGTTGAGTTTTGTGGCATGCAGAGAGCATACCTTTCCCTCAATTTTTTTTAAAAAGATGAAGCATTTGCAAAAATCATCGCACCTACTTGCCCCCACAAGAGGACCTCTCGAAAGTACCAAGAAAGCAGAAAGTGTCTGTCATTCTCCAAACCACAAAGATTAACCAAAATTAGACCGGAATGAGAGAAGTTGAACCCCCAAGAGTCAGGGGCACGTAGAGAAATGGGGTCAGGCGGAGACAGAAGCCCTCCAAGGACGGAAATCACTGTTTTACCATGCTCCAAATATAATTAACGAATACGACAGAAAATTAGAATACAATGATCAGTGGCCAACGCAGACCATCTAAGTTGGGATGGCGGGAGGACCCAGACCCTAACGTCTTCACTGTCCCGGGAAATCAGCCCAGCTCTCAGGCCTGAGAGACGTGAGCAACTCCACAGACCCCTCCCCAGCGAGACGAGCGAAACTGGTAAAAACTATTTTTAAAGGAGCAAATAACTATTTAAAGGCTCTGGAAAGTGTCCTAGGGGCATGCGACGACCAATAAAGAAATATTTACTCAAGAAAATCCATTCAGCTCAGTAAGATTAGCAGGAACCTGTGCCCTTTCAGTCCCAACACGCCGTGCCCGAGCCGGACAGACGCTGCGTCCCGGTGGGGGCGGGCAGGAAGCCAGAAGCCCCCACCAGCATCGCCCTATAGGGCCTGGCACATCTTCCCCAGACCCCCAGCTCCTGGCTGGCAGGGCCGAGCACTCGGTGCCCAGGGGCAAGAGATCAGGACCAGCCCCCCAGAGCAGAGACTCAGCCGGCCAGGAATGCGACGCCCACGGCCTCACCCTGCCCTCTCTCCCCGGAAGGGCGAGACCAGAGCTGCAGAGGCGCCAGAGGGAGAGCCTGGCACCCACAGGAGGAGCTGGGAACGGGACGAGAGCACCTAGGAGACCCCCAAAGGGGCTCACTAGTCTGTTAAGGCAGAACCCGCAGGGCCGGGGAGACGGGACAGTGGAGAGGGAGCTCGCCTTGCAGGTGGCCCACCCTGGTGGGGTCCCCACTTTCCCATCCAGTCCCCTGAACCCCACCTAAAGTAACTCCTGAGTCCGAGTCAGAAGTGACCCCTGGAAAAGGCAGCTGAGATAGAGAAGGGACCAGCAAGCACAGGATTCTCAGAGGCCTCGCTCAGGATGGGAGATGTGGGCTGAAAGTAGACTATAGACTGAACGTGATGGCCATACATCACCTGAATTGCAAACCATAACACCCAAAAGGAGAGAGAGAGAGAGAGAGAGAGAGAGAGAGAGAGAGAGAGGGAGAGAGAGAGAGTAAAAGGGAATGTGTCTGCCACAGAGGCAGGGAGGAATGGGTGGGGGTAGTGGGAGGAACGCTGGGGACATTGGTGGTGGAGAATGGGCACTGGTGGAGGGATGGGTATTTAACCATTGTATGACTGAAATGTACTCATGAAAGTGTGTAAGTCTGTATTTCTATTTACCGGTGTTTCATTTAAAAAAATTAAAGAAAAAAGAAAAAGAAAAAAAGAAGTGACCCCTGAGCATCTCCAGGTATAACCCAAAGACTTAAAAAAAAAAATGGAACCCAGAAGTTCAAACTAAAGGCACACTTGGAAACTGCCCCCTTAACTTAAAACAAGTTAACCCGCAGCCACCAGTCAGCCGGGCCCAGAGAACCAGGGGGCCCTGGACAAGCCCCCCAGGGCTCCCTGCCAGCATTGGGTCCCCCAGGGTATCTGGGGCCAATTCCATCTCAGCCTGGGGCACAGGCTCACGCTCAGGGCCATCGACAGGGCCATGACTAGAGCAGCCGGGGATGGAGCTTGAACCCCAGTGCAGCCAACAGCTCCAGGAGCGATGGGGGGCCCCAGCCCAGCTCACAGTCACCCTGGCCTCCAAGGCCTGGCCACTGCCTCGAACCCCCAGACACTAGACCTTGACCGACAGCCCTGGGTGTCTTCTTTGAAAGCCGGCGCCCAGGGAGAAAGACAAGGTGGGGTGCCGGCTCCTGGCAGGGTCGCCCACCTTTGGAGGGGCCCAGGGAGCAGAACTGGGTGAGCTGGAAGAGCCCCCCGAAACCTGGGACCAAGGCAGAAGCAAATCTCCTTTGCAGGCTTCATGTGCTTATTAGTTGATAGGTTGTTGGTTGGTTGGGGGGAACTCCTGGTTCTGTGCTCAGGGATCACTCCGGTTAGGCTCAGGGGTGCTAGCGACCGAGCCTGCTTGCAGGGTAAGCCCCTGACCTGGGCACTGTCTCCCTGGGCCACCCTCTGAGGGTCTGCAAGCCTCAGCTCTTGCAGGAGAAAGAGCCCAAACACGCGTTTCCCCCGTTTGCCTTCAGCTGGGGACCCAGAGACGCCCCATCCCCGCACTCCCTCCCCAGGTCCCACCAGCTCCCACCAGCTCTCCTCAGGGCTGATGTCACAACCCGACCCCCATCTAGAATCTTCCAGTGATTTCCAGCTTTCCTGCAGGAGGAAGGAAAAACCCAGCCTGGGGGGTGGGGGGCGGTGGTGAAAGGCAGAAGAATCCAGAAACCCGACAGCCCTCAGCCCCTCTGCCTCCCTCTCTGCTTTCTTAACCACTCACTGGGCGATGAATAATTTATAGCAAGAATGTTTGTGGGGGGATAAAACTGTTGACAAGTCAAGAAAAACCTCTTAGCAGCCTGGCACAGCCGCGATTCATCTTGAGAGCGGGCGTGCGGGTGCGCACTTTGGGATGGGCTGGAGGTACCTCCCGGCCGCCGGCTCCTTCTTTATCTATATGGAAATTGGTGGGTGCTGAAAGATGTTTCCCCGCAGAGGAACTTGAGCTGATTGCATGGCAGGCAAGAATTCAATCACGGCCGGCGGCGGGGGCTCTGGGGCGCTGGCCAGAGAGTTGGTAGCGGGCGGGACGCAGTGCCAGGGTCCGGTCCATGCTCACTAGGCAAGATGGGGAACCCCCAGGCGTAGCCGAGGAAACTGCCCTGCCCACTGCTCGCTGCCTACCTTCCATTTCCCTGGCCCTGGCACCAGAGGGCACTTCGAGGACTTGGCGACTGGGGAGCTGAGGGAGGAGAGCTGGGAATTGAGGGGGGGCTGCAGGTCCGGCTTGCTCCTGCAGCACCTCTGCAGAATCCTCCCACGCTGCCTTGGTGTCTGCCCTCTGGCCATGGGGGTCCTGGGTGGCCGCCGTCTCAGCTCCAGGATGGACCATTTGTGAGGAGGATCTCAAGGAGGTCGTGACGAGGAGGTGGAGGCCACATGGATGGAAGGTGGACATAATGCAAGGGGGACTTGGGGGTCGAGGGAAGGGAAGCCTGGAGAGACCCACCACCCTCTTGCTCCATCCATCCGACTCCCTAGGAGAGCCTGGCAACCAGGGACGCCAGCATCGCCCAGGCCCGCTGGGCAGCCGGCAAGCTGCATGGGGGGACCCTTGATTTGATCTACACAGGGGAACAGATCCCCAAAACTGAGTTCTCGGGGAGACGGGGACTCAGGCTGGGGCAAGGTGTGACTCTGTGGGGGAAGGGCCGTCAGTCCCGGCCTTGTCCCGGGTCCCAGGCTGCCGTCTTCCTTACAGATAAGACTCGGATAGTGCCGTGAAAGCGTCTCATTCCGGGATCCTAAGGCAGAGGGGGAGAGAGAATGCGGCTTCTCTCTCCAAGGGGAGACCCAGGGGGCTCTCACGCCCCGGGTGGGCGCAGACCCCACTTGCCCTTGCAAAGTGGGCTTCAAGTGTTCTTGCCCCAAACACCCCCTCTTGGGGCTTCCTACGCCTTGAGTGTCTGTTGCTGGGAGTGTCTGTTGTGCGAGGCAGGGGCTCGAGTGGTGGGGATGGCACAGACCCTCCCAGCACTGCTCCCGCCAGAGGCTCTCCGGGTGCTGGGGTCTAGGTTCTCTCTGGGGGCGCCTTCTCGGGTGCTGGGGGTTAGTTCTCTGGGGAGGCTTCTCTGGGTGCTCATGAGTTTCCACCTTTCCGCCCAGGGCTGGCGACTGGCGCAGAGCTCACTTTCATCTTCATCTGTTTTTATGCTCCCAAGAAACTCATTGCCCGGCCCAGAGCAATAGTACAGCAGGGTGGGTTTGCCTTGCACAATGCCGTGCTTTGTTTCCTTCTCAGGCGGCACCCGTAGGGTCCCCAAGCATTGCCTGGGGTAACTCCTGAGTGCAGAGCCAGGAGTTAGCCCTGAGAGTCGCTGGTGTGACCCAAAAACAAAAAGGAAGGGAGGGAGAGAGGGGAGGGAGGGAGAGAGGGAGGGAGGGAGGAAGGAGAGAGGGAGGGAGGGAAAGAAAGGATAGAGAGAGAAAGAAAGAAAGAAAGAAAGAAAGAAAGAAAGAAAGAGGAAGGGAAGGAAGGAAGGAAGGAAGGAAGGAAGGAAGGAAGGAAGGAAGGAAGGAAGGAAGAGGAAAGAGGGAGGGAGGGAGGGAGGGAGGGAGGGGGAGGAAGGGAGGGAGGGAGGGAAGGAAGGAAGGAGAAAGGAAGGAAGGAAGGAAGGAAGGAAGGAAGGAAGGAAGGGAGGGAGGGAAGGAGGGAGGGGAGGAGGGAGGGAGGGAGGGAGGGAGGGAGGAGGAAGGAAGGAAGGAAGGAAGGAAGGAGCGAGGGAGGGAGGGAAGGAAGGAGGGAGGGGAGGGAGGGAGGGAAAGAAAGGAGAGAAAGAGAAAGAAAGAAAGAAAGAAAGAGAAAGAAAGAAAGAGAGAAAGAAAGAAAGAGAGAAAGAAAGAAAGAGGGAGGGAGGGAAGGAGGAGAAAGGAAGGAAAGAAGGAAGAAGGAAGGAAGGAAGGATGGAAGGAAGGAAGGAAGGAAGGAAGGAAGGAAGGGAGGGAGGGAAGGAGGGAGGGAGGAGGGAGGGAGGGAGGGAGGGAAGGAAGGAAGGAAGGAAGGAAGGAAGGAAGGAGCGAGGAGGGAGGGAAGGAAGGAGGGAGGGAAGGAGGGAAAGAAAGGAGAAAAGAGAAGAAGATAGAAGAGAAAGAAAAGAAAGAAAGAAAGAAAGAAAGAGGAGGAGGGAGGGAGGGAGGGAAGGAAGGAAGGAAGGAAGAGAAGGAAGGAAGGAAGGAAAAGAAAGGAGGAGGGAGGGAGGGAGGGAGGAGGAGGGGAGGAGGGAGGGAGGGAAGGAAGGAAGGAGAAAGGAAGGAGGAAGGAAGGAAGGAGGGAGGGAAGGAGGGAGGGGGGAGGAGGGAGGAGGGAGGGAGGAGGAAGGAAGGAAGGAAGGAAGGAAGAGCGAGGGAGGGAGGGAAGGAAGGAGGGAGGGAGGGAGGGAGGGAAGAAAGGAGAGAAGAGAAAGAAAGAAAGAAAGAAGGAAAGAAAGAAAGAGAAAGAGAGAAAGAAAGAGGGAGGGAGGGAAGGAAGGAGAAAGGAAGGAAAGAAGGGAAAGAAGGAAGGAAGGAGGAAGGAAGGAAGGAAGGAGAAGGAAGGGAGGGGAGGGAGGGAAGGAGGGAGGAGGAGGGAGGGAGGAGGGAGGGAAGGAAGGAAGAAGGAAGGAAGGAGCGTGGGAGGAGGGAAGGAAGGAGGGAGGGAGGGAGGGAAAGAAGAGAGAAAGAGAAGAAGATAGAAAGAAGAGAAGAAAGAAAGAAAGAAAGAAAGAAAAGAGGAGGGTGGAGGGTGGGAGGAGGAAGGATGGAGGATGGATGGTTGGTTGATGTTGGTTGGAAGGTGGAGGGAAGGGGAGTTAAGAAGAAGAAAGAAAGAAAGAGAGGGAGGGAGGAGGAGAGGGAGGGAAACCCACCGCAGGGTCCCCATCTGTCCGGCCACTTCCGGGAGACCTGCGCCTCGAATTCGTCCTCTCCACGGGCTCATCCGCCTCCTGCGCTCACAGGGAGCCCCGCTGGGTGTCCCGGGGGGTGGGGGGGGCAGCAGGTGGTTGGAGAAGCCCCTCGTTTTCTTCTCCCTCCACGCCGACTGAGCAGCCAGGGCTGGTCTGGGTCTGTCGTGGGCCAGGGCAAGTCTGAGCCGGGTGGAGG